>NC_054494.1:27331015-27675023 GCF_017639515.1 Carcharodon carcharias | reverse complement strand
CCCGTTTTGCCCCTTTCCAACCAAACAGTCCCTTCCCTGTTTCCCAAACCCACCTACGCACCACCGTCCTTGTTGCCCCAGCCAACCCACAAACCCCCTTCCCTGTTGACCCATCTCACACTCTCACCCCCTTCCCTGTTGCCCCTACCCACCCACCTCATTCCTTGTTGCGCCAACAAACCCACCACCTTCCTTCTTGCCCCTACCCACAATCCACCCACTTCCCTGTTGCCCCCATCCACCCACATATGCACCCCCGTCCCTGTTGCACACACCTACCCACCCCTTTCCCTGTTGCACACACCCTCCCACCCCCTTACATGTTGACACCACCCAGCCTCCCATGCCCTTCCCTGTTGCCCCCACCCACCCATACACACCCTTCCCTGATGCCCCACGGCACCCTCCCACCTTCTTGAAAGTTACCCCAGCCCACACACCCACCTCCTTCCCTGTAGCACCCAACCACCGACCCCCATCCCTGTTGCCCCCACCCACACACCCACCCATTCCCTGTTGCCCCCACACACACAACCACCCCCTTCCCTGTTGGTCCCAACCACCACCTTCCCTGTTGCCTCCAGATAATCCCTTACCTGTTGCCCTCACCAACACAACGACCACCTTCCCTGTTGCACCCACCCACATAGCCATTCCCTGTTGCTCCCACCCACCACCTTCCCTGTTGTCACCAACCCGCACACAGCCCTCCCCTGTTGCCCCAACCCACCCACCCATCACCTTTCCTATTGCCTCAGCCCACCCAAACAGCCACTTCCCTGTTGCCCCACACCAAACACCCACCCCCTTCCATGTTGCCCCAACCCACCCACACACCCCCTTCCATATTGGCCCAAAACACCCACACACCCCTTTCCCTGTTGCCCCAACACACCCACTCACCCTTTTCCCTGTTGCCCCCTGCCACCCAACCACCAACTTCCCTGTTGCCCCCACCCACACTCCCACCCACCCCTTCCCTGTTGCCTCAAACCACTCACCCCCCTTCCCTGTTGACCCCACACAGCCACCATCTTCCCTGTTGCCCCCACACACTCACACAGCCACCACATTCCCTATTGCCCCACCCAACCACCCACCTCCTTCCCTGTTGCCCCAACCCCTTTCCCTGTTGCCCTTACCCAACATCTTCCCTGTTGCCCCCACCCAACCACCCAAACACAAACTTCCTTCCCTGTTGCCCCCACACAACCACACCCATCCCTGTTGCCACCACACACCTGCTTACCTGTTGCTCCCACCATTACACCCACCCCCTTCCATGTTGCACCCCCACACCCATCTACCACATTCCCTGTTGCTCCCACCCACGCCCTTCCCTGTTGTCCCCAACCACCCACACAAACCTCCCTTGTTGCCCCAACCCACACACCCATCCCATTCCCTATCGCCCTATTCCAAACAAACAGACCCTTCCCTGTTGCCCAACCCCACCCATGCACCAACTTCCATGTTGCCCCAACCAACCCACACACCCCCTTCCCTGTTGCCCCATCTCACACACTCACTGCCTTCCCTTTTGCCCCTACCCACCCACCTCCTTCCTTGTTGCGGCAACAAACCCACCCACCACCTTCCTTGTTGCCCCTACCCACCCACCCTACCACTTCCCTGTTGCTCCCACCCACCCACATACGCACCCCCATCCCTGTTGCCCCCACACATCCACCCACCCACTCCCATCCCTGTTGTCCCCACCCACCCAACCTCTTCCCTGTTGCCCCAACCACACACCCCCTTCCCTGTTGCTCCCACCCACACACCCACACCCTTCGCTGTTGCCCCCACACACCCACACCCATCCCTGTTGCCCCCAAACACCCACCCACAGGCTTCCTTGTTGCCCCCAACCACCACCTTGCCTGTTGACCCACCCACCCACCAAACACTTTCCCTGTTGCCTCCACTCACTCACCCACACCCTTCCCTGTTGCTCCCACTCACCCACCCACCCCCTGCCTTTTGCCCCCACGCACCCACACTCCCCTTCCCTGTTGCCCCCACCCAGCAACCAAACCCTTTCCCTGTTTTCCCCCACTCACTCACCCTCCCCTTCCCTGTTGCCACCATCCTCCCATACACACACTCCCTTCTCTGTTGCCCCCACCCACCAACCTCCTTCCCTGTTGCCCCCACCCACCCCCACTACCCTGTTGCCTCCACACACCCAACAACACTGTTACCACCGCCCAGACCCTTCCCTGTTGCCAACACCCAACCACCCACCCCTACCCTGTTGCCCCAACCAACCCATTTCCCTGTTGCCCCCACCCCATTCCCTGTTGCCCCCACCCACCCACACACCCAAATCCCTGCTGCCCCCAGCCAGACACAAACACCCTTCCCTGTTGACCCACCCACGGACCCACCCCCTTCCCTGTTACCCCAACCCTCCACACCCCTTCCTTGTTGCCCCCACCCACCCCCACTACCCTGTTGCCTCCACACACCCAACATCCCTGTTGCCACCACCAACACCCTTCCCTGTTGCCAACAGCCAATGACCCACCCCTTCCCTGTTGCCCCAACCAACACATTTCCCCTGTTGCCCCCACCCCATTCCCTGTTGCCACTACCCACCCACCACCTTCCCTGTTGCCCCTACCCACCCAAATCCCTGCTGCCCCCAGCCACACACACCCCCTTCCCTGTTGACCCACCCATGGACCCACATCCTTCCCTGTTGCCCACACCCACCCACTAGCCAGTTTCCCCCACCCACCCACCCAATGCCTTCCATTTTGCCCATACTCCCTTCCCTGTTTACCCCACCCACCAACCCAGCCACTCATGCCCTGTTGCCCTCACCCTGCCACCCACATGCTTCTCTGCTGCCCCCACAAGCCACGCACGCCCTTCCATGTTGCCCCCACCCACCCACCTCCTTTCCAGTTGGCCAACCCCACCCACCCATGCAACCACATCCATGTTGCCCAATCCACCCACCCACCCCATTCGCAGTTGCCCCCACCCACACACCCAGCGCCTTCCCTGTTGTACCCACCCAACCATCCACCCCATTCACACTTGCCACCACCCTCAAACCTAGCCCCTACCCTGTTGTTCCCACCCTCCCAATGAACACTTTCCCTGTTGCCCCCACTCTACCACACAAACACCCATTTGTCTGTTGCCCCAGCCCACCCACCCCCTTGGCTGTTGAATCCACCCAGTCACCCACCCCCTTCCCTGTTCACCCCAACAAGCCACCACCTTCTCTGTTGCCCCCACACATCAACCCACACCCACTTCCCTTTTGCCCACCCCCACCAACCCACCTCCTTCCCTGTTGCCCCCACTCTCTTCCCTCTGGCCCTTACCCAACCAACCACCCCATTCCCTGTTGCCACAACCCACCCATTTCCCTATTGCCACCAACCAATTCCCTGTTGCCACCACCCAACCAGCCCCTTAGCTGTTGCACACACCCACCCACCCCCTTCCCTGTTGTACACTCCCTCCAACCCCCTTACATGTTGACCCCAACCACCCTCCCACCCCCTTCCACGTTGCCACCACCCAGCCACCAACTTCCCTGTTGCCCCCACCCACACATACACACCCTTCCCTGATGCCCCACCCCACCCACACACCTTCTTGAAAGTTTCCCCAGCCCACACACCCACCTCCTTCCCTGTAGCACCCAAACACTGACCCCCTTCCCTATTGCCCCCACCCAAATGCCCACACCTTTCCTGTTGCCCCCACACACACAACCACCCCCTTCCCTCTTGGTCCCAACCACCACCTTCCCTGTCGCCTCCAGACAATCACTTACCTGTTGCTCCCACCAACACAACCACCACCCTCCCTGTTGGACCCTCCCACCCACATAGCCATTCCCTGTTGCTCCCACCCACCACGTTCCCTGTTGTCCCCAGCCCCCACACAGCCCTCCCCTGTTGCCCCAACTCACCCACACATCACCTTTCCTATTGACTCCGCCCACCCGAACAGCCACTTCCCTGTTGCCGCACCCCAAACACCCACCTTCTTCCATGTTGCCCCAAACCACCCACACACCCCCTTCTATATTGGCCAAAAACACCCACCCACCCCTTTCCCTGTTGCCCCAACACCCACTCACCCCTTTCCCTGTTGCTCCCTCCCACCCACCCACCAGCTTCCCTGTTGCCCCCACCCACCTACACACCCATGCATCCCCTTCCCTGTTGCCTCAATCCATTCACCACCCTCCCTGTTGACCCCACACAGCCACCATCTTCCCTGTTGCCCCCACACACTCACACAGCCACCACATTCCCTATTGCCCCACCCAACGAACCACCACCTTCCCTGTTGCCCCAACCCCTTTCCCTGTTGCCCTTACCCAACCACCCAACCTCTTCCCTGTTGCCCCCACCCACCCACCCCCATCCCGGTTGCCCCCATACACACACACACACACTTCATTTTGCCCCCATCCACCCACCCCCTTCCCTGGTGCCCCCACATGCCCACAAATGCACCCACTTGACTGTTGCCCCCACCCACCCCCTTCACAGTTGCCCCCACCCACAGACCCAGCCCCTTCCCTGTTGTCCCACACACCCACCCCCCTCCCTGTTGCCACCTCACACCCACAACCCCACCCACTTGTCTGTTGCCCCCAAACACACAACCCTTCGCTGTTGACTCCACCCAGCCACCCAACCCCTTCCCTGTTAAACCCAAACAGACACCACCTCCACTGTTGCCCCCACACACCAACCCACCCACCCCTTCCCTGTTAACCCCAACCAGCCACCACCTTCCCTGTTGCCCCCACACACCATACCACCCACCACCTTCACTGTTTCCCCAACCAACCCACCCACACCCTTCCCTGTTGCCCCCACTCCCTTCCATGTTGCCCATACCCAACAACCCACCCCCTTCCCTGTTGCCCCAACCCACCCATTTCCATGTAGCCCCCACCCCTTTCCCTGTTGCCACCACCCACCCACCCCCTTCCCTGTTGTCCCCAACCTCCCAAACCCTTCCATGTTGCCCCCATCCACCCATCCACCCGCTTCCTTGTTGCCCCACACACCCATCAATCCCCTTCCCTGTTGCCCCCATCCACCCACCAACCCCCATCCCAGTTGCCCCCACCTCCTTCCCTGTTGTCCCCACCCACACACCCACACCCTTCCCTTTTGCCCCCACCCGAGGACAAACACCCTTCCCTGTTGCCCCCATCCACGGACCCACCACATTCCCTGTTGCCACCACCCACCTGCTTCCCAGTTGCCCCCACCCCCCAAACACCCCCTTCCCTGTTACCCACACCCCCTTCCCTGTTGCCCCCACCCAGCCACCCAACCCCTTTCCATTTGTCCCCACAACTCATGAACACCCTTCCATGTTGCCCCCACCCACCCTCCCACCCACTTAACTGTTGCCCCCAGCCACGCAGCCACCACATTCCCTGTTGCCCCACCCCACCTATGCACCCCCTTCCATGTTGCCCCAGCCCACCCAGCCACCCCCTTCCCTGTTGGCCCCATCCACACAACCACCCCCTTCCCTGTTGCCCCCACCCAACCACCCAAACACAAACTTCCTTCCCTGTTGCCCCCACCCAACCACACCCATCCCTGTTGCCACCACACACCCGCTTACCTGTTGCTCCCACCATTACACCCACCCCCTTCCCAGTTGCACCCCCACACCCAACTACCACATTCCCTGTTGCTCCCACCCACCCCCTTCCCTGTTGTCCCCAACCTCCCACACAAAGCTCCCTTGTTGCCCTAACCCACACACCCATCTCATTCCCTTTTGCCCCTTTCCAACCAAAAAGACCCTGCTCTGTTGCCCAACCCCACCCACGCACCACCGTCTTTGTTGCCCCACCCAACCCACACACCCCCTTTCCTGTTGACCCATCTCACACACCCAACCACTTCCCAGTTACTCCTACCCACCCACCTCCTTCCTTGTTGCGCCAACAAACCCACCCACCACCTTCCTTGTTGCCCCTACCCACCCACCCACCCACTTGCCTGTTGCCCCCACTCACCCACATACACACCCCTGTCCCTGTTGCAAACACCTAACCACTCCTTTCCCTGTTGCACACACCCTCCCACCCCCTTACATGTTGAGCCCACTCACCCTCCCACCCCTTCCATGTTGCCCCCACCCAGCCACCAACTTCCCTGTTGCCCCACCCACCCATACACACCCTTCCCTGATGCCCAACCGCACCATCCCAACTTCTTGAAAGTTACCCCAGCCCACACACCCACCTCCTTCCCTGTAGCACCCAACCACCGACCCCCTTCCCTGTTGCCCCCACCCACACACCCACCCCTTCCCTGTTGCCCCTACACACACAACCACCCCCTTCCCCGTTGGTCCCAACCACCACCTTCCCTGTTGCCTCCAGACAATCCCTTACCTGTTGCCCCCACCAACACAACCACCACCTTCCCTGTTGCACCCACCCACATAGCCATTCCCTGTTGCTCCCACCCACCAACTTCCCTGCTGTCCCCAACCCCCACACAGCCCTCCCCTTTTGCTCCAACCCACCCACCCATCACCTTTCCTATTGCCTCAGCCCACCCAAACAGCCACTTCCCTGTTGCCCCTCCCCAAACACCCACCTTCTTCCATGTTGCCCCAACCCACACACACACACCCTTCAATATTGGCCCAAAACACCCACCCACCCCTTTCCCTGTTGCCTCAATCCACTCACCCCCTTCCCTGTTGACCCCACACAGCCACCATCTTCCCTGTTGCCCCCACACACTCACACAGCCACCACATTCCCTATTGCCCTACCCAACCACCCACCTCCTTCGCTGTTGCCCCAACCACTTTCCCTGTTGCCCTTACCCAACCTCTTCCCTGCTGCCCCCACCCACCCATCCCCTTCCCGGTTTCCCCCATACACACACCCAACCACTTCATTTTTGCCCCCAGCCACCCACCCCCTTCCCTGGTGCCCCCACACTTCCACAAACACACCCACTTGTCTGTTGCCCCTCCCACACAACCCTTTGCTCTTGACTCCACCCAACCACCCACACCCTTCCCTGTTAACCCCAACCACCCACCACCTTCACTGTTGCTCCGACCAACCCACCCAAACCCTTTCCTATTGCCCCCACTCCCTTCCCTGTGGCCCATACCCAACAACCCACCCCCTTCCCTGTTGCCACAACCCACCCATTTCCATGTTGCCCCCACCCCATTCCCTGTTGCCGCCACCCACACTCCCACTTCCCTGTTGTCCCCACCCTCCCAAACCCTTCCATGTTGCCCCCACCCACACACCCACCCGCTTCCTTGTTGCACCCACCCAGCCATCCATCCCCTTCCCTGTTGACCCCCACACACCCACCAACCCCATTCCCTGTTGTCCCCACCTCCTTCCCTGTTGCCCCCACCGACACACCCACACCCTTCCCTTTTGCCCCCACCCAGTGACACACACCTTTCCCTGTTGCCCCCATCCATGGAACCACCACCTTCCCTGTTGCCCGCACCCACCTGCTTCCCAGTTTCCCCCACCCCCAAACACCCCCTTCCCTGCTACCCACACCCCCTTCCCTGTTGCCCCCACCAAGCCACCCAACCCCTTTCCTTTTGTCCCCACAACCCATGCACCACCTTCCCTGTTGCCCCCAACCACCCCCACACCCCCTTAACTTTTGCCCCTAGCCACGCAGCCACCATATTCCCTGTTGCCCCACCCCACCTATGCACTCCCATCCATGTTGCCCCAGCCCACCCACCCACCCCTTCCATGTTGCCACCACTCAACCACCCAAATGCAAACTTCCTTCCCTGTTGCCCCCACCCAACCACACCCATCCCTGTTGCCACCACACACCCACTTACCTGTTGCTCCCACAATTACACCCACCCCCTTCCAAGTTGCTCCCCCACACCCACCTACCACATTCCCTGTTGCTCCCACCCACGCTCTTCCCTGTTGTCCCCAACTACCCACACAAACCTCCCTTGTTGCCCCAACACACACACCCATCCCATTCCCTATTGCCCTATTCCAACCAAATAGAACCTTCCCTGTTGCCCAACCCCACCCATGCACCACCTTCCATGTTGCCCCAACCAACCCACACACCCCCTTCCCTGTTGCCCCATCTCACACACTCACCCCCTTCCCTGTTGCCCCTACCCACCCACCTCCTTCCTTGTTGCGCCAACAGACACACCCACCACCTTCCTTGTTGCCCCTACCCACCCACCCTCCCACTTCCTAGTTGCTCCCTCCCACCCATACACACCCTTCCCTGATGCCCCACCGCACCCTCCCACCTTCTTTAACGTTACCCCAGCCCACACACCCACCTCCTTCCCTGTAGAACCCAACAACCGATCACCTTCCCTGTTGCCCCCACCCACACACCCACCCCTTCCCTGTTGGCCCCATCCACACAACCGCCCCCTTCCCTTTTGCCCCCACCCAACCACCCAAACACAAACTTCCTTCCCTGTTGCCCCCACCCAAACCACCCCTCCCTGTTGCCACCACACACCCGCTTACCTGTTGCTCCCACCATTACACCCACCCCCTTCCAAGTTGCACCCCCACACCCACCTAGCCATTCCCTGTTGCTCCCACCCACGCCCTTCCCTGTTGTCCCCTACCACCCACTCAAACCTCCCTTGTTGCCCCAACCCACACACCCATCCGATTCCCTATTGCCCTGTTCCAAACAAACAGACCTTTCCCTGTTGCCCAACCACACCCATGCACTACCTTCCATGTTGCCCCAACCAACCCACACACGCCCTTCCCTGTTGCCCCATCTCACACACTCACCCCCTTCCCTGTTGCCCCTACCCACCCACCTACTTCCTTGTTGCCCCTACCCACCCACTTCCCTGTTGCTCCCACCCACCAATACACACCCTTCCCTGATGCCCCACCGCACCCTCCCACCTTCTTTAATGTTACCCCAGCCCACACACCCACCTCCTTCCCTGTAGCACCCAACCACTGACCCCCTTCCCTGTTGCCCCCACCCACACACCCACCCCTTCCCCGTTGCCCCCACCCACACAACAACCCCCTTCCCTGTCGGTCCCAACCACAACCTTCCCTGTTGCCTCCAGACAATCCCTTACCTGTTGCCCCCACCAACACAACCACCACCTTCCCTGTAGCACCCACCCACATAGCCATTCCCTCTTGCTCCCACCCACCAGATTCCCTGTTGTCCCCAACCCCCACACAGCCCTCCCTTGTTGCCCCAACCCACCCACCCATCACCTTTCCTATTGCCTCAGCCCACCCAAACAGCCACTTCCCTGTTGCCCCACCCCAAACACCCACCCCCTTCCATGTTGCCCAAACCCACCCTCCCACCCCTTAACTGTTGCCCCCAGCCACACAGCCACCACATTCCCTGTTGCCCCACCCCACCTATGCACCCCCTTCCAAGTTGCCCCAGCCCACCCACCCACCCCTTCCCTGTTGGCCCCATCCACACAACCGCCCCCTTCCCTGTTGCCCCCACCCAACCACCCAAACACAAACTTCCTTCCCTGTTGCCCCCACCCAACCACACCCATCCCTGTTGCCACCACACACCCGCTTACCTGTTGCTCCCACTATTACACCCACCCCCTTCCAAGTTGCACCCCCACACCCACCTACCACATTCTCTGTTGCTCCCACCCACGCCCTTCCCTGTTTTCCCCAACCACCCACTCAAACCTCCCTTATTGCCCCAACCCACACACCCATCCCATTTCTTATTGCCCTATTCCAAACAAACAGACCCTTCCCTGTTGCCCAACCCCACCCATGCACCACCTTCCATGTTGCCCGAACCAACCCACACACCCCCTTCCCTGTTGCCCCATCTCACACACTCACCCCCTTCCCTGTTGCCCCTACGCACCCACCTCCTTCCTTGTTGTGCCAACAAACCCACCACCACCTTCCTTGCTGCCCCTACCCACCAACCCACCCACTTCCCTGTTGCTCCCACCCACCCATACACACCCTTCCCTGATGCCCCACCGCACCCTCCCACCTTCTTTAATGTTACCCCAGCCCACACAACCACCTCCTTCCCTGTAGCACCCAACCACCGACCCCCTTCCCTGTTGCCCCCACCCACACAACCACCCCCTTCCCTGTTGGACCCAACCACCACCTTCCCTGTTGCCTCCAGACAATCCCTTACCTGTTGCCCCCACCAACACAACCACCACCTTCCCTGTTGCACCCACCCACATAGCCATTCCCTGTTGCTCCCACCCACTACCTTCCCTGTTGTCCCCAACCCCCACACAGCCCTCCCATGTTGCCCCAACCCACCCACCCATCACCTTTCCTATTGCCTCAGCCCACCCAAACAGCCACTTCCCTGTTTCCCCACCCCAAACACCCACCCCCTTCCATGTTGCCCCCACCCACACTCCCACCCACTTAACTGTTGCCCCCAGCCACGCAGCCACCACATTCCCTGTTGCCCCACCCCACCTATGCACCCCCTTCCATGTTGCCCCAGCCCACCCACCCACCCCTTCCCTGTTGGCCCCATCCACACAACTGCCCCCTTCCCTGTTGCCCCCACACAACCACCCAAACACAAACTTCCTTCCCTGTTGCCCCCACCCAACCACACCCATCCCTGTTGCCACCACACACCCGCTTACCTGTTGCTCCCACCATTGCACACACCCCCTTCCAAGTTGCACCCCCACACCCACCTACCACATTCCCTGTTGCTCCTTCCCACGCCCTTCCCTGTTGTCCCCAACCACCCACACAAACCTCCATTGTTGCCCCAACCCACACACCCATCCCATTCCCTATTGCCCTCTTCCAACCAAACAGACCCTTCCCTGTTGCCCAAACCCACCCATGCACCACCTTCCATGCTGCCCCAACCAACCCACACACCCCCTTCCCTGTTGCCCCATCTCACACACTCACCCCCTTCCCTGTTGCCTTTACCCACCCACCTCCTTCCTTGTTGTGCCAACAAACCCACCCACCACCTTCGTTGTTGCCCCTACCCACCCACCCACCCACTTCCCTGTTGCTCCCACCCACCCACCCACATACGCACCACCGTCCCTGTTGCCCCCACCCACCCAAATCCCTGCCGACCCAGCCACACACATACACCCCCTTCCCTGTTGACCCACCAACGGACCCACATCCTTCCTTGTTGCCCCCACCCACCCACTAGCCAGTTTCCCCCACCCACCCACCCAATGCCTTTCCTTTTGCCCATACCCCCTTCCCTGTTTACCCCACCCACCAACCCAAACACCCATTCCCTGTTGCCCTCACCCTGCCACCCACATCCTTCTCTGTTGCCCCCACCCACCCACCCACCCCCTTTCCTGTTGCCCAACACCACCCACCCACCCAACGACATCCATGTTGCCCAATCCACCCACCCACCCCATTCGCAGTTGTCCCCACTCACACACCTAGCCCCTACCCTGTTGCCCCCACCAACCCACCGAATACTTTCCCTGTTGCCCCCACACTCCCATACAACCACCCATTTGTCTGTTGCCCCCACCCACCCACCCCCTTCGCTGTTGAATCCACCCAGACACCCTCCCTTCCTTTTTCACCCCAACCAGCCACGACCTTCCCTGTTGCCCCCACACATCATCCCACCCACCCACTTCCCTTTTGCCCCCACTCCCTTCCCTCTTGCCTTTACCCAACCACCCACCCCCTTCCCTGTTGCCGCAACCCACCCTTTTCCCTACTGCCCCCAATCAATTCCCTGTTGCCACCACCCAACCACCCCCTTCCCTGTTGCACACACCCACCCACCCCCTTCCCTGTTGTACACACCCTCCCACCCCCTTACATGTTGACCCCACCCAACCTCCCACCCCTTCCATGTTGCCCCCACCCAGCTACCAACTTCCCTGTTCCCCCTACGCATCCATACACACCCTTCCCTGATGCCCCACCCCACCCACCCACCTTCTTGAATGTTGTCCCAGCCCACACACCCACCTCCTTCCCTGTAGCACCCAACCACCGACCCCATTCCCTGTTGCCCCCACCCACAAGCCCACCCCTTCCCTGTTGCCCCCACCCACACAACCACCCCCTTCCCTGTTGGTCCCAACCACCACCTTCCCTGTTGCCTCCAGACAATCCCTTACCTTTTGCCCCCACCAACACAATCACCACCTTCCCTGTTGCACCCTCCCACCCACATAGCCATTCCCTGTTGCTCCCATCCACCACCTTCCCTGTTGTCCCCAACCCCCACACAGCCCTCCCGTGTTGCCCCAACCCACGAACCCATCCCCTTCCCTATTGCCCCGGCCCACCCAAACAGCACCTTTCCTGTTGCCCCACTCCAAACACCCACCTTCTTCCATGTTGCCCCAACCCACCCACACACCTCCTTCAATATTGGCCCAAAACACCCACCCGCCCCTTTCCCTCTTGCCCCAACATACCCACTCACCCCTTTCCCTGTTGCCCCCTCCCACCCACCACCTTCCCTGTTGCCCCCACCCACTCACCCATCCACACCCTTCACTGTTTCCCCCACTCACTCACCCCCTTCCCTGTTGCCCCCACCCAACTACCCCTCCTTCCCTCTTTCCCACAAACACCCACCCACCCGCTTCCTTGTTGCCCCCACCCTCCCCCTTCCCTGTTGGCCCCACTCACTCACCCACCACTTCTCTGTTGCCCCCACCCACCCACCCCCTTCCTTGTTTCCCACACCCACCCATCCACCCCTTCCCTGTTGCCCCCACCACCCACCCATCCACTTCCCTGTTGCCACCACCCACCCCCTTTCCTGTTGAATGTTGCCCCACCTCCTTGAATGTTGCCCCACCCCACCCACCCAACCCCTTCCCTGTTGCCCCAACTCACCCACACACCTCCTTCCCTGTTGCCCCCAACCACGCACCCACCCCTTCCCTCTTGCCCCCACACACCCACACACTCACTCCGTTCCCTGTTGCCACAACCCACCCACACCCTTACATGTTGCCCCCCCCCACCCAACCACCCCCTTCCCTGTTGCCCCCACTCACCCTCTCCTGTCCCTTGTGCCCCAACCCACCCAACCACCCCCTTCCCTGTTGCACCCACCCACCCAACTGCACCCTTTCAGGTTGCCCCCACCCTAGCACTCACCCCTTCCCTGTTGCCCCCACCTACACACCCACCCCCTTCCCTGTTGCCCATTAACACCTACTCACCCCCCTTCCCTGTTGCCCCCACCCACCCAATCGCCCCCTTCCCTGTTGCCCCCACCCAACCACCCACCTACTCTCTTCCCTGTTGCACCCACACAACCCATTACCTGTTGCCCCCACCAACACATCCACCACCTTCCCTGTTGCACCCAACCACCCACCTACCCCATTCCCTGTTGCTCCCACCCAACCCCTTCCCTGTTGCCCCAACCCCACACTCAACCCTCCCCTGTTGCCCCAACCCACACACCCATCCCCTTCCCTATTGCCCCAGCCCACCCAAACAGCCCCTTCCTATTTGGCCCCAACCACCCACATACCCCCTTCCCTGTTGACCCCAACCAGACACCTACCCCCTTCACCTTTGACCCCACACACCAACCCCATTCCCTGTTGATCCCACACAGACACCCACTGCCTTCCCCTTTGACCCCACCCACGCATCCCCTTCCATGTTGCTCCAACCCACCCATTTTCCTGTTGCCCCCATCCATTCCATGTAGCTCCCATCCACTCACCCAACACATTCCCTGTTACCCGCACCCAGCCACAAACCACCTTCCCTGTTGCCCTTACCCAAACACCCATCCCCTTCCGTGTTGCCCCAACCCACCCATTTCCCTGTTGCCCCAACCCAATTCCCTTTTGCTGCCACCCAACCACCCCCTTCCCTGTTGCACACTATCTCCCACACCCTTCCATGTTGCCCCCACCCACCTTCCCACTCCCTTCCATGTTACCCCACGCACCCTCCCACTCCCTTCCATGTTGCCCCCACACACCCACTCACCCCTTCCCTGTTGCACCCTCCCTCCCACCCCCATTCATGTTGCCCCGACCCACCCACCCATCCACTTCCCTGTTACCCCACCCACCCATACAACCCCTTCCCTGATGCCCCACCCCACCCACCCACCCTCTTGAATGTTGCACCAGCCCACCAAGACATTGCCTTCCCTGCTGCACCGAAACACCCAACCACCCACTTCCCTGTTGCCCCAACCCACCCAACTGCCCCCCTTCCTGTTGCCCCCATCCACTCACACCCTTCCCTGCTGGCCCATCCACCCACCCCCTTCCCAGTTGCCCCCAACCACACACCCACCCCCTTCCCTGTTGACCCCAACCAGCCACCCCCTTCCCTTTTGTCCACACCCACCCACCCACCTCCTTCCCTGTTGCCCCCACTCCCTTCCCTGTTGCCCTTACCTAACCACCCACTCCCTTCCCTGTTGCCCCAACCCACCCATTTCCCTGTTGCCCCAACCTAATTCCCTGTTGCTGCCACCCAACCACTCCCTTCCCTGTAGCACACACCCTCCCACAACCTTCCATATTGCACCCACCCACCCTCCCACCCTTTCCATGTTGCCCCCACCGACCTTCCCACCCCCTTCCATGTTGCCCCAATCCACCCACCCACTTCCCTGTTGCACACACCCTACCACCCGCTTCCATGTTGCCCCCACCCACCCACTCACCCCTTCCCTGTTTCGCACCCCTTCCCACCACCTTCCATGTTGCCGCCACCCAACCACCCATCCCCTTCCCTGCTGCCCCAACCCACCCATTTCCCTGTTGTCCCCACCTCATTCCCTGTTGCCAACTCCCACCCACCACCTTCCCTGTTGCCACCATCCTCCCACCCCCTTCCATGTTGCCGCCACCCATCCGCCCATCTCCTTACATGATGTCCCCGCCCATCCAACTGCCCCCCTTCCTGTTGCCTCCATCCACCCACCCCCTTCCCTGCTGCCCCCATCCACCCATACAACTCCTTCCATGATGCCCCACCCCACCCACCCAACATCTTGAATGTTGCCCCAGCCCACCCACCAACCTCCTTCCCTGCTGCACCCAAACACCCACCCACCCCATTCCCTGTTGCCAACACCCACCCACCCACCCCCTTAAATGTTGCCCCCACCCACCCGCGCACCTCCTTACATGATGCCCCCGGCCACCCAACTGCCCCCTTTCTGTTGCCCCCATCCACCCACACCCTTCCCTGCTGCCCCCATCCACGCACCCTGTTGCCCCCAGCCAAACATCCACCCCTTCCCTGTTGCCCCCTCCCAACATCCCACCCACACACTCCCTTCCCTGTTGCCCCCACCAGCACAACCACCACCTTCCCTGTTGCACCCACACACCCACCTACCCCATTCCCTGTTGCTTCCACCCACCACCTTCCCTGTTGCCCCCAACCCCACCACACAAACCTCCCCTGTTGTCCCAACCCACCCGCCCATCCCCTTCCCTATTGCCCCAGCCCACCCAAACAGCCCCATCCCTGTTGCCCCACCCCAAACACCCGCTGCCTTCCATGATGCCCCAACCCAACCACACACCCCTTCAATATTGGCCCAACACACCCACCCACCCCTTTCCCTGTTGACTCAAACCACCCACTTACCCCTTTCCCTGTTGCCACCTCCCACCCTCCCACCACCGTCCCTGTTGCCCCCACCCACTCACCCAACCACTCCCTTCCATGTTGCCGCACCCCACCCACACAAGCCCTTCAATATTGACGCAACACACCCACCCACCCCTTTCCATGTTGCCCCAACCCACCCACTCACTCCTTTCCCTGTTGCCCCCTCCCACCCACCCACCACCTTCCCTGTTGCCCCCACCCACTCACCCACCCACCCCCTTTCCTATTGCCCCCAACCCCCACCCCTTTCCTGTTTCCACCAAACACCCACCCACTCGCTTCCTTGTTGCCCCCAACCACCCCCTTCCCTGTTGGCCCCATTCACTCACCCACCTATTCCCTATTGCCCCCACCCACCCACCCCCTCCCTTATTGCCCCACACACCCACCCCTTCCCTGTTGCCCCCACCCACACACCAAACCCTTTCCCTGTGGCCCCCACTTACTCACCCAGCCCCTTCCCTGTTGCCCCAAACCATCAACACACCACATTCCCTGTTGGCCCCACCCACCCCCACTACACTGTTGCCCCCACTCACCCTACCTCCCTGTTGCCAACACCCACACCCTTCCCTGTTGCCCCCACCTACCCAACCACGCCCTTCCCTGTTGCCCCACCCCAACCACCCAAACAAACACATCCATGTTGCCCAATCCACCCACCCACCCCCTTACCTGTTCCTCCACCCACCCACCTACCCCATTCTTAGTTGTCCCCACCCACACACCCAGCCCATTCCATGTTGTTCCCATCCACCCACCAAACACTTTCCGTGTTGTGCCCACAATCCCACACAACGACCCATTTGTCTGTTGCTCCAAACCACCCACCCCCTTTGCTGTTGAATCCACCCAGCCACCCACCCCCTTCCCTGTTGACCCCAACCAGCCACCCCCTACCCTTTTGCCCGCACCCAGCAACCCACCTCCTTCCCTGTTGCCCCAACTCCCTTCCCTGTTGCCCTTACCCAAACACCTATCCCCTTCCGTGTTGCCCCAACCCACCCATTTCCCTGTTGCCCCAACCCAATTCCCTGTTGCTGCCACCCAACCACCCCCTTCCCTGTTGCACACTATCTCCCACACCCTTCCATGTTGCCCCCACCCACCTTCCCACTCCCTTCCATGTTACCCCACGCACCCTCCCACTCCCTTCCATGTTGCCCCCACACACCCACTCACCCCTTCCCTGTTGCACCCTCCCTCCCACCCCCATTCATGTTGCCCCGACCCACCCACCCATCCACTTCCCTGTTACCCCACCCACCCATACAACCCCTTCCCTGATGCCTCACCCCACCCACCCACCCTCTTGAATGTTGCACCAGCCCACCAACACATCGCCTTCCCTGCTGCACACAAACACCCAACCACCCACTTCCCTGTTGCCCCAACCCACCCAAATGCTCCCCTTCCTGTTGCCCCCATCCACTCACACCCTTCCCTGCTGGCCCATCCACCCACCCCCTTCCCAGTTGCCCCCAACCACACACCCACCCCCTTCCCTGTTGACCCCAACCAGCCACCCCCTTCCCTTTTGTCCACACCCACCCACCCACCTCCTTCCCTGTTGCCCCCACTCCCTTCCCTGTTGCCCTTACCTAACCACCCACTCCCTTCCCTGCTGCCCCAACCCACCCATTTCCCTGTTGCCCCCACCTAATTCCCTGTTGCTGCCACCCAACCACTCCCTTCCCTGTAGCACACACCCTCCCACAACCTTCCATATTGCACCCACCCACATTCCCACCCTTTCCATGTTGCCCCAATCCACCCACCCACTTCCCTGTTGCACACACCCTACCACCCGCTTCCATGTTGCCCCCACCCACCCACTCACCCCTTCCCTGTTGCGCACCCCTTCCCACCACCTTCCATGTTGCCGCCACCCAACCACCCATCCCCTTCCCTGCTGCCCCAACCCACCCATTTCCCTGTTGTCCCCACCTCATTCCCTGTTGCCAACTCCCACCCACCACCTTCCCTGTTGCCACCATCCTCCCACCCCCTTCCATGTTGCCGCCACCCATCCGCCCATCTCCTTACATGATGTCCCCGCCCATCCAACTGCCCCCCTTCCTGTTGCCCCCATCCACCCACCCCCTTCCCTGCTGCCCCCATCCACCCATACAACTCCTTCCCTGATGCCCCACCCCACCCACCCAACATCTTGAATGTTGCCCGAGCCCACCCACCAACCTCCTTTCCTACTGCACCCAAACACCCACCCACCCCATTCCCTGTTGCCAAAACCCACCCACCCACCCCCTTAAATGTTGCCCCCACCCACACGCCCACCTCCTTACATGATGCCCCCGGCCACCCAACTGCCCCCTTTCTGTTGCCCCCATCCACCCACCCCCTTCCCTGCTGCCACCATCCACCCACCCCCCTCCCTGTTGCCCCCAGCCAAACATCCACCCCTTCCCTGTTGCCCCCACCCAACATCCCACCCACAGACTCCCTTCCCTGTTGCCCCCACCAGCAAAACCACCACCTTCCCTGTTGCACCCACCCACCCACCTACCCCATTCCCTGTTGCTTCCACCCACCACCTTCCCGGTTGCCCCCAACCCCACCACACAAACCTCCCCTGTTGTCCCAACCCACCAGCCCATCCCCTTCCCTATTGCCCCAGCCCACCCAAACAGCCCCATCCCTGTTGCCCCACCCCAAACACCCGCTGCCTTCCATGATGCCCCAACCCAACCACACACCCCTTCAATATTGGCCCAACACACCCACCCACCCCTTTCCCTGTTGACTCAAACCACCCACTCATCCCTTTCCCTGTTGCCACCTCCCACACTCCCACCACCGCCCCTGTTGCCCCCACCCACTCACCCAACCACTCCCTTCCATGTTGCCGCACCCCACACACCCCCTTCCCAGTTGCCACCACCCCACACCCCCCCTTCCCTGTTTCCCCCAGCACCCTCCCACACGCTTCCTTGTTGCCCCCACTCACGCCTTCCCTGTTGGCCCCACTCACTCACCCACCTCTTCCCTGTTGCCACCACCCACCCACCCCTTTCCTTGTATCCCCACAAACCCACCCCTTCCCTGTTGCCCCCACCCATCCCCAATACCCTGTTGCCTCCACACACCCAACATCCCTGTTGCCACCAACCACGCTCTTCCCTGTTGCCGACACGTAACCACCCATCCCCTTCCCTGCTGCCCAAACCCACCCATTTCCCTGTTGCCCTCACCCCATTCCCTGTTGACAACTCCCACCCACCCCCTTCCCTGTTGCCCCCATCCTCCCACCCCCTTCCATGTGGCCCCCACCCACCGAGACACCCAAGTCCCTGCTGCCCCCAGCCACACACACACCCCCTTCCCTGTTGACCTACCCATGGACCCACATCCTTCCCTATTGCTCCCACCCACCCGCTTCCCAGTAACCCACACCCACCCACCCGATACCTTCCCTTTTGCCCCTACCCCCTTCCCTGTTTACCTCACCCACCAACACAACCACCCACTTCCCTGTTGCCCCCACCCTGCCACCCATCACCTTCCCTGTTGCCCCAGAGGCCAGGCACCCCCTTCCATGTTGCCCATCCACACCCACCAACCTCCTTTCCTGTTGCCCCACCCCAACCAACCAAACAAACACATCCATGTTGCCCAAACCACCCACCCAGCCCCTTACCTGTTGCCCCAAACCACCCACCTACCCCATTCGCAGTTGCCCCCACCCACACACCCAGCCCCTTCCCTGTTGTCCCCATCCACCCACAAAAAATTTTCCCTGTTGCCCCCACAATCCCACACAACCACCCATTTATCTGTTGCCCCAACACACCCACCAACCCCCTTCCCTGTTGCCTACACCCTACCACCCCTTCCATGTTGCCCCACCCACCCACTCACCCCTTCCCTGTTGCACCCTCCCTCCCACCCCCTTCCATGTTGCCACCACCCACCCACTTCCCAGTTTCCCCCACCCACCCACCCACCCCCTTACATGTTGACCCCACCCACCCAACTGCCCCCTTCCTGTTGCCCCCATCCACTCACACCCTTCCCTGCTGCTCCCACCCACCCACCCCCTTCCCTATTGCCCCCACCCACACACCCACCCCTTCCCTCTTGTGCCCACCCACACACCCACCCCCTTACCTGTTTACCCCAACCTGCCACCCCCTTCCCTTTTGTCCGCACCCGCCAACCCTCCTCCTTCCCTGTTGCCCCCACTCGCTTCCCTGTTGCCCTTACCCAACCAGCCACCCCTTCCCTGTTGCCCACACCCACACACCAACCCCTTCCCTCTTGCGCCCACGGACACACCCACCCCCTTCCCTGTTGACACCAACCAGCCACCGCCTTCCCTTTTGTCCGCACCCACCAACCCACCTACTTCCCTGTTGCACCCACTCCCTTCCCTGTTGCCCTTACCCAACCACCCACTCCCTTCCCTGTTGCCCCAACCCACCCATTTCCCTGTTGCCCCCACCCAATTCCCTGTTGCTGCCACCCACCCACCCACTTCCCTGTTGCGCCCTCCCTCCCACCCCCTTCCATGTTGCCGCCACCCACCCACCCACCTCCTTACATGCTGCCCCCGCCCACCCAACTGCCCCCATTCCTCTTGCCCCCATCCACCCACACCCTTCTCTGCTGCCCCATCCACCCATACAACCCCTTCCCTGAAGACCCACCCCACCCACCCAACCTCATGAATTTTGCCCCAGCCCACCCACCCACCTCCTTCCCTGCTGCACCCAAACCCCACCCACCCCCTTCCCTGTTGCCACCACCCACCCCCCCAACCCCTTACATGTTGCCCCACCCACCCACCCACCTCCTTACATGATGCCCCCGCCCATCCAACTGCCCCCTTCCTGTTGCCCCCATCCACCCACACCCTTCCCTGCTGCCACCATCCACCCACCCCCTTCCCTGTTGTCACCAGCCAAACATCCACCCCTTCCCTGTTGCCCCCACCCAACAACCCACCCACACACTCCCTTCCCTGTTGCCCCCACCAGCACAACCACCACCTTCCCTGTTGCACCCACCCACCCACCTACCCCATTCCCTGTTGCTTCCACCTACCACCTTCCATGTTGCCCCCTACCCCACCACACAAACCTCCCCTGTTGTCCCTACCCACCCACCCATCCCCTTCCCTATTGACCCAGCCCACCTAAAAAGCCCCATCCCTGTTGCCCCACCCCAAACACCCTCCACCTTCCATGATGCCCCAACCCAACCACACACCCCCTTCAATGTTGGCCCAAAACACCTACCCAGCCCTTTCCCTGTTGCCCCAAACCACCCACTCACCCCTTTCCCAGTTGCCAACTCCCACCCTCCCACCACCATCACTGTTGCCCCCACCCACTCACTTCCCTGTTGCTGCACCCCACCCACCCCCTTCCCAGTTGCCACCACCCCACACCCTCTTCCCTGTTTCCCCCAGCACGCTCCCACTCGCTTCCTTGTTGCCCCCACCCCCCTTCCCTGTTGCCCCCACCCACCCACCCACCCCCTTACATGTTGCCCCCACCCACCCAACTGCCCCCTTCCTGTTGCCCCCATCCACCCACACCCTTCCCTGCTGCCCCCATCCACCCACCCCCTTCCCTGTTGCTCCCACCCACACACCCACCTCTTCCCTGTTGCCCCCACCCACACTCCCACCCCCTTCCCTGTTAACCCCAACCTGCCACCCCCTTCCCTTTTACCCGCACCCACCAAACCACCTCCTTTCCTGTTGCCCCCACTCCCTTCCCTGTTGCCCTTACCCAGCCACCCACACCCTTCCCTGTTGCCCCAACCCACCCATTTCCCTGTTGCCACCACCCAATTCCCTGTTGCTGCCACCCAGCCACCCCTTCCCTGTTGCCCACACACTCCCACACCCTTCCATGTTGCCCCCACCCACCCTCGCACCCCCTTCCATGTTGCCTCCAAACACCCACCACCTTCCCTGTTGCCCACACCCACCCACCCACCCTCTAGTATGTTGCCCCATACCACCCACCCACCTCCTTCCCTGCTGCACCCAAACACCCACCCACCCCCTTCGCTGTTCCCCCCACCCACTCGCCCACACCCTTACATGTTGCAACCACCCAGCCAACTTCACCCCATCTTGTTGCCCCCATCCACCCACACCCTTCCCTGCTGCCCCATCCACCCACCCCCTTCCCTGTTGCCCCCACCAACACACCCACCCCTTCCTTGTTGCCCCCACCCCCACCCACACACCCTCCTCCTTCCCAGTTTCCCCACCAACCCAACCGCCCCATTCACTGTTGCCCCCACCCAACACCCAACCCACACACTCCCTTCCCTGTTGCCCCCACCAGCCCAACCACCACCTTCCCTGTTGCACCCAAGCACCCACCTATCCCATTCCCTGTTGCTTCCATCCTCCACCTTCCCTGTTGCCCCCAACCCCACCACACAAACCTCCCCTGTTGCCCCAACCCACCCACCCATCCCCTTTCATATTGCCCCAGCCCACCCAAACAGCTCCTTCCTTGTTGCCCCACACCAAACATCCACTGCCTTCCATGATGCCCCAACCCACCCACACACCCCCTTCAATATTGGCCCAACACACCCACCCACACCTTTCCCTGTTGCCCCAAATCACCCACTCACCTCTTTCCCTGTTGCCCCCTCCCACCCACCCACTACCATCCCTGTTGCCCCCACCCACTCACCCACCCACCACTTCCCTGTTGCTGCACCCCACCCACCCCCTTCCCAGTTGCCACCACTCCCCACCCCCTTCCCTCTTTCCCCCAGCACTCACCCACCCAGTTCCTTGTTGCCCTCACCCACCCCTTCCCTGTTGGCCCCACTCACTCACCCACCCTTTCCCTGTTGCCACCACCCACCCACCCCCTTCCTTGTTGCCCCCACCCACCCCCAATACACTGTTGCCTCCACACACCCAACATCCCTGTTGCCACCAACCACACCCTTCCCTGTTGCCCACACTCAACCACCCATCCCCTTTCCTGTTGCCCCAACCCACCCATTTCCCTGTTGCCCCCACCCCATTCCCTGTTGCCACCACACACCCACCCCCTTCCCTGTTGCCCCCATCCTCACACCCCCTTCCTTGTGGCCCCCACCCACAGAGCCACCCAAGTCCCTGCTGCCCCAAGCCACACACACGCCCCCTTCCCTATTGACCTACCCACGGACCCACATCCTTCCCTGTTGCCCCCAGCCACCCACTTCCCAGTTTTCCACACCCACCCACCCGATACCATCCCTTTTGCCCGTATCCCCATCCCTGTTTACCCCACCCACCAACCCAACCACCCATTTCGCTGTTGCCACCATCCTGTCACCCACCACCTTCCCTGTTGCACCAGAAGCCACACACCCCCTTCCATGTTGCCCCCACACTCCCACTCACCTCCTTTCATGTTGCCCCACCCCACCCAAACAAACACATCCATGTTGCCCAATCCACCCACCCACCCCCTTTCCTGTTGCACCCAACCACCCACCTACCCCATTCACAGTTGCCCCCTCCCAGACACCCAGCCCCTTCCATGTTGTCCCCATCCACCCACCAAACACTTTCCATGTTGCCCCCACAATCCCACACAACCACCCATTTGTCTGTTGCCCCAACCCACCCACCCCCTTTGCTGTTGAATCCACCCAGCCACCCACCCCCTTCCCTGTTGACCCCAACCACCCACCCCCTTCCCTTTTGCCCGCACCCACCAAACCACCTCCTTCGCTGTTGCCCCCACTCCCTTCCCTGTTGCCCTTACTCAACCACCCACTCCCTTCCCTGTTGCCCAACCCAGACATTTCTCTGTTGCCCCCACCCAATTCCCTGTTGCTGCCACCCAACCACCTCCTTCCCTGTTGCACACACCCTTCCATGTTGCCCCCACCCACCCTCCCACCCCCTGCCATGTTGCCCTCACCCACCCTCCCACCCCCTTCCATGTTGCCCCCACCCACTTACCTCCTTCCCTGCTGCACACACACTACCACCCCCTTCCATGTTGCCCCCAACCATCCACTCACCCCTTCCCTGTTGCGCCCACCCTCCCACCCCCTTCCATGTTGCCCCCACCTACCCACTTCCCTGTTGTCCCCACCCACACATATAACCCCTTACCTGATGCCCCACCCCACCCACCCACCCTCCTGAATGTTACCCCAGCCCACCCACCAACCTCCTTCCGTGCTGCACCCAAAAACACACTCACCCCATCACTGTTGCCCCCACCCACCCACTTACATGTTGCCCCCACCCACCCGCCTACCCCCTTACATGTTGCCCCCACCCACCCAACTGCCCCCTTCCTGTTGCCCCCACCCACACACCCACACTCTTCCCTGTTTCCCCACCCACCCAACCACCCTGTTCCCTGTTGCTCCCATACAGAAGCCACCCACACACCACCTTCCCTGTTGCACCCACCCACCCAACTACCCCTTTCCCTTATGCTTCCACCTACCACCTTCCTGTTGCGCCCAACCCCACCACACAAACCTCCCCTGTTGCCCCAACCCACAAACCCATCCCCTTCCCTATTGCCCCAGCCCACCCAAACAGCCCCTTCCATGTTGCCCCACCCCAAACACCCACCGCCTTCCATGATGCCCCAACCCACCCACACACCCCCTTCAATATTGGCCCAACACACCCACCCACCCCCTTCCCTGTTGCCCCAACCCACCCACTCACCCCTTTCCCTGTTGCCCCCTCCCACCCACCCACCACTGTCCCTGTTTCCCCCAGCACCCACCCACCCCCTTCCTTGTTGCCCCCACCCACCCACCCCTTCCCTGTTGCCTCCACCCACAAACCAAACCCTTTCCCTGTTGTCTCCACTCACTCACCCAGCCCCTTCCCTGTTGCCTCCACCAACCCATCCACCGACTCCCTTCCCTGTTGCCCCGAACCATCAATCCAACCCCTTCCCTGTAGGCTCCACCCACCCCACTACACTGTTGCACCCACACACCCTACCTCCCTGTTGCCAACACCCACACCCTTCCCTGTTGCCTCCACCCACCCATCCATCCACTCCCTTCACTGTTGCCCCCAAACACCCACCCACCCCCTTCCCTGTTGCTCCCACCCACCCCCTTCCCTGTTGCCCCCACCCACCCCACTTCATTTTTGCCCCCACACACCCAACCTCCCTGTTGCAACCACACACAATCTTCCCTATTGCCCCCACCCATCCACCCACCCCCTACCCTGTTGCCCCAACCCCCCACACTACCCTGCCCTGTTGCCCCAACCCACCCTCCATCCCCTTCCCTGTTGCCCTACCCCACCCACCCACTGCCTTCCATGTTGCCCCATCCCACCCACACGCCCACTTCAATGTTGGCCCAACATTAGTTCCCAACCCTTTCCCTGTTGCCCCACCCAACCCACCCACCACCTTCCATATTGCCCCAACCCACCCACACACCCCCTTCCCTGTTGCCCCATCCCACTCACCCACCCCCTTCCCTGTTGCCCCCACCCACCAACCCCCTTCCCTTTTGCCCCCTCCAACCCCCACTACCCTGTTGCCTCCACACAGCCAACATCCCTGTTGCCACTAACCACACCCTTCCCTGTTGCCAACACCCAACCACCCACCCCCTTCCCTGTTGCCACAATCCATTTATTTCCCTGTTGCCCCCACGACATTCCCTGTTGCCACCACCCACCCACCACCTTCCCTGTTGCCCCCACCCTCCCACCCCCTTCCATGTTGCCCCCACCCACCCACCCAAATCCCTGCTGCCCCCAGCCACACACACACACAACCCCTTCCCTTTTGACCCAGCCACGGACCAACATCCTTCCCTGTTGCCCCCACCCACCCGCTTCCCAGTTTCCCACACCCACCCACCCAATGCCTTCCCTTTTGCCCGTACCCCCTTCCCTGTTTACCCCACCCACTAACCCAACCATCCACTTCCCTGTTGCCCCCACCCTGCCCCCCACCCCCTTCCCTGTTGCCCCAGAAGCCACACACCCCCTTCCATGTTGCCGCCACCCACCCACCCACCTCCTTTCCTGTTGCCCCACCCCACCCACCCACCCAAACCACCTCCATGTTGCCCAATCCACCCACCCACCCCCTTCCCTGTTGCCCCCACCCACCTACCCACCCCATTCGCAGTTGCCCCCACCCACACACCCAGTCCCTTCCCTGTTGTCCCCATCCACCCACAAAACACTTTCCCTGTTGCCCCCACACTCCCACACAGCCACCCATTTGTCTGTTGCCCCAACCCACCCACCCCCTTCGCTGTTGAATCCACCCAGCCACCCACCCCCTTCCCAGTTGACCCCAACCAGCCGCCACCTTCCCTGTTGCCCGCACACACCAACCCACCTTCTTCCCTGAAGCCCCCACTCCCTTCCTGCTGCCCTTACCCAACCCCCCCTTCCCTGTTGCCTCAACCCACCCATTTCCCTGTTTCCCCCACCCAATTCCCTGTTGCAGCCACCCAACCACCCCCTTCCCTGTTGCACACACCCTCCCACCCACTTCCATGTTGCCCCAACCCACCCTCCCACCCCCTTCCATGTTGCCCCCACCCACCCAGCCCCTTCCATGTTGCCCCCACCCACCCACTCACCCCTTCCCTGTTGCCCCCAACCCTCCCACCCACTTCCATGTTGCCCCCACCTACACAGCAACCCACTTCCCTGTTTCCCCCACCCACCCATACAACACCTTCCCTGATGCCCCACTCCACCATTCTTGTATGTTGCCCCAGCCCACCCACCCACCTGCTTCCCTGTGGCACCCAACCACCCACCCAACCCCTTCCCTGTTGCCCCCACTCACACACCCACCCCTTACATGATGCCTCCACCCATCCAACTTCCCCCTTTTCCTGTTGCCCCATCCACCCACACCCTTCCCTGATGCCTCCATCCACCCACCCCTTCCCTGTTGCCCCCACCCGCACACCCACCCCTTCCCTGTTGCCCCCACCCACACACCCACTCCCTTCCCTGTTTCCCCACCCACCCAACCACCCTGTTCCCTATTGCCCCCACCCAAGCACCCACCCACCCACTCCCTTCCCTGTTTCCCCCACCAACACAACCACCACCTTCCCTTTTGCACCCACACACCCACCTACCCCATCGCCTGTTGCCCACACCCACCCCCTTCCCTGGTGCCCCCAAACCCCCACACAAACCTCCCCTGTTGCCCCAGCCCACCCAAACAGCCCCTTCCCTGTTGCCCCACCCCAAACACCCACCCCCTTCAATATTGGCCCAACACACCCACCCACCCCTTTCCCTGTTGCCCCAACCCACCGACTCACCCCTTTCCCTGTTGCCCCCTCCCACCCACCCACCAACTTCCCTGTTG
This sequence comes from Carcharodon carcharias, assembly GCF_017639515.1. NCBI lineage: Eukaryota > Metazoa > Chordata > Chondrichthyes > Lamniformes > Lamnidae > Carcharodon > Carcharodon carcharias. The sequence goes on along the minus strand of NC_054494.1, from coordinate 27,648,047 downwards.
CCCCCACCCCTTTCCCTGTTTCCTCCAAACACCCACCCACCTGCTTCCTTGTTGCCCCCACCCACCCCCTTCCCTGTTGGCCCCACTCACTCACCCACCCCTTCCCTGTTGCCCCCACCCAACCACTCCCTTCCTTGTTGCCCCCACCCACCTACCCCTTCCCTGTTGCCCCCACCCACATACCAAACACTTTCCCTGTTGCCCCCACTCACTCACCCAGCCCCTTCCCTGTTGTCCCCACCAACCCATCCACACACTCCCTTTCCTGTTGGCCCCAACCACCCCACTACACTGTTGCCCCCACACACACTACCTCCCTGTTGCCAACACCCACACCCTTCCCTGTTGCCCCCACATACCCAACCACCCCCTCCCCTGCTGCTCCCATCCACCTACCCTCTTCCCTGTTGCCCCCACCCACACACCCACTCCTTCCCTGTTGCCCCCACCCATCCACCCACCCCTTCCCTGTTGCCCCCTACCACCAACACACCCACCCTTTCCCTGTTGCCCCCAACCACCCACCCAACCCCTTCCCTGTTGCCCCCACCCACCCCCTTTCCTGTTGCCCTCACCCACCCCACTTCCTTTTTGCCCCCACACACCCAACCTCCCTGTTGCAACCACACACATCCATTCCTGTTGGCCCCACCCACCCACCCAACCCCTACCCTGTTGCCCCCAACCCCCCACACAACTCTCCCCTGTAGCCCCAACCCACCCTCCATTACCTTCCCTGTTGTCTCACACCACCCTCCCACCGCCTTCCATGTTGCCCCAACCCACCCACATGCCCCCTTCAATGTTGGCCCAACACACCCACCCACCCCTTTCCCTGTTGCCACACCCAACCCACCCACCACCTTCCATATTGCCCCAACCCACCTACACACCCCCTTCCCTGTTGCCCCATCCCACTCACTCACCTCCTTCCCTGTTGCCCCCAACCCCCCACACAACCCTCCCCTGTTGTCCCAACCCACCCTCCATCCCCTTCGCTATTGGCCCAGCCCACCCAAACAGCCCCTTCCCTTTTGACCCACCCAGCACCTTCCATGTTGCCCCAACCCACCCTCAATCCCCCTTCAATGTTGGCCCAACACACCCACCCACTCCTTTCCCTGTTACCCCACCCAACCCACCCACCACCTTCCATATTGCCCCAGCACACCCACACACACCCTTCCCTGTTGACGCCCACCCACCCATCAACCTCCTTCCCTGTTGCCCCCACCAACTTCCCTGTTGACCCCACCCACCAACCATCTTGCCTATTTCCCCTACCCACCCGCCAAACACTTTCCCTGTTGCCACCACTGACTCACCCACACCCTTCCCTGTTGCTCCCACCCACCCACCCACCCCCTGCTTTTTGCACCCACGCCCCCACACTCCCCTTCCCTGTTGCCCCAACTCACCAACCAAACCCTTTCCCTGTTTTCCCCCAACTCACTCACTCACCCCTTCCCTGTTACCCCCAAACACCCACCCACCCCCTTCCCTGTTGCCACCCAGCAACCCCCTTCCCTGTTGCCCCAACACTCCCACCACCTTCCAAGTACCCCCCACCCAAACAGCCACCCAAATCCCTGCTGCCCCCAGCCACACACACACCCCCTTCCCTGTTGCCAGCCCCCACCAACCCGCTTCCCTAATGCCCCCACCCTCCCCAATACCCTGTTGCCTCCATACACCCAACATCCCTGTTGCCACCACGCACACCTTTACTTGTTGCCCCAACCCACCCATTTCCCTGTTGCCCCCACCCCATTCCCTGTTGCCACCACCCATCCACCACCTTCCCTGTTGCCCCCACCCTCCCACCCCCTTCCATGTGGCCCCCATGCACCTACCCAAATCCCTGCTGCCCCCAGCCACACACACACACCCTTCCCTGTTGACCCACCCATGGACACACATCCTTCCCTGTTGCCCCCACCCACCCGCTTCCCAGTTTCCCCCACCCACCCAAAGCCTTCCCTTTCGCCCGTACCCCCTTCTCTGTTTACCTCACACACCAACCAAACCACCCACTTCTCTGTTGCCCCATCTTGCCACCCACCCCCTTCTCTGTTGCCCCCAGAAGCCATGTATTCCCTTCCATGTTGCCCCCACCCACCCACCCACCTCCTTTCATGTTCCCCCACCCCACCCACCCACCCAACCACATCCATGTTGACCAATCCACCCACCCACCCCCTTAACTGTTGCCTCCATGCACACACCCACCCCATTCACAGTTGCCACCACCCAGAGACCCAGCCCCTTCCCCACCCACCCAACAAACACTTTCCCTGTTGCCCCCACACTCCCACACAACCACCCATTTGTCTGTTGCCCCAGCCCAACCACCCCCTTCTCTGTTGAATCCACCCAGCCACCACCTTCCCTGTTGCCCCCACACAGCAACCCACCCACCCCCTTCCCTTTTGCCTGCCCCCACCTCCTTCCTTGTTGCCCCCACCCCCTTCCCTGTTGCCCTTACCCAACCACCCACCCCCTTCTCTGTTGCCCCCAAACAATTCCCTGTTGCCGCCACCCAACCACCCCCTTCCATGTTGCCCCCACCCTCCCACCCCCTTCGATGTTGCCCCCCCACCCACCCACACACTTCCCTGTTGGCCCCAGCCACCCATACACCCCCTTCCCTGATGCCCCACCCCACCCACCCACCCTCTTGAATGTTGCCCCAGCCCACCCACCCACCTCCTTCCCTGTTGCACCCAACCACAAACCCACCCCCTTCCCTGTTGCCCCCACCCACCCAACCACCCCCTTACATGATGCCCCCACCCACACAACTGCCCCCATTCCTGTAGCCCCATCCACCCACACCCTTCCCTGCTGCCCCCATCCACCCACTAACTTCCTTGTTGCCCCCACCCACACACCCACCCCTTCCCTGTTGCCCCCACCTACACACTCACCCCCTTCCTTGTTTCCCCACCCACCCAACCACCCTGTTCCCTGTTGCCCCCGCCCAACCACTCACCCACCCACTCCCTTCCCTGTTGCCCCCACCAACACAACCACCACCTTCCCTGTTGCACCCACCCACCCACCTACCTATCCCATTCCCTGTTGCTTCCATCCATCAGCTTCGCTGTTGCCTCTAACCCCCCACACAAACCTCCCCTGTTTCCCCAACCCACCCACCCATCCCCTTCCCTATTACCCCAGCCCACCCAAACAGCCCCTTCCATGTTTTGCCCCACCCCAAACCCCCACCGCCTTCCATGTTGCCCCAACCCACCCAAACACACCCTTCAATATTGGCCCAACACACCCACCCACTGCTTTCCTTGTTGCCCCAACCCACCCACTCACCCCTTTCCCTGTTGCCCCCTCCCACCCACCCACCACCATCCCTGTTGCCCCCAAACACTCACCCACCCACCCCCTTCCTTGTTGCCCCCACCCCCCAACAACCTTTCCGTATTTCCCCCAAGCACCCACCGACCCACTTCCTTGTTGCCCCAACGCACCCCCTTCCATGTTGGCCCCAATTACTTACCCACACCTTCCCTTTTGCCCCCACCCACCCACCCCCTTCCTTGTTGCCCACACCCACCCACCAAACTCTTTCCCTGTTGCCCCCACTCACTCACCCAGCCCCTTCCCTGTTGCCTCCACCAACCCATCCACCCACTCCCTTCCCTGTTGCCCCCAACCATCAACCCACCCCCTTCCCTGTTGGCCCCATCCACCCTCACTACACAGTTGCCCCCACACCTCCCTGTGCCCAACACCCACACCCTTCCCTGTCGCCCCCACCCACCCATCCACCCACTCCCTTCCCTATTGCCCCCAAACACCCACACAACAAACACTTTCCCTTTTGCCCCCACACTCTCACACAACCACCCATTTGTCTGTTGCCCCAGCCCACCCACCCCCTTCGCTGTTGAATCCACCCAGCCACCCACACCCTTCCCTCTTGACCCCAACCAGCCACCACCTTCCCTCTTGCCCCCACACACCAACCGACCCACCCCCTTCCCTTTTGCCCGCCCCCACCAACCCACCTCCTTCCCTGTTGCCCCCATTCCCTTCCCTGTTGCCCTTACCCAACCACCCACCCCCTTCCCTGTTGCCCCAACCCACCCATTTCCCTGTTGCCCCCACCCAATTCCCTGTTGCCGCCACCCAACCGCCCCTTCCCTGTTGCACACACCCACCCACCCCCTTCATTGTTGCACACACCTTCCCACCACCTTCCATGTTGCCCCCACCCTCCCACCCCCTTCGAAGTTGCCCCCACCCACCCACCCACCCACTTCCCTGTTGCCCCCACCCACCCATACACCCCCTTCCCTGATGGCCCACCCCACCCACCCTCTTGAATGTTGCCCCAGCCCACCCACCTCCTTCCCTGTTGCACCCAACCACAAACCCACCCCCTTCCCTGTTGCCCCCACCCACCCAACCACCCCATTACATGTTGCCCCCACCCACCTAACTGCCCCCATTCCTGTTGCCCCCATCCACCCACACCCTTCCCTGCTGCCCCCATCCACCCACCAACTTCCCTGTTTCACCCACCCACGCACCCACCCCTTCCCTGTTGCCCCCACATACACACCCACACCTTCCCTGTTTCCCCACCCACCCTGTTCCCTGTTGCTCCCACCCAACCACTCACCCACCCACTCCCATCCCTGTTGCCCCCACCAACACAACCACCACCCACCCACCTACCCCATTTCCAGTTGCTTCCATCCACCACCTTCCCTGTTGCCCCCAGCCCCCCACACAAACCTCCCCTGTTGCCCCACCCCAAACACCCACCACCTTCCATATTGCCCCAACCCACCCACACACCCCCTTCAATTTTGGCCCAACAGACCCACCCACCCCTTTCTCTGTTGCCCCAACCCACCCAATCACCCCTTTCCCTGTTGCCCCCTCCCACCCACCCTGTACTGTCCCTGTTGCCTCCACCCACTCACCCACCAACCCCATTCCCTGTTGCCCCACCCCACCCACCCCCTTCCCTGTTGCCCCCACCACCCACCCCCCTTCCCTGTTACCCCCAAACACACACCCACCCGCTTCCTTGTTGCCCCAACCCACCCAATTCCATGGTGGCCCAACTCACTCACCCACTCCTTCCCTGTTGCCCCCACCCACCCACCCCCTTCCTTGTTGCCCACTCCTACCCACCCCTTCCCTGTTGCCCCCACCCAAACACCAAACCCTTTCCCTGTTGCCCCCACTCACTCACCCAGCCCCTTCCCTTTTGCCTCTACCAACCTATCCACCCATTCCCTTCCCTGTTGCCCCCAACCATTAACCCACCCCCTTCCCTGTTGGCCCCACCCACCCCCACTACCCTGTTGCCCCCACACACCCTACCGCCCTGTTGCCCCCACCAACCCAACTACCCCCTTCCCTGTTGCCCCCACCCACCCACTTCCTTGTTGCCCCCACCCACCTCACTTCCTTTTTGCCCCCACACACCCAACCTCCCTGTTGCAACCACCCATACACTTCCCTGTTGCCCCCACCCATCCACCCACCCCCTACCATGTTACCCCCAACCCCCCCCACACAACCCTCCCCTGTTGGCCCAACCCACCCTCCATCTCCTTCCCTGTTGCCCCACCCCACCCAACCACCGTCTTCCATGTTGCCCCAACCCACCCACACGCCCCCTTCAATGTTGGCCCAACACACCCACCCACCCCTTTCCCTGTTGCACCACCCAACCCACCCACTACCTTCCATATTGCCCCAACCCACCCACACACCCCCTTCGCTGTTGCCCCCAAACCCCCACACAACCCTCCCCTGTTGCCCCAACCCACCCTCCATCCCCTTCCCTATTGGCCCAGCCCACCCAAACAGCCCCTTCCCTGCTGACCCACCCCACCCACCCACCGCCATCCAAGTTGACCCAACCCACCCACACGCCCCCTTCAATGATGGCCCAACACATCCACCCACCCCTTTCCCTGTTGCCCCAGCCAACCCACCCACCACCTTCCATATTGCCCCAACCCACCCACACACCCCCTTCCCTGTTACCATCCATTCCCTTACCTGTTGACCCCCACCCAACCATCAATCCCCTTCCCTGTTGCTCCCACCCCCTTCCTTGTTGCCCACAACCACCCACCCCCTTCCCTGTTGCACCCACCCACACACCCACCCCCTTCGCTGTTGCCACCACCCACCCACCCCCTTCCCTGTTGCCCCCAAATACCCACCAACAGGCCTCCTTGTTGCTCCCACCCACCAACTTGCCTGTTGCCCCTACCCACCCACCAAACACTTTCCCTGTGGACCCACTCACTCACCCTCCCCTTCCCTGTTGCCACCATCCTCCCATCCACCCACACCCTTCCCTGTTACCCTCACCCACCCCCACTACCCTGTTGCCTCCACACACCCAACATCCCTGTTGCCACCACCCAGACCATTCCCTGTTGCCCCAACCCACCCATTTCCCTGTTGCCCCCACCGCATTCCCTGTTGCCACCACCCACCCACCACCTTCCCTGTTGCCCCCACACTCTTCAATGTTGCCCCCCCCACCCACCCACCCAAATCCCAGCTGCCCCCAGCCACACACACACCCCCTTCCCTGTTGACCCACCCATGGACACACATGCTTCCCTGTTTCCCCCACCCACCCGCTTCCAAGTTTCCCCCACCCACCTAATGCCTTCCCTTTCGCCCATACCCCTTTCCCTGTTTACCCCACCCACCAACCAAACCACCCACTTCCCTGTTGCTCCCACCCTGCCACCCACCCTCTTCCATGTTGCCCCCACCCACCCACCTCCTTTCATGTTCCCCCCACCCCACCCACCCACCCAACCACATCCATGTTGACCAATTCACGCACCCACCCACTTGCCTGTTGTCTCCACACACCCACCCACCCCATTCGCAGTTGCCCCCACCCACAGACCCAGCCCCTTTCCTGTTGTCCCCACCCACCCAACAAACACTTTCCTGTTGACCCCACATTCCCACACAACCACCCATTTTTCTGTTGCCCCAGCCCACCCACCCCCTTCGCTGTTGAATCCACCCAGCCACCCACCCCTTCCCTGTTCACCCCAACCAGCCACCACCTTCCCTGTTGCCCCCAGTCACCAACCCACCCACCCCTTCCCTTTTGCTGCCCCCACCAACCCACCTCCTTCCCTGTTGCCCCCACTCCCTTCCCTCTTGCCCTTACCCAACCACTCACCCACTTCCCTGTTGCCCCAACCCACCCATTTCCCTGTTGCCCCCACCCAATTTCCTGTTGCCGCCATCCAACCACCCTCTTCCCTGTTGCACACACCCATCCACCTCCTTCCCTGTTGCACACACCTTCCCACCCCCTTCCATATTGCCCCCACCCACCCTCCCACCCCCTTCCATGTTGCCCCCACCTGCCCACTCTCCCCCATGCCTTTTGCCCCCACCCTCCCACCCCCTTCCATGTTGCCCACACCCACCCAACCACCCACTTCCCTGTTGCCCCCACACACACATACACCCCTTTCCATGATGCCCCAGCCCAACCACCCACCTCCTTCCTTGTTGCACCCAACCACACATCCACCCCATTCCCTGTTGCCCCCACCCACCCAACCACCCCCTTACATGTTGCCCCCACCCACCAAACTGCCCCATTCCTGTTGCCCCCATTCACCCACACCCTTCCTTGTTGGCCCCACCCACACACCGACCCCTTCCCTGTTGCCCCCACCTACACACCCAGCCCCATCACTGTTTCCCCACCCACCCAACCGCCCTGTACCCTGTTGACCCACTCAACCACTCACCCAACCACTCCCTTCCCTGTCGCCTCCACCAACACAACCACCACCTTCCCTTTTGCACTCACCCACCCACCTACCCCATTCCCTGTTGCTCCCTCCCACCAACCTCCCTGTTGCCCCCAACCCCCCACACAACCCTCCCCTGTTGCCCCAACCCACCCACCCATCCCATTCCCTATTGCCCCAGCCCACCCAAAAAGCCCCTTCCCTGTTGCCCCACCAAAAACACCCACCGCCTTCCATGTTGCCCCAACCCACCCACACACCCACTTAAATATTGGCCCAACACACCCACCCACACCTTTCCCTGTTGCCCAATCCCACCAACTCACCCCTTTCCCTGTTGCCCCCTCCCACCCACCCACCACGTTCCCTGTTGCCCCCACCCATTCACCCACCCACCCCATTCCCTGTTGCCCAACCCACCCACCCCTTTCCCAGTTGCCCCCACCCAACCAACCCCCTTCCCTGTTTCCCCCCAACACCCACCCACCCACTTCCTTTTTGCCCCCACCCACACACCAAACCCTTTCCCTGTTGCCACCGCTCAGTCACCCAGCCCCTTCCCTGTTGCCCCCAGCAACCCATCCACCCTCTCCCTTCCCTGTTGCCCCCAACCATCAGCCCACCCCCTCCCTGTTGGCCCCACCCACCCCCACTACACTGTTGCCCCCACACACCCTACCTCCCTGTTGCCAACACCCACACCCTTCCCTGTTTCCCCCAACTTCCCAAACACCCTGTTCCCTGTTGCCTCCACCCACCCATCCAGACACTCCCTTCCCTGTTGCTCCCAAACACCTAGCCACCCCCTTCCCTGTTGCCCCCACCCACCCACTTCCCTGTTGCCCCCACCCACCACACTTCCTTTTTGCCCCCACACACCCAACCTCCCATTTGCAACCACCCACACCCCTCCCTATTGCCCCCACCCACCCACATACCCCCTTCCCTGTTGACCCCAACCAGACACCCACCCCTTCACCTTTGACCCCACCCATGTTGCCCCAACCCACCCATTTTCCTGTTTCCCCCACCCCCCTCCCTGTTGCCCCCACCCTCCCACCCCCTTTCCTGTAGCCCGCATCCACACACAACAACACATTCCCTGTTACCTGCCACCACCCAATAACCACCTTCCCTGTTGACCCAACCCACGGATCCACCACCTTCACTGTTGCCCCCACCAACCTGCTTCTGTTGCCCACACCCACTCACCCAACCCCTTCCCTATTGCCCTGTTGACCCCACTCACCATCCCAACCACCCCTTCCCTGTTTCCCCAAACACACACCAAACCCTTTCCCTGTTGCCCCCATGCACTCACCCACCACTTTCTCTGTTGCCACCACCAACCCATCCACCCACTCTCATCCCTGTTGCCCCCAACCATCAACACACCCCTTCACTGTTGCCCCCAAAAACCAAGCCCCTTCCCTGTTGCCCCACCCACACCCACTATCCTGTTGCCCCCATACACCCTACCTCCCTGTTGCCACCACACACACCCTTCCCTGTTGCCCCCACCTACCCAACCACCCCTTCCCTGTTGCCTCCACCCACCCATCCACCCTTTCCCTTCCCTGTTGCCCCCAAACACCCAGCCACCCCCTTCCCTGTTGCCCCCAACCACCCGCTTCCCTGTTGCCCCCACCCACCCCACTTCCTTTTTGCCCCCACACAACCAACCTCCCTGTTACCACCACACACACCCTTCCCTGTTTTCCCCAACTACCCAACCACCCCTTCCCTGTTGCCTCCACCCACCCATCCACCCACTCCCTTCCCTGATGCCCCCAAACACCCAGCCACCCCATTCCCTGTTGCCCCCACCCACCCGCTTCCCTGTTGCCCCCACCCACCCCACTTCCTTTTTGCCCCCACACACTCAACCTCCCTGTTGCAACCACCCACACCCTTCGCTGTTGCCCCCACCCACCCACTCACCTGGTTCCCTGTTGACCCCACCCACCCCTTTCCCGGTTGCCCCCAGCCACCCCCTTCCCTATTGCCCCCACAAACCCAACCACCCTGTTGCCACCACCCACAACCATGCCTGTTGCCCCCACCCACCAAACCATACCCTTCCCTGTTGCCCCCACCCATCCACACACCCCCTTCCCTGTTGACCCCACCCAGACACCCACCCCATTCACCTTTGACCCCACACACCCACCACCTTTCCTTTTGACCCGACACAGACATCCCCTTCCCATTTAACCCCACCTATGCACCCCCTGCCTTGTTGTCCCAACCCACCCATCTTCCAGTTGCCCCCATCCCCTTCCCTGTTGCCCCCACCCTCCCACCCCATTCCCTGTTGCCCCCAAACACCCACCCATCCCTTCCCTGTTGCCCCCACACAAGGATGCACCCCTTCCCTGTTGCCTCCACCACCTTCCCTTTTGCCCCCACACACCCAACCATCCCTTCCCTGTTGCCCCCACACAAGGATGCACCCCTTCCCTGTTGCCTCCACCACCTTCCCTTTTGCCCCCACACACCCACCCACCCCCTTCCCTGTTGCCCCCACCCACAGACCCAGCCCCTTCCCTGTTGCCCCCACCCAACCACACCCATCCCTGTTGCCACCACAGACCCTCTTACCTGTTGCCCCCACCATCACACACTTCCCCTTGCATGTTGCACCCACCCACCTACCCCATTCCCTGTTGCTCCCACCCACCCCCTTCCCTGTTGCCCCCAACCACCCACACAAACCTCCCATGTTGCCCCAACCCACCGACCCATCATGTTCCCTATTGTCCCACGGCACCCAAATAGCCCCTTCACTTTTGCAACACCCCACCCACCTCCTTCCATGTTGCCCCAGCACACCCACACACACCCTTCCCTGTTGACCCATCCCACCCACTCACTCCCTTCCCTGTTGCCCCAACCCACCCACCTCCTTCCTTGTTTTGCACCAACACACCCACACACCACCTTCCCTGTTGCCCCATCCCACCCATTCACTCCCTTCCCTGTTGCCCCACCCACCCACCTCCTTCCTTGTTGTGCAACACACCCACCCACCACCTTCCTTGTTGGCCCTACCCACCCACACACCCACTTCCCTGTTGCCCCCACACATCCACATACCCACCCCTTCCCTGTTGCCCCCACCCATCCATCCCTTCCCTGTTGCCCCCACCCACCCAACCTCTTCCCTGTTGCCCCCACCCACTCACACTCTTGAATTTTGTCCCAGCCCATCCACCCACCTCTTCCCTGTTGCTCCCTACCACCCACCCACCCTTTTCACTGTTGCCCCCACCCACCCACCCACCCCTTACATGTTGCCCCCACCCACCCGACCAGCCCCTTTCCTGTTGCCCCCATCCACCCACACCCTTCCCTGCTGCCCCCATCCACACACCCACATCCCTGTTGCCCCCACCCATCCATCCCTTCCCTGTTGCCCCCATCCACCCAACCTCTTCCCTGTTGCCCCCACCCACCCACACTCTTGAATTTTGTCCCAGCCCACCCACCCACCTCTTCCCTGTTGCTCCCTACCACCCACCCACCCTTTTCACTGTTGCCCCCACCCACCCACCCACCCCCTTACATGTTGCCCCCACCCACCCGACCAGCCCCTTTCCTGTTGCCCCCATCCACCCACACCCTTCCCTGCTGCCCCCATCCACGCACCCACTTCCCTGTTGCCCCCATCCACACACCCAACCCTTCCCTGTTGCCCCCACCCACACACCCACCACCTTCCCTGTTGCCCCCACCCAACCAACCACCCACCCACTCCCTTCCCCGTTGCCACCACACAACACCTTACCTGTTGCCCCCACCAACACAACCACCACCTTCCCTGTTGCACCCACCCACCACCTACCCCATTCCCTGTTGCCCCCAACCCCCACACCAACCTCCCCTGCTGCCCCAACCCACCCACCCATCCCCTTCCCGATTGCTCCAACCCACCCAAACAGCCCCTTCCCTGTTGCCCCACCCCAAACACCCACCGCCTTCCATGTTGCCCCAACCGACCCACACATCCCCTTCAATATTGGCCCAACACACTCACACACCACTTTCCCTGTTGCCCCCTCCCACACACCCACCACTTTCCCTGGTGGCCCCACCCACTCACCCACCCACCCCCTTCCCTGTTGCCCCCACCCACCAACCCCCTTCCCTGTTGCCCCCACCCAACCACGCCCACTTCCCTGTTTCCCCCAAACACCCACCCATCCGCTTCCTTGTTGCCCCCTCCCACCCCCTTCCCTGTTGGCCTCACTCACTCACCCACCCCTTCCCTGTTGCCCCCACCCACCCACCCCATTACTTGTTGCCCCACCCTCCCCTTCCCTGTTGCCCTCACCCACACACCAATCCCTTTCCCTGTTGCCCCCACTCACTCACCCAGCCCCTTCCCTGTTGCCCCCACCAACCCATCCACCCATTCCCTTCCCTGTTGTCCCCAACCATCAACCCACCCTCTTCCCTGTTGCCTCCACCCACCCCCACTACACTGTTGCCCCCACTTACCCAACCACTCCCTTCCCTGTTGCCCCCACCCACCCATCCACCCACTCCCTCCCCTGTTGCCCCAACCCACCCACCCATCCCATTCCCTATAGCCCCAGCCCACCCAAATAGCCCCTTCCCTGTTGTCCCACCCAAAACACCCACCGCCTTCCATGTTGCCCCAACCCACCCACACACCCACTTCAATATTGGCCCAACACACACACCTAGCCCTTTCCCTGTTGCCCAACCCCACCCACTCACCCCCTTCCATGTTGCCCATCCCACCCACCCCTTTCCCAGTAGCCCCCACCCAACCATCCCCCTTCCCTGTTTTCCCCAACACCCATCCACCCGCTTCCTTGTTGCCCCCACCCACCCCCTTCCCTGTTGGCCCCACTCACTCACCCACCCCTTCCCTTTTGCCCCACCCACCCACCCCCTTCCTTGTTGCCCCCACCCACACACCAAACCCTTTCCTGTTGCCCCCACTCAGTCACCCAGCCCCTTCCCTGTTGCCCCCAGCAACCCATCCACCCTCTCCCTTCCCTGTTGCCCCCAACCATCAGCCCACCCCCTTCCCTGTTGGCCCCACCCACCCCCACTACACTGTTGCCCCCACACACCCTACCTCCCTGTTGCCAACACCCACACCCTTCCCTGTTGCCCCCACCTACCCAAACACCCCGTTCCCTGTTGCCCCCACCCACCCATCCACCCTTTCCCTTCCCTGTTGCTCCCAAACACCTAGCCACCCCCTTCCCAGTTGCCCCCACCCACCCGCTTCCCTGTTGCCCCCACACACCCAACCTCCCTGTTGCAACCACCCACACCCTTCCCTTTTGCCCCCACCCACCCACATACCCCCTTCCCTGTTGACCCCAACCAGACACCCACCCCTTCACCTTTGACCCCACCCACCTTCCCCCTTCCCTGTTGACCCAACACAGAGACCCACACCCTTCCCCTTTGATCCCACGCATGCAACCCCTTCCATGTTGCCCCAACCCACCCATTTTCCTGTTTCCCCCACCCAACTTCCCTGTTGCCCCCACCCTCCCACTCCCTTCCATGTAGCCCGCATCCACACACCCAACACATTCCCTGTTACCCGCCACCACCCACTAACCACCTTCCCTGTTGCCCCCACACACACACCCATCCCTTCCCTGTTGCCCCCACACACGGACCCACCCCCTTCCCTGTTGACCCCACCCACGGATCCACCACCTTCACTGTTGCCCCCACCAACCTGCTTCTGTTGCCCACACCCACTCACCCAATCCCTTTCCTATTGCGCTGTTGACCCCACCCACCATCCCAACCACCCCTTCCCTTTTTCCCCAAAAACACACCAAACCCTTTCCCTGTTGCCCCCACTCACTCACCCACCACTTTCCCTGTTGCCACCACCAACCCATCCATCCACTCTCATCCCTGTTGCCCCCAACCATCAACACACCCCTTCACTGTTGCCCCCAACCACCAAGCCCCTTCCCTGTTGCCCCACCCAACCCCACTATCCTGTTGCCCCCACACACCCTTCCTCCCTGTTGCCACCACACACACCCTTCCCTGTTGCCCCCACCTACCCAACTACCCCCTTCCCTGTTGCCTCCACCCACCCATCCACCCACTCCCTTCCCTGTTGCCCCCAAATACCCAGTCACTCCCTTCCCTGTTGCCCCCACCCACCCACCCACCCCCTTCCCTGTTGTCCCCACCCACCCCTTTCCCTGTTGCCCCCACCCACCAAACCATACCCTCCCCTGTTGCCCCCACCCATCCACACACCCCCTTCCCTGTTGACCCCACCCAGACACCCACCCCCTTCACCTTTGACCCCACACACCCACCACCTTTCCTTTTGACCCGACACAGACATCCCCTTCCCATTTGACTCCACCTACGCACCCCCTTCCATGTTGTCCCAACCCACCCATTTTCCAGTTGCCCCCACCCCCTTCCCTGTTGCCCCCACCCTCCCACCCCCTTCCCTGTTGCCCCCACACACCCACCCATCCCTTCCCTGTTGCCCCCACACACAGATTCACCCCTTCCCTGCTGCCTCCACCACCTTCCCTTTTGCCCCCATACACCCACCCACCCCTTCCCTGTTGCCCCCACCGACGGACCCAGCTTCTTTCTTGTTGTCCCCACCCAACCACACCCATCCCTGTTGCCACCACAGACCCCCTTACCTGTTGCCCCCACCATCACATACTCCCCCTTGCATGTTGCACCCACCCACCTACCCCATTCCCTGTTGCTCCCACCCACCCCCTTCCCTGTTGCCCCCAACCATCAACCCACCCTCTTTCCTGTTTCCCCCACCCACCCCCACTACACTGTTGCCCCCAAATACCCAACCACTCCCTTCCCTGTTGCCTCCACCCACCCATCCACCCACTCCCTTCCTTATTGCCCCCAAACACCCACCCACCCCTTCCCTGTTGCCCCCACCCACCCTCTTCCCTGTTGCCCCCACCCCCACTTCCTTTTTGCCCACACACACCCAACCTCCCAGTTGCAACCACCCACACCCTTCCCTGTTGCCCCCACCCACCCACATACCCCCTTCCCTGTTGACCACAACCAGACACCCAGCACCTTCAACTTTGACCCCACCCACCCACCCCCTTCCCTGTTGACCCCACACAGACACCCACACCCTTCCCCTTTGACCCCACCCATGCAACTCCTTCCATGTTTCCATGTTGCACCAACCCATCCATTTTTCTGTTGCCCCCACCCCCTTCCCTGTTGCCCCCACCCTCCCACCCCCTTCCATGTAGGCCCCATCCACACACCCAACACATTCCCTGTTACCTGAACCCACCCACTAACCACCTTCCCTGTTGCCCCCACACACCCTACCTCCCTGTTGCCACCACACACACCCTTCCCTGTTGCCCCCACTCACCCAACCACCCCCTTCCTTGTTGCTCCCACACACCCATCCACCCACACCCTCCCCTGTTGCCCCCAACCACCCACCAACCCCCTTCTCTGTTTATCCCACCCACCTCCTTCCCTGTTGCCCCAGCCACCCCCCTTCCCTGTTGCCACCACACACCCAACCTCCCTGTTGCAACCACACACAAACTTCCCTGTTGCACCCACCCACCCAACCACCCCCTTCCCTATTGTGCCCACCCACCCACACATCCCCTTCCCTGTTGACCCCACCCAGACACCCACCCCTTCACCTTTGACCCCACCCACCCACTTCCCTGTTGACCCCACACACACACCCCCTTCCTCTTTGACCCCACCCACGCACCCCCTTCCATGTTGCCCAAACCCACCCTTTTTCCTGTTGCCCCCACCCCCTTCCCTGTTGTCCCCACCCTCCCACTCCCTTCCATATTGCCCCCATCCACACACCCAACACATTCCCTGTTACCCGCACCCACCCACTAACCACCTTCCCTGTTGCCCCCACCCACATACCCACCCCCTTCCCTGTTGCCCCCACCCAACCACAACCATCCCTTTTGCCACTACACACACCCTTACCTGTTGCCCCCACCATCACACACTCCCCCTTCCCTGTTGCACCCACCCACCCACTTACCCCATTCCCTGTTGCTCCCACCCACCCCCTTCCCTGTTGCCCCCAACCACCCACACAAACCTCCCCTGTTGCCCCAACCCACCCACCCATCAAGTTCCCTATCGCCCCACACCACACAAACAGCCCCTTCACTTTTGCCACACCCCACCAACCAACCTCCTCCCTTGTTGCACCAACACACTGACCCACCACCTTCCTTGTTGCATCTACCCACCCACCCACACACATCCCTGTTGCCCCCAACCACCCACATATGCACCCCCTTCCCAGTTGCCCCCACCAACCCAACCTCTTCCCTGTTGCCCCCACCCACCCACCCCCTTCACTGTTGCCCCCAACCACACACCCACCCCCTTTGCTGTTGCTCCCACCCACCCAGCCCTTCCCTTTTGCCCCCAAACACCCACCCACACGCTTCCTTGTTGCCCACACCCACCCACTAAACACTTTACCTGTTGCCCCCACTCACTCACCCACCCCCTTCCCTATTGCTCCCAAATTCCCAACCACCCCCTGCGCTTTGCCCCCACCCTCCCACACTCCCCTTCCCTGTTGGCCCCACCCAGCCACCAAATCTATTCCGTTTTCCCCCACTCACTCACCCTCCCCTTCCCTGTTGCCCCCATCCACCCATCCACACCCTTCCATGTTGCCCACACCCACCAACCCCCATCCTTGTTGCCCCCACCAACCCCCACCACCCTGTTGCCCCCACAAAGCGAACCTCCCTGTTACCACCACCCACACCCTTCCCTGTTGCCCCCACTCAACCACCCACTCCCTTCCCTGTTGCCCCAACCCACACATTTCCCTGTTGCCCACACCCCATTCCCTGTTGCTGACACCCACCCACCACCTTCTCTGTTGCCCCCACCCACTCACTCATCCAAAACCCTGCTGCCCCCAGCCACACACACATCCCCTTCCCTGTTGACCCACCCACGGACCAACATCCTTCCCTGTTGCCCCCACCCACCTGCTTCCCAGTTTCCCCCACCCACCCACCCACTGCCTTCCCTGTTGCCCGTACCCCCTTCCCAGTTTACCACACCCACCAACCCAACTGCCCAACTCTCTGTTGCCCCCAGCCTGCCACCCACCCCCTTCCCTGTTGCCCCCAGAACACACACACCACCTTCCATGTTGCCCCCAACACACCAACCCACTCCCTTCCCTGTTGCCCCCACCACCATCCCTGTTGAACCCACACTCCCACAAACCCACCCACTTGTCTGTTCCCCCATTCCACCCATTCATCCCCTTCCCTGTTGCCCCCACCCACCCACCTCCTTCCTCATTGCACCAACACAACCACCTACCACCTTCCTTGTTGCCCCTAACCACCCACCCACTCCCTTCCCTGTTGCCCCCAGCCACACACACACACCCTTCCCTGTTGATCCACCCACGGAGAAACATCCTTCCCTGTTGCACCCACCCACCCCCTTCCCAGTTTACCCCACCCACCAATCCAACCACCCACTTCTCTGTAGCCCCCACCCTGCCACCCACCCCTTCCCTATTGCCCCCAGAACCCACACACCCCCTTCAATGCTGCACCCACATCACCCACCCACCCCCTTTCCTGTTGCCCCACTCTATCCATCCAACCAACTCCATCCATGTTGCCCCAACACACCCAACTACCCCCTTTCCTGTTGCCCCCACCCACTTCCCTGTTGCCCCCACACTCCCACAAACCCACCTACTTGCCTGTTACCCCCACACACCCACCCCCATCACAGCTGCCCCCTCCCACACTACGAGCCCCTTCCCTGTTGTCCCCACCCACCCACCAAACACTCTCCCTGTTGCCCCCACACTCCCACACAACCACCCATTTGTCTGTTGCCCCCACCCACCCACCCCATTCACTGTTGACTACACCCAGCCACCCACCCGCTTCCATTTTGAGCCCAACCGGCCACCACCTTCCCTGTTGCCCCCAAACACCAACACACACAACCACTTCCCTGTTGCCCCGACCCACGGACCCACCCCCTTCCCTGTTGCCCCCACTCAACCACACCCAAACCCTGTTGACACAACACACCCTCTTACCTGTTGCCCCCACCATCACATCCGCCCCCTTCCTTGTTGCACCCACCCACCTACCTACCCCATTCCCTGTTGCTCCGACCGACCACCTTCCCTCTTGCCCAAAACCTCTGTCATGAACTTCCATTATTGCCCCAACCCACCCACACATCCCATTCCCTATTGCCCCACCACACCCACCAACCGCCTTCCATGTTTCCGCAACACACCCACACACCCCCATCCCTGTTGCCCCCACCCAACCACACCCATCCCTGTTGATACAACACACCGCCTTACCTGTTGCCCACAACATCACATCTGCCCCCTTCCCTGTTGCACCCACCCACCTACCTACCCTGTTGCTCCCATCGACCACCTTCCCTGTTGCCCCCAACCACCCTCACAAACCTCCCCTCTTGCCCCAACCCACCCACACATCCTGTTCCCTATGGCCCCACGCCACCCAAACAGCCCCTTCACTGTTGCCCCACCCCACCCACCAACCGCCTTCCATGTTTCCGCAACACACCCACACACCCCCATCCCTGTTGCCCCCACCCACGTCCTTCCTTGTTGTGCCAACACACCCACCACCACCTTCCTTGTTGCCCCTACCCATCAACGCACCCATCTCCCTGTTGCCCACACAGACCCACCCACCTAACAAGCTTCCCTCTTGCCCTCACCCACCCAACCCCTTACCTCTTGCCCCCACCCACCCACACACTTTCCTGTTGCCCCACCCCACACACCCACAGCCTTCGCTGTTGCCCCCACCCACCCACCCCATTCCCTGTTGCCCTCGAACACCCACCCACAAGCTTCCACATTGCCCCCACCCAACACCTTGCCTGTTGCCCCCACCCACCCACCAAACACTTTCCCTGTTGCCCCCACTCACTCACACTCCCCGTTCCCTGTTGCTTCCACCCACCAACCTACACCCTGCCATTTACCCCCACCATCCCACAATCCCCTTCCCTGTTGCCCCCACAGTCCCACCACTTTCCCTGTTTTCCCCCACCCACTTACCCTCCCTTTTCCTGTTGCCCCCATCCACCCATCCACACACTTCCTTCCCTGTTGCCCCCAACCACGCACCAACCCCCTTCCCTGTTGCCCCCACCCCCACTACCCTGTCGCCACCACACACCCAACCTCCCTGTTGCCACCACCCACATATTTCCCTGTTGCCCCCACTCAAACAGCCACACCCTTCCTTGTTGTCCCCACACACCCATTTCCCTGGTTCCTCCACCCTTTTGCCTGTTGCTCCCATCCACCCACACCCATCCCTGTTGCCACAACACAACCCCTTACCTGTTGCCCCCACCATCACACCCACCCCCTTCCCTGATGCACCCACCCACCCACCTATCCCATTCCCTGTTGCCCCAAACCACCCACACAAACCTTCACTGTTGCAACAACCCACCCAACCATCTTGTTCCCTATTGCCCCAGGCTACCCAAACAGCCCCTTCACTGTTGCCCCACCCCACCCACCCACCGCCTTCCATGTTGCCCCAACCCACCCACACAACCCCTTCCCTGTTGCCCCATCGCACCCACTCTCCCCCTTCCCTGGTGCCCCCACACAACCACCTCCTTCCTTGTTGCGCCAACACACCCACCCACCACCTTCCTTGTTGCCCCTACCCACCCACCCACCGCCTTCCCTGTTGCTCCAGCCAAACCACATACCCACCCCCTTCCCTCTTGCCCCAACATACCCACCCACCCACACCCTTCCCTATTGCCCCCACCCACCCTCCCACTTCCCTGTTGCCCCCAAACACACACCCAAACGCTTTGCTGTTGCCCCCACCCAACCAACCCCATCCCTTTTGCCCCAAAACACCCACACTCGCCTTCCCTGTTGCCCCCATCCACCCACCAAACACTTACCTTGTTTTCCCCCACTAACTCGCCCTCCCCTTCCCCATTGCCCCCATCCACCCAACCACCCACTGCCTTTGCTGTTGCCACCACCCACCCACCCACCACCTTCCCTGTTGCCCACAGCCACACACACACCCTCTTCCCTGTTGACCCACCATGGACCAACATCCTTCCCTGTTGCCCCCACCCACCTGCTTCCCAGTTTCCCCCACCCCCCCAAACACTGCCTTCCCTGTTGCCCGTACCCCCTTCCCAGTTTACCGCACCCACCAACCCAACCACCCACTTCTCTGTTGCCCCCACAATGCCACCCACCCACTTCTCTGTTGCCCCCAGAACACACACACCTCCTTCCATGTTGCCCCCAACAACCCAACCCCTTTCCTGTTGCCCCACTCCACCCACTCACCCAACCCCATCCATGTTGCCCCAACACACCCACCCTCAACTTTCCCTATTGACCCCACCCACCCCTTTCCTGTTGCTCCCACCCCCATCCCTGTTGAACCCACACTCCCACAAACACACCCACTTGTCTGTTCCCCCACCCACCCACCCCTTCACAGTTGCTCCCTCCCACACTACCAGCCCCTTCCCTGTTGTCCCCAGCCACCCACCAAACACTTTACCTCTTGCCCGCACACTCCCACACAACCATCCATTTGTCTGTTGCCTCCACCCACCCACCCCCTTCACTGTTGACTACACCCAGACACCCACCACCTTCCCTGTTGAGCCCAACCAGGCACCGCCTTCCCTGTTGTCACCACACACCAACCCACCCAAACCCTTCCCTGTTGCTACCATCCATGGAGCCAACACTTTCCTTTTGGCCCACTCAACCACACCCATCCCTTATGCCACAACACAACCCCTTACCTGTTGCCCCACCATCACACCCACCCCCTTCCCTGTTGCACCCACCCACCCACTCACCCCCTTCCCTGTTGCCCCCAACCAACCGCACAAACCTTCACTGTTGTCACAACCCACCCACCCATTCCATTCCCTATTGCCCCAATCCACCCACACACACCCTTCCCTGTTGCCCCATTCCACCCACTCACCCCCATCCCTGTTGCCCCCACCCACACACCTCCTTCCTTGTTTCACCAACACACCCACCTACCACCTTCCTTGTTGCCCCTAACCACCCACCCACCCCCTTCCCTGTTGCACCCACACACCCACCCACCCACCCCCTACCCTGTTGCCCCCAGCCACACACACACACCCTTCCCTGATGACCCACCCACGGACCCACATCCTTCCCTGTTGCCCCCACCCACCCGCTTCCAAGATTCCCCCACCCAACCACTCACCGCCTTCCTTGTTGCCCCTATCCCCTTTCCAGTTTACCCAACCCACCAACCCAATCACCCACTTCTCTGTTGCACCCACACTGCCACCCACCCCCTTCCCTGTTGCCCCCAGAACCCACGCACCCCCTTCAATGTTGCACCCTCCCACCCACCCACCCCATTTCCTGTTGCCCCACTCCATCCACCCACCCAGCCCCATCCATGTTGCCCCATCCCACCCACCCACCGACTCCCTTCCCTGTTGCCCCCACCCCTTCCCTGCTGACCCCACACTCCCACAAACCCACCTACTTGCCTGTTACCACCACACACCCACCCCCTTCGCAGCTGCCCCCTCCCACACTACCAGGCCCCTTCTCTGTTGTTCCCAACCACCCACCAAACACTTTCCCTGTTGCCCCACACTACCACACAACCACCCATTTGTCTGTTGCCCCCATCCACCCACCCCATTCGCTGTTGACTACACCCAGCTACCCACCCGCTTCCATGTTGAGCCCAACCAGCCACCACCTTCCCTGTTGCCCACACACACCAACCCAAACAACCACTTCCCTGTTGCCGCCACCCACGGACCCACCCCCTTCCCTGTTGCCCCCAACAAACCACAACCATCCCTGCTGCCACAACACACCCCATTACCTGTTGCCCCCACCATCACACCCGCACCCTTCCCTGTTTCACCCACCCACCCACCTACCCCATTCCCTGTTGCTCCCACCGACCACCTTCCCTGTTGCCCCCAATCACACACACAAACCTCCCCTCTTGCCCCAACCCACCCACACATCCCGTTCCCTATTGCCCCACGCCACCCAAACAGCCCCTTCACTGTTGCCCCACCCCACCGACCAACCACCTTCCATGTTTCCCCAACACACCCACCCACCAAATGACTTGTTGCCCCTACCCACCAACCCACCCATCTCCCTGTTGCCCCCAAACATCGACCTACCCACAACCTTCCCTCTTGCCCTCACCCACCCAACCCCTTCCCTGTTGCCCACACCCACACACACACACCCTTCCCTGTTGCACCCAACCACCCACCTACCCCATTCCCTGTTGCACCCACACACCCCCTTCCCTGTTGCCCCAAACCACCCAGACAAACCTTCACTGTTGCAACAACCCACCCACCCATCCCGTTCCCTGTTCCCCATGCCACCCAAACAGCCCCTTCACTGTTGCCCCACCCCACCCACCCACCGCCTTCCATGTTGCCCCAACTCACCCACACAACCCCTTCCCTGTTTCCCCATCACACCCACTCTCCACATTCCCTTGTGCCGCCACCCACACACCTCCTTCCTTGTTGCACCAACACACCCACCCACAACCTTCCTTGTTGCCCTTACCCAAACACGCACTGCCTTACCTGTTGCCCCCACCCATCCACATACCCACCACCTTCCCTGTTGCCCCCAAACACAAACACACACAACCACTTCCCTGTTGCCCCGACCCACGGACCCACCCCCTTCCCTTTTGCTCCCACCCAACCACACCCATCCCTGTTGACACAACACACCCTCTTACCTGTTGCCCCCACCATCACATCCGCCCCCTTCCCTGTTGCACCCACCCACCTACCTACCCCATTCCCTATTGCTCCGACCGACCACCTTCCCTGTTTCCCAAAACCTCCGTCACGAACTTCCATTATTGCTCCAACCCACCCACACATCCCATTCCCTATTGCCCCACGCCACCCAAACAGCCACTTCGCTGTTGCCCCACCCCACCCACCAACCGCCTTCCATGTTTCCGCAACACACCCACACACCCCCATCCCTGTTGCCCCCACCCACGTCCTTCCTTGTTGTGCCAACACACCCACCCACCACCTTCCTTGTTGCCCCTACCCACCAACGCACCCATCTCCCTGTTGCCTCCCCACACCCACCCACCCACAAGCTTCCCTCTTGCCCTCACCCACCCAACCCCTTCCCTCTTGCCCCCACCCACCCACACACATTCCTGTTGCCCCAACCCACACACCCACAGCCTTCGCTGTTGCGCCCACCCACCCTCCCCCATCCCTGTTGCCCTCAAACACCCACCCACAAGCTTCCTCATTGCCCCCACCCACCACGTTGCCTGTTGCCCCCACCCACCCACCAAACACTTTCCCTGTTGCCCCCACTCACTCACACTCCCCGTTCCCTGTTGCTTCCACCCACCAACCTACACCCTGCCATTTACCCCACCATCCCACAATCCCCTTCCCTGTTGCCCCCACAGACCCACCGCTTTCCCTGTTTTCCCCCACCCACTTAACCTCCCTTTTTCAGTTGCCCCCATCCACCCATCCACACACTTCCTTCCCTGTTGCCCCCAACCACGCACCAACCCCCTTCCCTGTTGCCCCCACCCACCCCCACTACCCTGTCGCCACCACACACCCAACCTCCCTGTTGCCACCACCCACATACTTCCCTGTTGCCCCCACTCAAACAGCCACACCCTTCGTTGTTGCCCCCACACACCCATTTACCTGGTTCCTCCACCCTTTTCCCTGTTGCCCCCATCCAACCACACCCATCCCTGTTGCCACAACACAACCCCTTATCTGTTGCCCCCACCATCACACCCACCCCCTTCCCTGATGCACCCACCCACCCACCTACCCCATTCCCTGTTGCCCCAAACCACCCACACAAACCTTCACTGTTGCAACAACCCACCCAACCATCACGTTCCCTATTGCCCCACGCTACTCAAACAGCCCCTTCACTGTTGCCCCACCCCACCCACCCACCGCCTTCCATGTTGCCCCAACCCACCCACACAACCCCTTCCCTGTTGCCCCATCGCACCCACTCTCCCCCTTCCCTGGTGCCCCCACACAACCACCTCCTTCCTTGTTGCGCCAACACACCCACCCACCACCTTCCTTGTTGCCCCTACCCACCCACCCACCGCCTTCCCTGTTGCTCCAGCCCAACCACATACCCACCCCCTTCCCTCTTGCCCCAACATACCCACCCACCCACACCCTTCCCTATTGCCCCCACCCACCCTCCCACTTCCCTGTTGCCCCCAAACACACACCCAAACGCTTTGCTGTTGCCCCCACCCAACCAACCCCATCCCTTTTGCCCCAAAACACCCACACTCGCCTTCCCTGTTGCCCCCATCCACCCACCAAACACTTACCTTGTTTTCCCCCACTAACTCGCCCTCCCCTTCCCCATTGCCCCCATCCACCCAACCACCCACTGCCTTTGCTGTTGCCACCACCCACCCACCACCTTCCCTGTTGCCCACAGCCACACACACACCCTCTTCCCTGTTGACCCACCATGGACCAACATCCTTCCCTGTTGCCCCCACCCACCTGCTTCCCAGTTTCCCCCACCCCCCCAAACATTGCCTTCCCTGTTGCCCGTACCCCCTTCCCAGTTTACCGCACCCACCAACCCAACCACCCACTTCTCTGTTGCCCCCACAATGCCACCCACCCACTTCTCTGTTGCCCCCAGAACACACACACCTCCTTCCATGTTGCCCCCAACAACCCAACCCCTTTCCTGTTGCCCCACTCCACCCACTCACCCAACCCCATCCATGTTGCCCCAACACACCCACCCTCAACTTTCCCTATTGACCCCACCCACCCCTTTCCTGTTGCTCCCACCCCCATCCCTGTTGAACCCACACTCCCACAAACACACCCACTTGTCTGTTCCCCCACCCACCCACCCCTTCACAGTTGCTCCCTCCCACACTACCAGCCCCTTCCCTGTTGTCCCCAGCCACCCACCAAACACTTTACCTCTTGCCCGCACACTCCCACACAACCATCCATTTGTCTGTTGCCTCCACCCACCCACCCCCTTCACTGTTGACTACACCCAGACACCCACCACCTTCCCTGTTGAGCCCAACCAGGCACCGCCTTCCCTGTTGTCACCACACACCAACCCACCCAAACCCTTCCCTGTTGCTACCATCCATGGAGCCAACACTTTCCTTTTGGCCCACTCAACCACACCCATCCCTTATGCCACAACACAACCCCTTACCTGTTGCCCCACCATCACACCCACCCCCTTCCCTGTTGCACCCACCCACCCACTCACCCCCTTCCCTGTTGCCCCCAACCAACCGCACAAACCTTCACTGTTGTCACAACCCACCCACCCATTCCATTCCCTATTGCCCCAACCCACCCACACACCCCCTTCCCTGTTGCCCCATCGCACCCACTGTCCCCCTTCCCTGGTGCCCCCACCCACCCACCTCCTTCCATGTTGCGCCCACACACCCACCCACCACCTTCCTTGTTGTCCCTACCCACCCACCCACCGCCTTCCCTGTTGCCCCAACCCACCCACATACCCACCCCCTTCCCTCTTGCCCTAACATACCCACCCACCCACCCCTTCTCTATTGCCCCCACCAACCCTCCCACTTCCCTGTTGCCCCCAAACACACACCCAAACCTTTCGCTGTTGCCCCCAGCCTCCCAACACCTTCCCTTTTGTCCCAAAACACCCACACTCACCTTCCCTGTTGCCCCCATCCACCCACCAAACACTTACCTTGTTTTCCCCCACTAACTCACCCTCCTCTTTCCCATTGCCCCCATCCACCCATCCACCCACTGCCTTCGCTGTTGCCACCACCCACCCACCCACCACCTTCCCTGTTGCCCACAGCCACACACACACACCCTTCCCTGTTGAACCACCCACGGACCAACATCCTTCCCTGTTTCCCCCACCCACCTGCTTCCCAGGTTCCCCCACCCCCCCAACCACTGCCTTCCCTGTTGCCCGTACCCCCTTCCCAGTTTACCGCACCCACCAACCCAACCACCCACTTCTCTGTTGCCCACAGAATACACACACCTCCTTCCATGTTTCCCCCAACAACCCAACCCCTTTCCTGTTGCCCCACTCCACCCATTCACCCAACCCCATCCATGTTGCCCCAACACACCCACCCTCAACTTTCCCTATTGACCCCACCCACCCCCTTTCCTGTTGCACCCACCCCTATCCCTGTTGAACCCACACTCCCACAAACCCACCCACTTGTCTGTTCCCCCACCCACCCACCCTCTTCACAGTTGCTCCCTCCCACACTACCAGCCCCTTCCCTGTTTTCCCCAGCCACCCACCAAACACTTTACCTCTTGCCCGCACACTCCCACACAACCATCCATTTGTCTGTTGCCTCCACCCACCCACCCCCTTCACTGTTGACTACACCCAGACACCCACCTCCTTCCCTGTTGAGCCCAACCAGGCACCACCTTCCCTGTTGTCACCACACACCAACCCACCCAAACCCTTCCCTGTTGCTACCACCCATGGAGCCAACACTTCCCTGTTGGCCCACTCAACCACACCCATCCCTGATGCCACAACACAACCCCTTACCTGTTGACCCCACCATCACACCCACCACCTTCCCTGTTGCACCCAACCACCCACTCACCCCCTTCCCTGTTGCCCCCAACCAACCACACAAAACTTCACTGTTGTCACAACTCACCCACCCATTCCATTCCCTATTGCCCCAATCCACCCACACACCCCCTTCCCTGTTGCCCCATTCCACCCACTCACCCCCATCCCTGTTGCCCCCACCCACACACCTCCTTCCTTGTTTCACCAACACACCCACCTACCACCTTCATTGTTGCCCCTAACCACCCCCCCACCCCCTTCCCTGTTGCACCCACACACCCAACCACCCACCCACCCACCCACTACCCTGTTGCCCCCAGCCACACACACACCACCTTCCCTGATGACCCACCCACGGACCCACATCCTTCCCTGTTGCCCCCACCCACCCGCTTCCAAGATTCCCACACCCAACCACTCACGGCCTTCCTTGTTGCCCCTATCCCCTTCAAAGTTTACCCCACCCACCAACACAATCACCCACTTCTCTGTTGCACCCACACTGCCACCCACCCCCTTCCCTGTTGCCCCCAGAACCCACGCACCCCCTTCAATGTAGCACCGTCCCACCCACCCACACCTTTCCTGTTGCCCCACTCCATCCACCCACCCAACCCCATCCATGTTGCCCCAACACACCCAACTACGCCCTTCCCTTTTGCCCCATCCCACCCACCCACCGACTCCCTTCCCTGTTGCCCCCACCCCCTTCCCTGTTGACCCCACACTCCCACAAACCCATCTACTTGCCTGTTACCGCCACACACCCACCCCCTTCGCAGCTGCCCCCTCCCACACTACCATCCCCCTTCTCTGTTGTTCCCAACCACCCACCAAACACTTTCCCTGTTGCCCCACACTACCACACAACCACCCATTTGTCTGTTGCCCCCACAAACCCACCACATTCGCTGTTGACTACACCCAGCTACCCACCCGCTTCCATGTTGAGCCCAACCAGCCACCACCTTCCCTGTTGCCCCCACACACCAACCCAAACAACCACTTCCCTGTTGCCGCCACCCACGGACCCACCCCCTTCCCTGTTGCCCCCAACCAACCACAACCATCCCTGCTGCCACAATACACCCCATTACCTGTTGCCCCCACCATCACACCCGCACCCTTCCCTGTTTCACCCACCCACCCACCTACCCCATTCCCTGTTGCTCCCACCGACCACCTTCCCTGTTGCCCCGAAACACACACACAAACCTCCCCTCTTGCCCCAACCCACCCACACATCCCGTTCCCTATTGCCCCACGCCATCCAAACAGCCCCTTCACTGTTGCCCCACTCCACCGACCAACCACCTTCCATGTTTCCCCAACACACCCACCCAACAAATGCCTTGTTGCCCCTACCCACCAACCCACCCATCTCCCTGTTGCCCCCAAACACCAACCTACCCACAACCTTCCCTCTTGCCCTCACCCACCCAACCCCTTCCCTGTTGCCCACACCCACACACACACACCCTTCCCTGTTGCACCCACCCACCCACCTACCCCATTCCCTGTTGCTCCCACTCACCCCCTTCCCTGTTGCCCAAAACCACCCACACAAACCTTCACTGTTGCAACAACACACCCACCCATCCCATTCCCTATTGCCCCACGCCACCCAAACAGCCCCTTCACTGTTGCCCCACCCCACCCACCCACTGCCTTCCATGTTGCCCCAACTCACCCACACACCCCCTTCCCTGTTGCCGCATCAAACCCACTCTCCACATTCCCTTGTGCCGCCACCCACCCACCTCCTTCCTTGTTGCGCCAACACACCCACCCACCTACTTCCTTGTTGCCCCTACCCACCCACCCACCGCCTTCCCTGTTGCCCCCACCCTCCCACAAACCCACCTCCTTCCCTGTTGCCCCCCCACACACACGCACACACCCCCTTACCTGTTGCCCCCACCCACCCTCCCACTTCCCTGTTGCCCCCAAACACACATCCACCCCCTTCGCTGTTGCCCCCACCCACCCAACCCCTTCCCTTTTGCCCCCAAACACCCTCATTCCCCTTCCCTGTTGCCCCCACCCACGGACCCAACCCTTACCTGATGCCCCCAACCAACCACACCCATCCTTGTTGCCACAACACACCCACTTACCTGTTGCCCCCATCACACCTGCACCCTTCCCTGTTGCACCCACCCACCCACCTACCCCATTCCCTGTTGCTCCCACCGACCACCTTCCCTGTTGCCCCCAACCATCCACAGAAACCTCCCCTCTTGCCCCAACCCAAACACACATACCGTTCCCTATTGCCCCACGCCACCCAAACAGCCACTTCACTGTTGCTCCACACCACCCACCAAACGCCTTCCATGTGTCCCCAACACACCCACACGTGCCCTTCCCTGTTGCCCCCACCCACCTCCTTCCTTGTTGCACCAACACACCCACTCACCACCTTCCTTGTTGCCCCTACCCACCAACGCACCAACCCACCCATTTCTCTGTTACCCCAACACACCCACCCACCCACTTACCTCTTGCCCTCACCCAACCAACCCCTTCCCTATTGCCCCCACCCACGCACCCCCTTTCCTGTTGCCCCCACCCACACACCCACACCCTTCGCTTTTGCCCCCACCCACCCACCCCTTCCCGGATGCCCTCAAACACTCACCCACAAGCTTCCTCGTTGCCCCCACCCACCAACCAAACACTTACCCTGTTCCCCCTCTCTCTCACCCACCCCGTTCCCTGTTGATTCCACCCACCAAACCACACCCTGCCTTTTGCCCCCACCCTCCCACAATCCCTTTCCCTGTTGCCCCCACACACCCACCATTTTCTTTGTTTTCCCTCACCCTCTTACCCTCTGTTTTCCTGTTGCCCCCATCCACCCATCCACCCACTTCCTTCCCTGTTGCCCCCAACCACCCACCAACCCCCTTCCCTGTTGCGCCCAACCACCCCAACTATCTTGTCGCCACCACACACCCAACCTCCCTGTTGCCACCACCCACATTCTTCCCTGTTGCCCCCACTCAACCGCCCACCCCCTTCCCTGTTGCCCCCACACACCCATTTCCCTGGTTCCTCCACCCTTTTCACTGTTACCCCCACCCAAGCAAACCCATCCCTGTTGCCACAACACACCCCCCTACCTTTTGCCCCCACGCCCTTCCCTGTTGCCCACACACTGCCACAACACACCTACTTGCCTGTTACTCCCACACACCCACCCCCTTCGCAGCTGCCCCCACCCACAATACCAGCCCCTTCCCTGTTGTCCCCACCCACCCACCATTCATTTTCCCTGTTGCCCCCACACTCCCACACAACCACCCATTTGTCTGTTGCCCCCACCCACCTCCCCCATTCGCTGTTGACTACACCCAGCCACCCACCCTCATCCATGTTGAGCCCAACCAGCCACCACCTTCCCTGTTGCCCCCACACACCAACCCACACAACCACTTTCCTGTTGCCCCCACCCACGGACCCACCCCCTAAACAGCCCCTTCACTGTTGCCCCACCCCACCCACCAACCACCTTCCATGTTTCCCCAACTCACCCACACACCCCCTTCCCTGTTGCCCCCACCCACCTCCTTCCTTGTTGCACTAACACACCCACCCACCACTTTCCTTATTGACCCTACCCACAAACCCACCCATCTCCCTGTTGCCCCCACCCACCCACCCACCCACAACCTTCCCTCTTGCCCTCACCCACCCAAACCCTTCCCTGTTGCCCCCCCACCCACCCCATTCCTGTTGCCCCCACCCACACACCCACACCCTTCACTGTTGCCCCCACCCATCCACCCCTTTCCCTGTTGCCCTCAAACACTCACCCACAAGCTTCCTCGTTGCCCCCAACCACCACCTTGCCTGTTGCCCCACCCACCCACCAAACACATTCCCTTTTGCCCCAACTCACTCACCCACCCCGTTCCCTGTTGCTTCCACCCACCCATCCACACCCTGCCTTTTGCCCCGACCATCCAACAATCCCCTTCCCTGTTGCCTCCACACACCCACCACTTTCCCTGTTTTCCCCCACCCACTTACCCTCCCTTTTCCTGTTGCCCCCATCCACCCATCCACCCACTTCCTTACCTGTTGCCCCCAACCACCCACCAACACCCTTCCGTGTTGCCCCCAAAAACCCGCACTACCTTGTCACCACCACACTCCCAACCACCCTGTTGCCACCACCCACATCCTTCCTTGTTGCCCCCACTCAACCACGCACCCCCTTCCCTGTTGCCCCCACACACCCATTTCCCTGGTTCCTCCACTCTTTTCCCTGTTGCCCCTACCCAACCAGACCCATCCCTGTTGCCACAACACACCCCCCTACCTGTTGCCCCCACCATCTCACCCACACCCTTCCCCGTTGAACCCACCCACCCACCTACCCCATTCCCTGTTGCTCCCACCCACCTCCTTCCCTGTTGCCCCAAACCATCCACACAAATCTTCACTGTTGCAACAACCCACCCACCCATCCCGTTCCCTATTGCCCCACGCCACCCAAACAGCCCCTTCACTGTTGCCCCACCCCACTCACCTACCGCCTTCCATGTTGCACCAACTCACCCACACACCCCCTTCCCTGTTGCCCCAACACACCCACCCACCTCCTTCCTTGTTGCGCCAACACACCCAACCACCACCTTCCTTGTTGCCCCTACACACCCACCCACAGCCTTCCCTGTTCCCCCCACCCACCCACATACCCACCCCCTTCCCTGTTGCCCCCACACACCCATGCACACATCCCCTTACCTGTTGCTCCCACCCACCCTCACACTTCCCTGTTGCCCCCAAACACACATCCACCCCCTTTGCTGTTGCCCCCACCCACCCAACCCCTTCCCTTTTGCCCCCAAACACCCTCATTCCCCTTCCCTGTTGCCCCCACCCTTGGACCCACCCCCTTACCTGATGCCCCCAAGCAACCACACCCATCCCTGTTGCCACAACACACCCCCTTACCTGTTTCCCCCACCATCACACCCGCACCCTTCCCTGTTGCACCCACCCACCCACCTACCCCATTCCCTGTTGCTCCCACCGACCGCCTTCCCTGTTGCCCCCAACCACCTCCTTCCTTGTTGCGCCAACACACCCACCCACCACCTTCCTCATTGCCCCTACACACCAACCCACCCATCTCTCTATTACCCCCACACACCCACCCACCCACAACCTTCCCTCTTGCCCTCACCCACCCAACCCCTTCCCTCTTGCCCCCACCCACCCACCCCCTTTCTTCTTGCTTCCACCCACCCACCCACACCCTGCCTTTTGCCCCCACCCTCCCACAATCCCCTTCCCTGTTGCCCCCACACACCCACCACTTTCCCTGTTTTCCCCCACCCACTTACCCTCCCTTTTCCTGTTGCCCCCATCCACCCATCGACCCACTTCCTTACCTGTTGCCCCCAACCACCCACCAACACCCTTCCGTGTTGCCCCCAAAAACCCGCACTACCTTGTCACCACCACACACCCAACCACCCTGTTGCCACCACCCACATCCTTCCTTGTTGCCCCCACTCAACCATCCATCCCCTTCCATGTTGCCCCCACACACCCATTTTCCTGGTTCCTCCACCTTTTTCCCTGTTGCCCCCACCCAAGCACCCCATCCCTGTTGACACTACACACCCCCTTACCTGTTGCCCCCCGGCCTTCCCTGTTGCCCCCATACTCACACAACCCACCTACTTGCCTGTTACGCCCACACAGCCACCCCCTTCGCAGCAGGCCCCACCCACAATACGAGACCCTTCCCTGTTGTCCCCACCCACCCACCAAACACTTTCCCTGTTGCCCCCACACTCCCACACAACCACCCATTTGTCTGTTGCCCCCACCCACCTCCCCCATTCGCTGTTGACTACACCCAGCCACCCACCCGCTTCCATGTTGAGCCCAACCAGCCACCACCTTCCCTGTTGCCCCCACACACCAACACACATAACCACTTCCCTGTTGCCCCCATCCATGGACACACCCCCTTCCCTGTTGCCCCCACCCAACCACACCCATCCCTGTTGCCACAACACCCACCTATCGCATTCCCTGTTGCTCCCAAAGACCACCTTCCCTGTTGCCCCCAACCACCAACACAAACCTCCCCTCTTGCCCCAACCCACCCACACATCCCATTCCCTATTGCCCCACGCCACCCAAACAGCCCCTTCACTGTTGCCCCACCCCACCCACCAACCACCTTCCATGTTTCCCCAACCCACCCACACACCCACTTCCCTGTTGCCCCCACCCACCTCCTTGCTTGTTGCGCCAACACACCTACCCACCACCTTCCTTATTGCCCCTACCAATAAACCCACCCATCTCCATGTTGCCCCCACGCACCCACCCACCCACAACCTTCCCTCTTGCCCTCACCCACCCAAACCCTTCCCTGTTGCCCCCACACACCCATTTGCCTGGTTCCTCCACCCTTTTCCCTGTTGCCCCCACCCAACCACACCCATCCCTGTTGCCACAACACACCCCCTTACCTGTTGCCCCACCATCACACCCACACCCTTGCTTGTTGCACGCACCCACCCACCTGCCCCATTCCCTGTTGCTCCCACCCACTTCCTTCCCTGTTGCCCCAAATCACCCACACAAACTTTCACTGTTGCAACAACACACCCACCCATCACATTCCCTATTGCCCCACGCCACCAAACTGCCCCTTCACTGTTGCCCCACCCCACCCACCTACCGCCTTCCATGTTGCCCCAACTCACCCACACAACCCCTTCCCTGCTGCCCCATCACACCCACTCTCCACATTCCCTTGTGCCGCC
Source organism: Carcharodon carcharias (assembly GCF_017639515.1). NCBI lineage: Eukaryota > Metazoa > Chordata > Chondrichthyes > Lamniformes > Lamnidae > Carcharodon > Carcharodon carcharias. The sequence continues at coordinate 27,614,721 of NC_054494.1, read as the reverse complement.
ACCCACCCACCTCCTTCCTTGTTGTGCCAACACACCCACCGACCACCTTCCTTGTTGCCCCAACCCACCCACCCACCACCTTCCCTGTTGCCCCCACCCACCCACATAACCACCCCTTTCCATCTGGCCCCCACACACCCACGCACACACCCCCTTACCTGTTGCCTCCACCCACCCTCCCACTTCTCTGTTGCCCCCAAACACACATCCAACCCCTTCGCTGTTGCCCCCACCCACCCAAACCCTTCCCTTTTGCCCCCAAACACCCTCATTCCCCTTCCCTGTTGCCCCCACCCACGGACCCACCCCCTTACCTGATGCACCCAACCAACCACACCCATCCCTGTTGCCACAACACACCACCTTACCTGTTTCCCCCACCATCACACCCGCACCCTTCCCTGTTGCACCCACCCACCCACCTACCCCATTCCCTGTTGCCCCCAACCACGAACACAAACCTCCCCTGTTGCCCCAACCCGTTCCCTATTGCCGCACGCCACCCAAACAGCCACTTCACTGTTGCCCCACCCCACCCACCAAACACCTTCCATCTTTCCCCAACAGACCCACACGCCCCCTTCCATGTTGCCCCCACCCACCTCCTTCCTTGTTGCGCCAACACACCCTCCCACCACCTTCCTTGTTGCCCCTACACACCAACCCACCCATCTCTCTATTACGCCCACACACCCACCCACCCACAACCTTCCCTCTTGCCCTCACCCACCCAACCCCTTCCCTCTTGCCCCCACCCACCCACCCCCTTTCCTGTTGCCCCCACCCACACACCCACATCCTTCGCTGTTGCCCCCACTCACCCACCCCCTTCCCTGATGCCCTCAAGCACCCACCCACAAGCTTCCTCATTGCCCCCACCCACCACCTTGCCTGTTGCCCCACCCACCCACCAAACAGTTTCCCTTTTGCCCCCTCTCACTCACCCACCCCGTTCCCTGTTGCTTCCAACCACCCACCCACACCCTGCCTTTTGCCCCCACCCTCCCACAATCCCCTTCCCTGTTGCCCCCACACACCCACCTCTTTCCCTGTTTTCCCCTACCCACTTACCCTCCCTTTTCCTGTTGCCCCCATCCACCCATCCACCCACTTCCTTACCTGTTGCCCCAACCACCCACCAACATCCTTCCGTGTTGCCCCAAAACACCCGCACTACCTTGTCACAACCACACACCCAACCACCCTGTTGCCACCACCCACATCCTTCCTTGTTGCCCCCACTCAACCACCCACCCCCTTCCCTGTTGCCCCCACACACCCATTTTCCTGGTTCCTCCTCCCTTTTCCCTGTTGCCCCCACCCAAGCACACCCATCCCTGTTGACACAACACACCCCCTTACCTGTTGCCCCCCAGCCTTCCCTGTTGCCCCCACACTACAACACAACCACCCATTTGTCTGTTGCCCCCGCCCACCCACCCCATTCACTGTTGACTACACCCAGCCACCCACCCGCTTCCATGTTGAGCCAAACCAGCCACCACCTTCCCTTTGCCCCCACAAACCAACCCACACAACCACTTCCCTGTTGCCCACATCCACGGACCCACCCCCTTCCCTGTTGCCCCCACCCAACCACACCCATCCCTATTGCCACAACACACCCCCGTACCTGTTGCCCCCACCATCACACCCGCACCCTTCCCTGTTTCACCCACCCACCCACCTACCCCATTCCCTGTTGCTCCCACTGACCACCTTCCCTGTTGCCCCCAACCACCCACACAAACATCCCCTGTTGTCCCAACCCACCCACACATTCCATTCCCTATTGCCCCACGCCACCCAAACAGCCACTTCACTGTTGCCCCACCCCACCCACCAACAGCCTTCCATGTTTCCCCAACCCACCCACAAACCCCCTTCCCTGTTGCCCCCACCCACCTCCTTCCTTGTTGCGCCAACACACCCACCCACCACCTTCCTTGTTGCCCCTACCCAACAACCCTCCCATCTCCCTGCTGCCCCCACACACTACAGCCACCCACAGCCTTCCCTCTTGTCCTCACCCACCCAACCCCTTCCCTCTTGCCCCCACCCACCCACCCACTTTCTGTTGCCCCCACCCACACACCCACATCCTTCGCTGTTGCCCCCACCCATCCACACCCTTCCCTGTTGCTCTCAAACACCCACCCACAAGCTTCCTCGTTGCCCCCACCAACCACCTTGCCTGTTGCCCCCACCCACCCACCAAACACTTTCCCTGTTGCCCCCTCTCACTCACCCACCCCGTTCACTGTTGCTTCCACCCACCCACCCACACCCTGCCTTTTGCCCCCACCCTCCCACAATCCCCTTCCCTGTTGCCCCCACAAACCCACCACTTTCCCTGTTTTCCCCCACCCACTTACCCTCCCTTTTCCTGTTGCCCCCACCCACCCCCACTACCCTCTCGCCACCACACACCCAACCTCCCTGTTGCCACCACCCACTTCCTTCCCTGTTGCCCCCACTCAACCACCCACCCCCTTCCCTGTTGCCCCCACACACCCATTTCCCTGGTTCCTCCAACCTTTTCCCTGTTGGCCCCACCCAACCTCACCCATCCCAGTTGCCATAACACAACACGTTACCTTTTGCCCCCACCATCACACCCACCCCCTTAACTGTTGCCCCCACCATCACACCCACCCCCTTCCCTCTTGCACCCACCCACCCACCTACCCCATTCCCTGTTGCTCCCACCCACCCCCTTCCCTGTTGCCCCATAACACCCACACAAACCTTCACTGTTGCAACAACCCACCCACCCATCCCGTTCCCTATTGCCCCACGCCACCCAAACAGCCCCTTCACTTTTGCCCCACCCCACCCACCCACCGCCTTCCATGTTGCCCCAACTCACCCACACACCCCTTTCCCTGTTGCACGATCACACCCACTGTCCCCCTTCCCTGGTGCCGCCTCGCACCCACCTCCTTCCTTGTTGTGCCAACACACCCACCCACCACCTTCCTTGTTGCCCCTACCCACCCACCCACTGCCTTCCCTGTTGCCCCCACCCACCCACATACCCACCCCCTTCCCTCTTGCCCCCACAAACACACCCACACACCCCCTTCCCTGTTGCCCTCACCCACACCCTCCCACTTCCCCGTTGCCCCCAAACACACATCCAACCCCTTCGCTGTTGCCCACACCCACCCAACCTTTTTCGCTTTTGCCTGCAAACACCCACATTCCCCTTCCCTGTTGCCCCCACCCACCCACCTAACCCTTACCCTGTTTTCCCACACTCACTCACCCTCCCCTTCCCCATTGCCCCCAACCACCCACCCACCCGCTTCCCTGTTGCCCCCACCCACCAACCCCCTTCCATGTTGCCACCACCAACCCCCACTACCCTGTGGCACCCACACACCCAACCTTCCATGTTGCCCCCACCCACCCACCCATTAAAATCCCTGCTGCCTCCAACCACACACATACCCCCTTCCCTGTTGACACACCCACCCACTTACCCACCCCCTTCCCTCTTGCCCCCACATACCTCCCACTCACCCCCTTCCCTGTTGCCCCCACCCACCCTCCCACTTCCCTGTTGCCCCCAAACACACACCCAACCCCTTCGCTGTTGCCCCCACCCACCCAACCCCTTCCCTTTTGCCCCCAAACACCCACACTACCCTTCCCTGTTGCCCCCACCCACCCACCAAACGATTACCCTGTTTTCCCCCACTAACTCACCCTCCCCTTCCCCATTGCCCCCATCCACCCAACTACCCACTGCCTTCGCTGTTGCCCCCACCCACTTACTCATCCAAATCCCTGCTGCACCCAGCCACACACACACCCCTTTCCCTGTTGACCCACCCATGGACCAACATCCTTCCTTTGTTGACCCCACCCACCTGCTTCCCAGTTTCCCCCACCCCCGCACCCACTGTTTTCCCTGTTGTCCGTACCCCCTTCCCAGTTTACCACACCAACCAACCCAACCACCCACTTCTCTGTTGCCCGCACCATGCCATCCTCCCCTTCCCTGTTGCCCCCAGAACACACGCACCTCCTTACATGTTGCCCCCAACCACCCACCCCCTTTCCTGTTGCCCCACTCCACCCACTCACCCAACCCCATCCATGTTGCCCCAACACACCCACCATCAACTTTCCCTATTGCCCCCACCCACCCCCACACCCACCCCCTTTCCTGTTGCCCCCACCCCCATCCCTGTTGAACCCACACTCCCACAAACCCACCCACTTGTCTGTTCACCCACCCACCCACCCCCTTCGCAGTTGCTCCCTCCCACACTACTAGCTCCTTCCCTGTTGTCCCCACCCACCCACCAAACACTTTCCCTCTTGCCCCCACACTCCCACACCCATTTGTCTGTTGCCTCCACCCACCCACCCCCTTCACTGTTGACTACACCCAGACACCCACCTCCTTCCCTGTTGAGCCCAACCAGCCACCACCTTCCCTGTTTTCCCCACACACCAACCCACCCAAACCCTTCCCTGTTGCCACCACCCACGGAGCCAACCCTTCCCTGTTGGCCCACCCAACCACACCCATCCCTGATGCCACAACACACCCCCATACCTTTTGCCCCCACCATCACACACAACCCCTTCCCTGTTGCACCCACCCACCCACTCAACCCCTTCCCTGTTGCCCCCAACCAACCGCACAAACCTTCACTGTTCTCACAACCCACCCACCCATTCCATTCCCTATTGCCCCAATCCACCCACGCACCCCCTTCCCTGTTGCCCCATTCCACCCACACACCCCTTTCCCTGTTGCCCCCACCCACCCACCTCATTCCTTGTTGCACCAACACACCCACCTACCACCTTCCTTGTTGCCCCTAACCACCCACACACCCCCTTCCCTGTTGCCCCCACACACCCACCCACCCATCCCCTTCCCTGTTGCCCCCAGCCACACACACACCCCCTTCCCTGTTGACCCACCCACGGACCCACATCCTTCCCTGTTGCCCCCACCCACCCGCTTCCCAGTTTCCCAGACCCAACCACCCACTGCCTTCCTTGTTGCCCCTACCCCCTTCCCAGTTTACCCCACCCACCAACACAATATCCCACTTCTCTGGTGTCCCCACCCTGCCACCCACCCCCATCCCTGTTGCCCCCAGAACCCATGCACCTTCTTCAATGTTGCCCCCACCCACCCACATACCCACCCCCTTCCCTCTTGCCCCTACACACCCACCCACCCACCCCCTTCCCTGTTGGCCCCACCCACCCTCCCACTTCCCTGTTGTCCCCAAACACACACCCACCCCCTTTGATGTTGTCCCCACCCACCCAACCCCTTCCCTTTTGCCCCCAAACACCCACACTCCCCTTCCTTGTTGCCCCCACCCACCCACCAAACACTTACCCTGTTTTCCCCCACTAACTCACCCTCCCCTTCCCCATTGCCCCCATGCACCCATCTTCCCACTGCCTTTCCTGTTGCCCCCACCAACCCCCACTACCCTGTTGCACCCACACACCTAACCTTCCTGTTTCCACCACCCACACCCTTCCTTGTTTTCCCCACTCAGCCACCCACCAACTTCCCTGTTGCCCCCACCCTCAAAACCCCTTCCATGTTGCCCCCACCCACCCACCCATCCAAATCCCTGCTGCCCCCAGCCACACACACACCCCCTTCCCTGTTGACCAACCCACCCACTTCCCAGTTTCCCCCACCCACCCACCCACCACCTTCCCTGTTGCCCGTACCCCCTTCCCTGTTTACCCCACCCACCAACCAAACCACGCACTTCTCTGTTGCCCCCACCCTGCCACCCACATTCCCTGTTGCCCCCACACACCCATTTCCCTGGTTCCTCCACCCTTTTCCCTGTTGCCCCCAACCAAACACACCCATCCCTGTTGCCACAACACACCCCCTTTCCTGTTGCCCCCACCATCACACCCACACCCTTCCCTCTTGCACCCACCCACCTACCCCATTCCCTGTTGCTCCCACCCACCCCCTTCCCTGTTTGCCCCAAACCACCCACACAAACCTTCACTGTTGCAACAACCCACCCACCCATCCCATTCCCTATTGCCCCACACCACCCAAACAGCCCCTTCGCTGTTGCCCCACCCTACCCACCACCTTCAATGTTGCCCCAACCCACCCACACACCCCCTTCCCTGTTGCCCCATCACACCCACTCTCCCCCTTCCCTCGTGCCGGCACACACCTTCCTTGTTGTGCCAACACACCCACCCACCCACCGCCTTCCCTGTTGCCCCCACCCACACACATACCCACCCCCTTCCCTCTTGCCCCCACACACCCACACACCCACCCCCTTCCCTGTTGCCCCCACCCACCCTCCCACTTCCCTGTTGTCCCCAAACACACACCCACCCCTTCGCTGTTGTCCCCACCCACCCAACCCCTTCCCTTTTGCCCCCAAACACCCACACTCCCCTTCCTTGTTGCCCCCACCCTCCCACCAAACCCTTACCCTGTTTTCCCCCACTAACTCACCCTCCCCTTCCCCATTGCCCCCATGCACCCATCTACCCACTGCCTTTCCTGCTGCCCCCAACCACCCACCCACCTGCTTCCCTGTTGCCCCCACCCACCCCCACTACCCTGTTGCACCCACACACCTAACCTTCCTGTTGCCACCACCCACACCCTTCCTTGTTGTCCCCACTCAACCACCCACCAACTTCTCTGTTGCCCCCACCCTCAAAACCCCTTCCATGTTGCCCCCACCCACCCATCCAAATCCCTGCTGCCCCCAACCACACACACACCCCCTTCCCTGTTGACCTACCCACCCACTTCCCAGTTTCCCCCACCCACCCACCCACCACCTTCCCTGTTGCCCGTACCCCCTTCCCTGTTTACCCCACCCACCAACCAAACCACGCACTTCTCTGTTGCCCCCACCCTGCCACCCACCTTCCCTGTTGCCCCCAGAACACACGCACCCCCTTCCATGTTGACCACACCCACCCCCTTCCCTGTTGACCCCAACCTTCCACCACCTTCCCTGTTGCCCCCATTCCCTTCCCGGTTGTCCTTACCCAATTGCCCACCCCCTTCCCTGTTGCCCCCACCCCATTCCCTGTTGCCACCACCCAACCACCCCCTTCCATGTTGCACCCACCCACCCAACCCTTTCCCTGTAGTCCCCACTCACTCAAACACCCCCTTCCCTGTTGTCTCCACCCACCCACCCAGCCCCTGCCTGTTGCCCCCAATGACCCACCAAACCCGTTCCTTGTTTTCCCCCACTCACTCACCTCCCCTTCCCTGTTGCCCCCATCCACCCAACCACCCAATCTCTATCCTGTTGCCCCCACCCACCAACCCCCTTCACTTTGGCCCCCACCCACACCCACTACCCTGTTGCCCCCACACACCCAACCACCCTGTTGCCAACACCCACACCCTCCTCTGTTGCCCCCACACACCAACCCCCTTCCCTGTTGCCCCCACCCACCCCCACTACCCCGTTGCCCCCACACACCCAACCTCCCTGTTGCCACCACACACACCCTTCCCTGTTACCCCACCCAACCACACACGCCCTTCCCTGTTGCCCCAACCCACCCATTTCTCTGTTGCCCCCACCCCATTCCCTGTTGCCCCCACCCTCACACCCCTTCCATGTTGCCCCCTCCACCCACAAACCCAAATCCCTGCTGACCCAGCCACACACACACCCCTTTCCCTGTTGACCCACCCACAGACACACATCTTCCCTGTTGCCCCCACCCACCTGCTTCCCAGTTTCCCCCACCCACCCACCCACCGCCTTCCCTGTTGCCCATACCCCCTTCCCTGTTTACCTCACCCACCAACCCAACCACCCACTTCCTTGTTGCCCCCACCCTGCCACCGACCCCCTTCCCTGTTGCCCCCGGAACCCATGCACCACCTTCCATGTTGCCCCCACCCACCCACCCCCAAAACTGTTGCCCCACCCACCACCTTCACTGTTGCCCCACCCCACCCACCCACTTCCATGTTGCCCCAACTCACCCACCCACCCGCTTCCCTGTTGCCCCAACCCACTCACCCACCCCCTTCCCAGTGGCCCCCACCCACCCACCCACCCACTTACATGTTGCCCCCAAACACACACCCACCCCCTTCCCTGTTGCTCATACCCACACACCTACCCGCTTGCCTGTTGCCCCCAACCACCCAACTGGACCCTTCTCTGCTGCCACAACCAACCACAGACCCATGCACCCAACCACTTCCCCGTTGCCCCCAACCACCCACCCCTTCCCTGTTGCCCACACCCACACCCACACACCTCCCCTTTTCCCTGTTGCGTCCACCCAACCACCCACCAACCCACCCCCTTCCCTGTTGCCACCAACCACCCACCCCCTTACCTGTTGCACCCACCCACACACCCACCGCCTTCCCTATTGCCCCCACCCATCCACCCACCCCATTCCCTGTTGCTCCCATACAGCCGCTTCCCTGTTGCCCCCAACCACCCACACAACCCTCCCATGTTGCCCCAACCGAGCCAAACACGCCCTTCCCTGTTGACCCACCCACGGACCCACATCCTTCCCTGTTGCCCCCACCCACCCGCTTCCCAGTTTCCCCCACCCAACCACCCACCACCTTCCTTGTTGCCCCTACCCCCTTCCCAGTTTACCCCACCGACCAACCCAACCACCCACTTCACTGTTGCACCCACCCTGCCACCCACCCCCTTCCCTGTTGCCCCCAGAACCCACGCACCCGCTTCAATGTTGCACCCACCCCTTTCCTGTTGCCCCACTCCATCCACCCACCCAACACCATCCATGTTGCCCCAACACACACAACTACCCCCCTCCCTGTTGCCCCCACCCACCCACAAACCCACCTACTTGCCTGTTACCCCCACACACCCACCCCCTTCGCAGCTGTCCTCTCCCACACTACCAGCCCCTTCCCTGTTGTCCCCACCCACCCACCAAACACTTTCCCTGTTGCCCCCACACTCCCACACAACCACCCATTTGTCTGTTGCCCCCACCCACCCACCCCATTCACTGTTGACTATACCCAGCCACCCACCCGCATCCATGTTGAGCCCAACCAGCCACCACCTTCCCTGTTGCCCCCACACACCAACCCACACAACCACTTCCCTGTTGCCCCAACCCACGGACCCACCCCCTTCCCTGTTGCCCCCACCCAACCACACCCATCCCTGTTGCCACAACACACCCTCTTACCTGTTGCCCCCTCCATCACATCCGCCCCCTTCCCTGTTGCACCCACCCACCTACCGACCCTGTTGTTCCCATCAACCACCTTCCCTGTTGCCCCCAACCACCCTCACAAACCTCCCCTGTTGCCCCAACCCACCCACACATCACGTTCCCTATTGCTCCACGCCACCCAAACAGCCTCTTCACTGTTGCACCACCCCACCTACCAAATGCCTTCCATGTTTCCCCAACCCACCCACACACCCCCATCCCTGTTGCCACCACCCACCTCCTTCCTTGTTGCACCAATACAGCCACTCACTACCTTCCTTGTTGCCCTTACCCACCAACTCACCCATCTCCCTGTTGCCCTCAACCACCCAACACCTTCCCTGTTGCCCCCTCACCCACCTGCTTTCCTGTTGCCCCCACCCACACACCCACACCCTTCGCTGTTGCCCCCACCCACTCACCCCCTTCCCTGTTGCCCTCAAACACCCACCAAACACTTTCCCTGTTGCCTCCACTCACTCACCCAAATCGTTCCCTTTTGCTTCCACCCACCCACCCACACCCTGTCATTTGCCCCCACCATCCCACAATCCTCTTCCCTGTTGCCCCCACCCAGCAACCAATTTCCCTGTTTTCCCCCACCCACCCACCCCATTCACTGTTGACTACACCCAGCCACCCACCCGCTTCCATGTTGAGCCCAACCAGCCACCACCTTCCCTGTTGCCCCCACACACCAACCCACACAATCACTTCCCTGTTGCCGCCACCCACGGACCCACACCATTCCCTGTTGCCCCCACCCAACCACACCCATCCCTGTTGCCACAACACACCCCCTTACCTGTTGCCCCCAACATCACATCTGCCCCCTTCCCTGTTGCACCCACCCACCTACCTACCCTGTTGCTCCCATTGACCACCTTCCCTGTTGTCCCCAACCACCCTCACAAACCTCCCCTCTTGCCCCAACCCACCCACACATCCTGTTCCCTATTGCCCCACGCCACCCAAACAGCCCCTTCACTGTTGCCCCACCCCACCCACCAACCGCCTTCCATGTTTCCCCAACCCACCCACACACCCCCATCCTTATTGCCCCCACCCACCTCCTTCCTTGTTGCGCCAACATACCCACCCACCACCTTCCTTGTTGCCCTCAAACACACACCCACCAGCTTCCTCATTGGCCCCACCCACCACCTTGCCTGTTGCCCCCACAAACCCACCAAACACTTTCCCTGTTGCCCCCACTCACTCACCCACGCCGTTCCCTGTTGCTTCCACCCACCCACCCACACACTTCCATTTGCCCCCATCCTCCCAAATCCCCTTTCCTGTTGGCCCCACCCACCGACCACTTTCCCTGTTTTCCCCCACCCACTTACCCTCCCTTTCCCTGTTGCCCCCACCCACCCCCACTACCCTGTCGCCACCACACACCCAACCTCCCTGTTGCCACCACCCATATACTTCCCTGTTGCCCCGACTCAACCACTCACCCCCTTCCCTGTTACCCCACACACCCATTTCCCTGGTTCCTCCACCCTTTTCCCTGTTGCCCCCACCCAACCACACCTATCCCTGTTGCCACAACACAACGCCTTACCTGTTGCCCCCACCATCACACCCACCCCCTTCCCTGTTGCATCCACCCACCCACCTACACCATTCCCTGTTGCCCCAAACCACCCATACAAACCTTCACTGTTGCAACAACCCACCCACCCATCACGTTCCCTATTGCCCCAGTCTACCCAAACAGCCCCTTCACTGTTGCCCCACCCCACCCACCCACCGCCTTCCATGTTGCCCCAACCCAACCACACACCCCCTTCCTTGTTGCCCCATCACACCCACTCTCCCCCTTCCCTGGTGCCCCCACCCACCCACCTCCTTCCTTGTTGCACCAACACACCCACCCACCACCTTCCTTGTTGCCCCTACCCACCCACCCACTGCCTTCCCTGTTGCCCCCACCCATCCACATACTCACCCCCTTCCCTCTTGCCCCCACATAGCCACCCACCCTCCCCTTCCCTGTTGCCCCCACCCACCCTCCCACTTCCCTGTTGCCCCCAAACACACACCCAACACATTTGCTGTTGCCCCCACCCGCCCAACCCCTTCCCTTTTGCCCCCAAACACACACACTACCCTTCCCTGTTGCCCCCACCCACCCACCAAACACTTACCCTGTTTTCGCCCACTAACTCACCCTCCCCTACCCCATTGCCCCCATCCACCCATCCACCCACTGCCTTCCCTGTTGCCCCCACCCACTCACTCATCCAAATCCCTGCTGCACCCAGCCACACACACACCCCTTTCCCTGTTGATCCACCCACAGACCAACATCCTTCCCTGTTGCCCCCACCCACCTGCTTCCCAGTTTCCTCCACCACCCCACCCACTGCCTTCCCTGTTGCCCGTACCCCCTTCCCAGTTTACCACACCCACCAACACAACCAGCCACTTCTCCGTTGCCCCCACAATGCCACCCAACCCCTTCTCTGTTGCCCCCAGAACACATGCACCTCCTTCCATGTTGCCCCCAACCACCCACCCCCTTTCCTGTTGCCACATTCCACCCACTCACCCAACCCCATCCATGTTGCCCCAACACACCCACCCTCAACTTTCCCTATTGACCCCACCCACACCCACCCCCTTTCCTGTTGCCCCCACCCCCATCCCTGTAGAATCCACATTCCCACAAACCCACCCACTTGTCTGTTCACCCACCCACCCACCCCCTTGGCAGTTGCTCCCATCCACACTACCAGCCCCTTCCCTGTTGTCCCCACCCACCCACCAAACACTTTCCCTCTTGCCCCCACACTCCCACACAACCACCCATTTGTCTGTTGCCTGCACCCACCCACCCCCTTCACTGTTGACTGCACCCAGACACCCACCTCCTTCCCTGTTGAGCCCAACCAGGCACCACCTTCCCTGTTGTCCCCACACACCAACCCACCCATACCCTTCCCTGTTGCCACCACCCATGGAGCCAACCCTTCCCTGTTGGCCCACCCAACCACACCCAATCCTGTTGCCACAACACACCCCCTTACCTGTTGCCCCCACCATCACACCCACCCCCTTCCCTGTTGCACCCACCCACCCACTCTCCCCCTTCCCTGTTGCCCCCAACCAACCGCACAAACCTTCACTGTTGTCACAACCCCCCCACCCATTCCATTCCCTATTGCCCCAATCCACCCACACACTCCCTTCCCTGTTGCCCCATTCCACCCACTCACCCTCTTCCCTGTTGCCCCCACCCTCCCACCTCATTCCTTGTTGCACCAACACACTCTCCTACCATCTTCCTTGTTGCCCCTAACCACCCACCCACCCCTTTCCCTGTTGCCCCCACACACCCACCCACCCATCCCCTTCCCTGTTGCCCCCAGCCACACACACACACCCTTCCCTGTTGACCCACCCACGGACCCACATCCTTCCCTGTTGTCCCCACCCACCCACTTCCCAGTTTCCCCCAACCAACCACCCACCGCCTTCCTTGTTGCCCCTACCCGCTTCCCAGTTTTCCCCACCCACCAACCCAACCACCCACTTCTCCCAACCCTCCCCTTGCCCATTGCCCCCATCCACCCGTCCACCCACTGCCTTCCCTGTTGCCCCCAACCACAAACCCGCCCGCTTCCCTGTTGCCCCCACCCACCAACCCCCTTCCATGTTGCCCCCACCCACCCCCACTACCCTGTTGCACCCACACACCCAACCTTCCTGTTGCCAGCACCCACCCCCTTCCCTCTTGCCCCCCAACCACCCACCCTCCACCTTCCCTGTTGCCCCCACCCACCCACCCCCTTCCCTGTTGTCCCCACACACCCACAAACCCACCCCCTTCGCAGTTTCCCCCACCCACACACCCAGCCCTTTTCCTGATGTCCCCACCGACCCACCAAACACTTTCGCTGTTGCCCCCACACTCCCACACAACCACCCATTTATCTGTTGCCCCCACCCACACACCGCCTTCCCTGTTGACCCCAACCAGCCACCACCTTCCCTGTTGCCCCCACACAACAAGCCACCCACCCACTTCCCTGTTGACCCCACCCACCCAACCCCTTCCCTGTTGCCCCCACTCCATTCCCTGTTGCCCTTACCCGTCCATGCACACTCTTCCCTGTTGCCCCAAACCTCCCATTTCCATGTTACCTCCACCCCATTCCCTGTTGCACACACCCACCCACCCCCTTCCCTGTTTCCCCCACCCTTCCACCCCCTTCCATGTTGGCCCCACCCACACACCCACCCAATTTCCTGTTGCCCCCACCCACCCATCCACCCCCTTCCTTGTTGACCGCAACCAGCCACCACCTACCCTGTTGCCCCCACACTCCAATCCACCCACCCCGTTTCCTGTTGCCCCCACTGACCCACCTCCTTCCCTGTTGCCCCCACCCCCTTCCCTGTTGCCCCAACCCACACATTTCCATGTTGCCCCCACCCAACCACCCCCTTCCCTGTTGCACACTCCCACCCACCCCCTTCCCTGTTGCCCCCACCCTCCCACCCCCTTCCATGTTGCCCCACCCACCCACCCACCAACTTCCCTGTTGCCCCCACCTTCCCATCCATCTACCCACTTCCCTGTTGACCACCAACCACCCACCAACCCCCTTCCCTGTTGCCCCCACCACCTTCCCTGTTGCCCCCATCCACCCACAGCCCCTTCCCTGTTGCCCCCACCCACGGACACACATCCTTCCCTGTTGCCCCCATCCACAGACCCACCACCTTCCCTGTTGCCCTCACCCACCTGCTTCCCAGTTGCCCCCAACTGCCCAATCACCCCCTTCCCTGTTGCTTGCACCACCTTCCCAGTTGCCCCCACCCAGCCACCCAACCCCTTTCCTTTTGCCCCAAAACACACGCACCCCCTTCCATGTTGCCCCCACCCACCCATCCACCCACTTAACTGTTGCTCCCACCCACCCAGCCACCACCTTCCCTGTTGCCCCACTCCACCCACGCACCCCCTCCATGTTGCCCCAGCCCACCCACCCACCCCCTTCCCTGTTGCCCCCATCCACACAAATGCCCCCTTCCCTGTTGCCCTCACCCAACCACCCACCCACAATCTTCCTTCCTGGTTGCCCCCACCCAACCACACCCATCCCTGTTGCCACCATACACCCCCTCACCTGTTGCCCACACCATCACACCCACTCCCTTCACTGGTGCACCCATCCACCCACCTACGCCATTCCCTGTTGCTCCCACCCACCCCCATCCCTGTTGCGCACAACCACCCACACAAACCTCCCCTGTTGCACCAACCCACCCACCCATCCCATTCCCTGTTACCCACGCCACCCAAACAGACCCTTCCCTGTTGCCCCACCCCACCCATCCATCTCCATCCATGTTGCCCAACCCACCCACACACACCCTTCCCTGTTGCCCCATCCCACCCACTCACACCCTTCCCTGTTCCCCCCACCCACTCACCTCCTTCCTTGTTGCGCCAACACTCCTACCCCCCAACTAACTTGTTGCCCCTACCCACCCACCCACTCACCTCCCTGTTGCCCCCACCCACCCACATACCCACCCCCTTCCCTGTTGCCCCCACCCACCCACCCACCCAAATACCTGCTGCTCCCAGCCACACACACACACCCTTCCCTGTTGCCTCCACCCTGCCACCCACCCCCTTCCCTGTTGCCCCCAGAACCCACGCACCCCCTTCCATGTTGCCCCCACCCACCCACCCAACATCTTTCCTGTTGTCCCACCCCACCCAACCCCATCCATGTTGCCCCAACCTACCCAACAACCCCCTTCCCTGTTGACCCCACCCACCCACCCCCTTCCCTGTTGCCCCCACACCCTTCCCTGTTGCCCCCACACTCCCACAAATCCACCAAATTGTCTATTGCCCCCACCCACCCAACCCCCTTCACAGTTGCCCCTACCCACCCACTAAACTTTCCCTGTTGCCCCCAAACTCCCACACAACCAACCATTTGTCTGTTGCCCCCACCCACCCACCCCCTTCGCTGTTGACTCCAAACAGCCACCCCCTTCCCTGTTAACACCAACCAGCCACCACCTTCCCTGTTGCCCCCACACACCAACCCACCCACCCACTTCCCTGTTGCCCCCACCCACCCACCTCTTTCCCTGTTGCCCCCACTCCCTTCCCTGTTGCCCTTACCCAACCACCCACCCCCTTCCCTGTTGCCCCAACCCACCCATTTCCATGTTCCCCCGAACCCGATTCCCTGTTGCCACCACCCAACCACCCCCTTCCCTGTTGCCCCCACCCTCCCACCCCCTTTCGTGTTGCCACCACCCACCCACCCACCCACTTCCCTGTTTCCCCCACCCACCCATCTACCAACTTCCCTGTTGCCCCCACCACCTTCCCTGTTGCCCCCACCCACACACCCACCCCCTTCCCTGTTGCCCCCATCCATGGACACAAATCCTTCCCTGTTGCCCCCACCGATGAAACCACCACCTTCCTTGTTGCCCCCACCCACCTTCTTCCCAGTTGCCCCCACATGCCCACACAACCCCTTCCCTGTTGCCCACACCCCCTTCCCTGTTGCCCCCACCCAGCCACCCACCCATTCCCCTTTGCCCCCACAACCCACGCACCCCCTTCCATGTTGCCTCCACCCACCCCTTTAACTGTTGCCCCCATCCACCCAGCCACCACCTTCCTTGTTGCCCCAAACCACCGACACTCCTCCTTCCCTGTTGCCCCCACATGCCCACCCCATTCCCTGTTGCCCCCAACCACCCACCCCTTACATGATGCCCCCACCCACCCAACCACCCCCTTTTTTTTGCCCCCACCCAACATCTCCCGCCCTTGGTGCCCCCAGCCACCCAGCAAATCCCTGCCCTGTTGCCCCACCAAACCATGCCCCCTTCCCTGTTTCCCCCAAACACCCAACCACCCGCTTCCTCATTGCCCCCACACTCCCCCTTCCCTGTTGGCCACACTCACTCATCCACCCCATTCCCTGTTGACCCCACCCACCCACCCACCCCCTTCCTTGTTGCCCATACCCACCATGACTACCCTGTTGCCCCCACTCACACACCATACCCTTCCCCTGTTGCCCCCATTCACTCACCCAACCGCTTCCCTGTTGCCCCCACCAACCCATCCACACACTCCCTTCCCTGTTTGCCCAACCATCAACCCACCACCTTCCCTGTTGCCCCCACCCACCCAACCACCCACTGCCTTCCCTGTTGACCCCAAACACCCACCCACCCCCTTCCCTGTTGCCCCCACCCTTTCCCTTCCCTGTTTCCCCCAACAACCCCCCTTCCTTTTTGCCCCCACAAACCCATCATCCCTGTTGCAACCACCCACACCTTTCCCTGTTGCCCCCAACCAGACACCCACCCCCTTCCCCTTTGACCCCACCCACACAACCCCTTCCATGTTGCCCCAACTCAGCCATTTTCCTGTTGCCCCCCACCCCCTTCCCTGTTGCCCCCACCCTCCCACCCCCTTCCATGTAGCCCCCATCCACACACCCAACACATTCCCTGATACCCACACCCACCCACTAACCACCTTCCTTGTTGCCCCCACCCACGGACTCACCCCTTCCCTGTTGCCCCCACTACCTTCCCTGTTGCCCCCACCCACGGACCTACCCCTTCCCTGTTGCCCCCACCCATGGACCCACCCCCTTCCCTGTTGCCACCACCCACGGATCCACTACCTTCGCTGTTGCCCCCTCCCACCCACCCAACCCCTTCCCTGTTGCCCGCACCCCCTTCCTTGTTGACCCCACCCACCCCCTTCCCTCTTGCCCCCACCAACCCATCCACCCACTCCCTTCCCTGTTGCCACCAACCATGAACCCACCCCCTTTCCTGTTACCCACAATCACCAGCCCCCTTCCCTGTTGCACCCAACCACCCCCACTATCCTGTTGCCCCCACACACCCTACCTCCCTGTTGCCACCACACACACCCTTCCCTGTTGCCCCCACCCACCCAACCACCACCTTCCCTGTTGCTCCCACCCACCCATCCAACCATTCCCTTTCTTGTTGCCCCCAACCACCCACCCACCCCCTTCCCTGTTGCCCCCACTGACCCACTTCCCTATTGCCCCAACCCACCCTCCTTCCCTGTGCCCCCACACAGCCAACCTCCCTGTTGCAACCGCCCACACCCTTCCCTGTTGCCCCCACCCACCCAACCACCACCTGACCTGTTGCCCCCACCCACCCACACAACCCCTTCCCTCTTGACCCCACCCAGACACCCACCCCCTTCAGCTTTGACCCCACCCACCCACCCCCTTCCCTGTTGACCCCACACAGACATCCCCCTCTCCCTTTGACCCCACCCACGCACCCCCTTCCATGTTGCCCCAACCCATCCATTTTTCTGTTGCCCCCACACCCTTCCCTGTTGCCCCCACCCTCCCACCCAACACATTCCCTGTTACCCACACCCACCCACTAACCAGTTTCCCTGTTGCCCCCACCCACGGAAACACCCCTTCCCTGTTGCCCCCACCGCCTTCCCTGTGGCCCCCACACACCTACCCACCCCTTCTCTGTTTCCCCCACCCATGGCCCCACCCCCTTCCCTGTTGCCTCCACCCATGGATCCACCCCATTCCCTGTTGTCCCCACCCACCCGCTTCTGAGTTGCCCCCACACAGCCACACAACCCCTTCCCTGTTGCCCCCACCCTCCCACCCATCTTCTTTCCTGATGCTCCACCCAAACACACAACCCCATCCCTGTTGCCCCAAACCACCCACCCACCACCTTCCCTGTTGCACCCACCCACCACTTCCCTGTTGCCCCCACACTCCCACAAACCCACCTACTTGTCTGTTGCCCCACCCACCAACCCCCTTCGCAGTTGCCCCCACCCACACACCCAGCCCCATCCCTGTTGTCCCCACCCACTCTCCAAACACTTTCCCTGTTGCCCCCACACTCCCACACTACCACCCATTTGTCTGTTACCCCCACCCACCCACCCCATTCCCTGTTGACCCCAACCAGCCACCACTTTCCCTGTTGCCCCCACACACCAACCCACCCACCCCCTTCCCTGTCGCCCCCACCCACCCACCTCCTTCCCTGTTGCCCCCACTCCCTTCCCTGTTGCCCTTAGCCAACCACCCACCCGTTCCCTGTGGCCCCAACCCACCCATTTCCATGTTGCCCCCATCCAATTCCTTGTTGCCGCCACCCACCCACCCCCTTCCCTGTTGGTCCCGCCCTCCCACCCCCTTCCATGTTGCCCCCACCCTCCCATCCACCCCCTTCCCTGTTGACCCCCACCCACCCATCAATGCCCTTCCCTGTTGCCCCCACCACCTTCCCTGTTGCCCCCACACACCCACCCACCCCTTCCCTGTTGCCTACACCCACAGACCCAACCCCTTCTCTGTTGACCCCACCCACCCAGCTCCTTCCCTGTTGCCCCCACTCCCTTCCCTGTTGCCCTTACCCAACCACCCACCCCCTTCCCTGTTGCCCCAACTCACCCATTTCCATGTTGCCCCCATCCAATTCCCAGTTGCCGCCATCCACCCATCCCTGTTCCTGTTGCTCCCATCCTCCCACCCACCCACTTTCCTGTTGCCCCCACCCACACACCCACCCACTTCCCTGTTACCCCCACCCTCCCACCCACCCACTTTCATGTTGCCCCCACCCTCCCATCCACCCCCTTCCCTGTTGACCCCCACCCACCCACCAACCCCCTTCCCTGTTGCCCCCATCACCTTCCCTGTTGCCCCTACAGACCAACCCACCCCTTCCCTGTTGCCCACACCCACGGACCCACCCCCTTCTCTGTTGCCCCCACCCAACCACACCCATCCCTGTTGCCACCACACACCCCCTTCCCTGTTGCCCCCAGCATCAAACCCACCCCTTCCCTGTTGCACCCACCCACCCACCTACCCCATTCCCTGTTGCTCCCACCCACCCCCTTCCCTGTTGCCCCCAACCACCCACACAAACCTCCCCTGTTGTTCTAACCCACCCACCCATCCCATTCATTATTGCCCCACGCAACCCAAACAGCCCCTTCAATTTTGCACCACCCCACCCACCCACCGCCTTCCATGTTGTCCCAACCCACCCACACTCCCCCTTCCCTGTTGCCCCATCCCACCCACTCACCCCCTTCCCTGTTGCCCTTACCCACCCACCTCCTTCCTTGTTGCACCAACACACCCACCCACCACCTTCCTTGTTGCCCCATCCCACCCACTCAACCCCTTCCCTGTTGCCCCCACACACCCACCTCCTTCCTTGTTGCGCCAACACACACACCCACCACCTTCCCTGTTGACCCCACCCGCCATCCCACCCAACCCTTCCCTGTTGCCCCAAACACACACCAAACACTTTCCCTGTTGCCCCCAGGCTTTCACACACCCCCTTCCCTGTTGGCCCACCAACCCATCCACCCATTCCCTTCCCTGTTGCCCCCCACCATCAACCCACCCCTTCCCAGTTGCCCCAACCACCAAACCCCTTCCCTGTTGCCCCCACCCACCCCCACTATCCTGTTGCACCCACACACCCTAACTCCCTGTTACCACCAACCTGCCCTGTTACCCCCACCCACCCAACCACCCCCTTCCCTTTTGCTCCGACACACCCATCCACCCACTCACTCCCCTGTTGCCCCCACCCACCCCCTTCCCTGTTGCCCCCACCCACCCACTTCCCTGTTGCCCCCACCACCTTCCCTGTTGCCCCCACCCACACACCCAACCCCTTCCCTGTAGCCGCCACCCACGGACACACATCCTACCCTGTAGCCCCCATCCACGGACCCACCAACTTCCCTGTTGCCCCCACACACCTGCTTTCTAGTTGCCCCCACCCGCCCAAACACACCCTTCCCTGTTGCCCGCACCCCCTTCCCTGTTGCCCCCAACCAGCCACACACACCTTTCCTTTTGCCCCCACAACCCACACACCCCCTTCCATGTTGTCCTCACCCACCAACCCACAACCTTCCCTGTTGCCCCACCCCACTCACGCACCCCCTTCCATGTTCCCCCAGCCGACCCACCTCCTTCTCTGTTGTCCCCATCCACACAACTGTCCCCTTCCCTGTTGCCCCCACCCAACCACCCATCCACACACTCCCTTCCCTGTTGCCTCCACCCAACCACACCCATCCCTGTTGCCACCACACAACCCATTACCTGTTGTCCCCATCATCACACCCACCCCCTTCCCTGTTGCACCCACCCACCCACCTACCCCATTCCCTGTTGCTCCCACCCACCCCCTTCCCTGTTGCATCCAACCACCCACACAAACCTCCCTTGTTGCCCCAACCCACACACCCATCCCATTCCCTATTGCCCCAATGCACCCACACACCCCCTTCCCTGTTGCCCCATCCCACACACTCACCCCTTTCCCTGTTGCCCCCAATCACCCACCTCCTTCGTAGTTGCACCAACACACCCACCCACCACCTTCCTGTTGCCCCTATCCGCCCACCCACCCCCTTTAATGTTGCCCCCACCCACCCACCCACTTTCCTGTTGCACCACCCCACCCACCCACCCAACCCCATCCATGTTGCCCCAACCCACCCACCCACTTTCCTGTTGCACCACTCCACCCACCCACCCAACCCCTTCCCTGTTGCCCCTACCCCCTACCCTGTTGCCCCCACACTGTCACAAACTCCCCCACTTGTCTGTTGCCCCCAACCACCCACCCCCTTCGCAGTTGCCCCCACCCACACACCCAGCCCCTTCCCTGTTGTCCCCACCCACCCAACAAACACTTTCCCTGTTGCCCCCACACTCCCACACAACCACCCATTTGTCTGTTGACCCCACCCACCCACCCCCTTCGCAGCTGACTCCACCCAGCCACCCACCCCCTTCTGTGTTGACCCCAACCAGCCACCACCTTCCCTGTTGCCCCCATTCCCTTCCTTGTTGCCCTTACCCAACCACCCAACCCATTCCCTATTGCCCCAACCCACCCATTTCCCTGTTGCCCCCACCCCTTCACTGTTTCCTCCACCCATCAACCCACCCACCACCTTCCCTTTTGCACCTACCCAACCACCCACCCTTTCCCTGTTGTGCCCACTCACCCACTTCCTTCCATGTAGCCCCAACACACCCACGCACCTCCTTGCCTGTTTCACCCACCCACCCACCAACCGCCTTCCCCGTTGCCCCCACCTCCTTTCCCTGTTGACCCCACCCACCAGCACAACCACCACTTCCCTGTTGCCACCACCCAGCCACCAAACGCCTTAACTGTTGCCCCCACCAACCCAAACACCCTGTTCCCTGTTGCCCCACCCCACCCACCAACCTAGCCCCTTCCATGTTGCCCCGAACGACCCACCCACCACCTTCTCTGTTGCCCCCACCTACCCACCCACCCCCTTCCTTTCTTCCTTTTGCCCCCACCCACCCAACCACTCCCTTCCATGTTGCCCCCACCCACCCACACACCCACACAAACACCCACTTGTCTGTTGCCCAATCCACCCACCCCCTTCACTGTTGCCCCCGCCCACCCACCCAAAGCCCTTCACTGTTGCCCCCACCCATACACCCACCCCCTTCCTTTCTTCCTTTTGCCCCCACCCACCCACTCCCTTCCCTGTTGCCCCCACCCACCCACCCACCCCATTCCATGTTGCCCCCATCCACACACACACCCCCTTCCCTGTTGCCCACACACACACATCCACCCCCTTCCCTGTTGCCACCACCCACCCACACACACCCTTCCCTGTTGCCCCCCCACACCCAGACACCCACCCAATTGTCTGTTGCCCCACCCACCCCCCCTTCAATGTTACCCCCGCCCACCCACCCACTCTCTTCCCTGTTGCCCACACCCACACATCCACCCCCTTCCCTGTTGCCCCCACTCATGCAACTGCCCCTTCCATGTTGCCACCACCCACTCAACCGCCCCCTTCCCTGTTGCCACAACCAACCACATACCCACCCACCCAACCACTTCCCTGTTGCCCCAACCCACCGACTCCCGTCCCCGTTGCCCACACCCGCACACACATCCCCTTCCCTGTTGCCCACACCCACCCACCTCCTTGCCTGTTGCCCCCACACTCCCACAACCCACCCCTTTGTCTGTTGCCTCCACCCACCCACCACCTTCCCAGTTGCCCCCAAACACCCACCCACCCCTTTCCTTGTTGGCCTCACCCACCCACTCACACCCTTCCCTCTTGTCCCCACCCACCCACCTCTTTTCCTGTTACCCCACCCACCCACCAAACACTTACCCTGTTGCCCCCATTCAATCACCCACCCCTTCAAATGTTACCCCCACCCACCCATCCACATACCCCCTTCCCTGCTGCCCCCAACCACCCACACACCCACTTCCCTGTTACCCCCACCCACCCACTTCCCTGTTGCCCCCACCCACCCACCCACCCAGCATCCCTGTTGCCACCACCCACACCCTTCCCTGTTGAACTCACCCACCCACCTCCTACCTTGTAGCCCCAACAAACTCACACACCCCCTTCCCTGTTGCCCCTACCCACCCACACACCCCTCTTCTGTGTTTCCCTCACCCACCCACCCCATTCCCTGTTGCCCCACCCCACCCAAACATCCCCGTTCCTGTTGCCTAACCCCACCCATCCATTGCCTTCCATGTTGCCCTTACACACCCACACAGTCCGTTCCCTGTTACCCCAACCCACCCACACACACCTTAACCTGTTGCCCCAACCCACCCATGCACCCCTTTCCCTGTTACCCCAACCCACCCACCCACCCCCTTCCCTGTTGTCCCCACCCACTGACCTGCTTCCTTGTAGCCCCAACACACCTACACAATCCCTTCCCTATTGCCCCTACCCACCCACCAACCCCCTTCCGTGTTTCCCCCACCCACCCAACCACCCCATTCCCTGTTGCCCCTAGCCACACAATGACCCCTTCCCTGTTGCCCCTACCCACCCCTTTCCCTGTTGCCTCAACCCACCACCACACCCACCCACTTCCCTGTTGCCCCCAACCACCCACCCACCATCTTCCCTGTTGCCCCCTCACACCCACCCACTTGATTGTTGCCCCGACCCACCCAACCTTCTTCACTGTTGCCCCCAGCCACCCACACAGCCACTATCCTGTTGCCCCCACCCAACCAACCGAACCCTTCCCTGTTGCCACAACAAACCACACACACACCCCCCCACCTCCTTCCCTTTTGCCCCTACCCCCTTCCCTGTTGACCACACCCACCATCACAACCACCCCTTCCCTGTTGCTTGCACCCAGCCAGCCACCCCCTTCTCTGTTGCCCCCACAACCCACGCACCCCCTACCATGTTGCCATCACCCACCCACTCACCCCCTTAACTTTTGTCCCAACCACCCACCCACCCACCCCCTTCCATGTTGCCCCAACCCACCCACCCAGCCCAATCCCTGTTGCCCCAACCTACCCAAACACCCACTTCTCTGTTGCCCCCAAACACCCACCCACACCCTTCCCTGTTGCACCCACACACCCAGACATCCACCCACTTGTCTGTTGCCCCACACACCCACCTCCTTCAATGTTGCCCCCGCCCACCCACACACTCCCTTCCTTGTTGCCCCAACACACACACCCCCTTACATGTATACCCCACCAACACACCCACCCCCTTCCCTGTTGCCCCCACCCACACACCCACCCCTTTCCCTGTTGCCCCCACCCACCCAACCGCCCCTTTCCCTGTTGCCACAACCAACCACACACCCACCCACCCACTACCCTGTTGCCCCCACATAACCAGCCCCTTCCCTGCCACCACCCACACACACACACCCTTGCCTGTTTTCCCCACTCACCCACCTCCCCATTCCCTGTTGCTCCCACCCACCCCCTTCCCTGTTGCCCCCAACCACCCACAAAATCCTCCCCTGTTGCCACAACCCATATACACACCCCTTTCCCTGTTGCCCCACCCCACCCAAACAGCCCCTTCCCTGTTGCCCCACCCCACACATCCATCGCCTTCCATGTTGCCCCAACCAACCCACCCACCCCTTTCCCTGTTACCTCAATCCACCCCTTACCCTAATGTCCCAACCCACCCACCCACCACTTTCACCATTGCCCCAACCCACCCACCCACCCCTTTCCCTGTTGCCCCAACACACCGACCCACCCATTTCCCTGTTGCCCCAACACACCCACCCACCCCTTTCCCTGTTGCCCCCACTCACTCACCCACCCCCTTCACTATTGCCCCCACCCTCCCATCCATGTACTCCCACAGTCACCCACTTCCCTGTTACCCCCACCCACAAAGCCCCCTTCTCTGTTGCCCCCTACCCACCTGCTTCACTCTTGCCCCCACCCACCCACCCACCTTGCTTCCCTGTTGCCACCACCCACACCCTTCCCTGTTGCCCCCACCCAACCAACCACCCCCTTCCCTGTTGCCCCACCCACCCACACATCCCCACCCCTGTTGTCCCCACCCACTCATGCCTTTCCCTGTTGTCCCCACCCACACACCTCCTTACCTCTTGCGCCCATCCATACACCCACACCCTTTCCAGTTGCCCCAACCACCCACACAACCCTCCCCTGTTGGCCAACTCACCCAATCACCACCTTCCCTGTTGCCACACCCCACCCAAACAGCCCCTTCCCTGTTGCTCCACCTCACCGATTCTTGGTCTTCCATGTTGCCCCAACCCACCCACCCACCTCTTTCCCTGTTACCCTAGCCCACCCACCCATCACTTACCCTGTTGCTCCAACCCTCCCACCCACCCCTTTCCCTGTTGCCCCCACACCCCCAGACATCCACCCACTTGTCTGTTGCCCCACCCACCCACCCCATTCCATGTTGCCCCCACCCAACTACACACTCACTTCCCTGTTGCCCCCACCACACACCCACCCCTTTCCCTGTTGCCCCCACCCACACACCCACCCCTTTCCCTGTTGCCCCCACCCACCTAACCCCCCCCTTCCCTGTTGCCACAACCAACCACACAACCACCCACTACCCTGTTGCCCCCACACACCCAACCCCTTCCCTGTTGCCCACACCCACACACACACACACCCTTGCCTGTAGCCCCCACCCACCCACCCCCTTCCCTGTTGCCACCACCCACCCACCCACCCCCTTACCTGTTGCGCCTACCCACACACCCACACCCTTCCCTGTTGCCCCAACCCACCCACCTCCCCATTCCCTGTTGCTCCCACCCACCCCCTTCCCTGTTGCTCCCAACCACCCACAAAATCCTCCCCTGTTGCCACAACCCATCTACACACCCTCTTCCCTGTTGCCCCACCCCACCCAAACAGCCCCTTCCCTGTTGCCCCACCCCACACATCCATCGCCTTCCATGTTGCCCCAACAAACCAACCCACCACTTTCCCTGTTACCTCAACCCACCCCTTATCCTATTGCCCCAACCCACCCATCCACCCCTTTCCCCATTGCCCCAACCCACCCACCCACCCCTTTCCCCATTGCCCCAACACACCCACCCACCCCTTTCCCTGTTGCTCCAACACACACACTTCCCTGTTGCCTCCACCCATCCACCCATCCCCTTTCCTGTTGCCCCCACAATCCCACAACCCACCCCTTTGTCTGTTCCCTCCACCCACCCACACCCTTCCCAGTTGCCCCCACACACCCACCCACCCCCTTCATTGTTGCCCCCACCCAGCCACCCACCCCTTCCCTGTTGCCCCAACACACCCACCCACCCCCTTCCCCGTTGCCCCCACCCCTTGCCTGTTGACCCCACCCAGACACCCACCCACATCCAGGTTGTCCCCTCCCACCCACGCAACCCCTTAGCAGTTGCCCCCACCCAACCACCCCCTTCCCAGTTGCCCCAACCCAACCACGTACCCCCTTCCCTGTTGCCCCAACCACCCACCCACCACCTTCCCTGTTGCCCCCACACACCCACACACCCACCCGCTCCTCTGTTGCCCCCAGCAATCCACCCCTTCACTGTTGCCCCCACCCACCCACATCCTTCCCTGTTGCCCCCACCCCCTTCCTTGTTGACACCACCCACCAACACAACTACCCCTTCCCCATTGCCCCCACCCAGCCACCCACCCCCTTCCCTGTTGCCCCCACAACCCACGCCCCCTTCCATGTTTCCATCACAGATCCACTTAACTGTTGCCCCACCCACCCAAACAACCCCTTCCCTGTTGCCCCCAACCACCCACCCACACCCTTCCCTGTTGCCCCCACACACCCAGACACCCACCCAATTGTCTGTTTCCCCACCCACTCACCCTCTTCCCTGTTGCCCCCACCCACCAACCAACCCTCTTCCATGTTGCTCCCAACCATAGACCTACCCCCTTCCCTGTTGCCCCCACCCACACCCACCACCTTCCCTGTTGCCCCAAACATCCAACCAGCCCCTTCCCTGTTGCCACAACCAAGCACCCACCCACCCACCCACTTCCCTGTTGTCCCCACACATCCAGCCCTTCCCTGTTGCCCACACCCAAACACACCACCCTCCCTGTTGCCCCCACATGTCTCTCTTCCCAGTTGCCTCCGCCCAACCACCCACCCCCTTTCCTGTTGCCCCCACAATCCCACAACTGCCCCCTTTGTCTGTTGCCTCCACCCACCCACCCCCTTTCCAGTTGCCCCTACACACCCACCCACCCGCTTCCTTGTTGCCCCCACACAGCCACCCACCCCCTTCCCTGTTGCCCGCACTCACTCACCCACCCCTTCACTGTTGCCCCCACCCTCCCATCCACCCATCCCCATCCCTGTTGCCCCCAAACACCCACTCACCCTCTTCCCTGTTACCCCCACCCGCCAAGCCCCCTTCCCTGTTGCACCCTACCCACACCCTTCCCTGTTGCCCCCACCCACCCATCCACCCAGCTTCCCTGTTGCCACCACTCACACCCTTCTCTGTTGCCCTCACCCACCCAACCACCCCTTTCCTGTTGCCCCCACAAACCCATACACCCGCGTCCCTGTTGTCCCCACCCACCCACCCCCTTCCCTGTTGTCCCCACCCACCCACCTCCTTCCTTGTAGCCCCAACACACCCACCCACCCCTTTCCCTTTTGACCCCAACCACCCACCCACCCCCTTTCCTGTTGCCCCACACTCTCACAACCCACCCCTCTGTCTGTTGCTTCAACCCACCCACCCCTTTCCCAGTTGCCTCCACCCACCCACCCACCTCCTTGCCTGTTGCCCCCACACGTCCACAACCCACCTCTTTGTCTCTTGCCTCCGCACACTCACCTCCTTCCCAGTTGCCCCCTCCCACCACCCCCTTCCAATTTGCCCCCACCCGGCCACCTACCCCCTTCCCTGTTGCCCCCACCCACCCACCAACACTTTCCCTGTTGCCCCCACTCACTCACCCACCCTCTTCCCAGTTGACCCAACCACCCACTCACCCACCTCCATGTTGCCCCCACCCACCACCCCCCTTCCCTTTTGCCCCCCATCCACCCCCCTTCCATGTTGACCCCACCTACCCACTTCCCTGTTGCCCCTCCCACCCACTCACCCAGCTTCCCTGTTACAACCACCCACACCCTTTCCGTTTTCCCCATCCACCCAACCACCCCTTTCCCTGTTGACCCCAGCCAGACACCCACACCCTTCCCTGTTACCTCCACAACCCATGCACTCCCTTCCCTGTTGCCCCCACCCACCCAACTACAACCTTCCCTGTTGCCCCAATCCACCCAAATACCCCCTTCCTTGTTGCCCCAACCCTCCCACCCACAGCTTCCCTGTTGCCCCAACCCACCCACCCAATCCCTTCCCTGTTGCCCGCACCCACCCACCTACAACCTTCTCTGTTGCCCCCTCACACCCGGACATCCACTAACTTGTCTGTTGCCCCACTCACCCACCCCTTCCCTGTTGCCCCCAACCACCCACCCACAACTTTCCCTGTTGCCCCCACACACCCAGAAACCCACCCACTTGTCTGTTGCCCCCATCCACCCACCCACCCACTTCCCTGTGCCCCCACCCACCAACCAACCCACTTCCATGTTTCCCACAACCACACACCTACTCCCTTCCCTGTTGCCCCCACCCACACACCCACCCCCTTCCCTGTTGCCACATCCCACCCAACCGTCCCCTTCCCTGTTGCCACAACCAAGCACACACCCACCAACCCACCCCCTTCCCTGTTGCCCCATCCACAAATCTCCCCCTTCCCAGTTGCCTCCACCCAACCATCCACCCACCACCCCCTTCCCTGTTGCCCCCACCCACACACCTCCTTCCCTGTTGCCACCACCAACCCACCCACCCCTTTACCTGTTGCGCCCACCCACACACCCACCCTGTTCCCTGTTGACCCACACACCCACCCCCCATTCCCTGTTGCTCCCACACACCCAATTCCCTGTTTCCCCTCACCCACCCACACAACCCACCACTGTTGCCCCAAACCACCCACACACCCCCTTCCCAGTTACCCCAACCCACCCACCCACCCCTTTCTCTGTTGCCCCAACACACCCACACAACCCCTTCCAATTCGACACCACTCAGACACCCACCCCCTTCCCTGTTGACTCCACCCAGCCACCCCCTTCCTTGTTGCCCCCACACACCCACCTCCTTCCCTGTTGCCCCCACTCCCTTGCCTGTTGCCCCCACACACCCACCCAACCTCCTCCTTCCCTGTTGCCCCCACTTTCTTCCCTGTTGCCCCCATCCCCTTCCCTGTTGCCCTTATCCAACCATTTCCCTTTTGCCCCCACCCCTTCCCAGTTGCCCGCACCCACCCAGCCCTTTCCCTGTTGTACACGCCCACAGACCCCCTTCCCTGTTGCAAAGACCCACACACCCCCTTCCCTGTTTTCACACACCCTTCCACCCCCTTCCATTTTGCCCCCACCCACCCACCGACTTCCCTGATCCCCCCCTCCACCCCCTTCCATGTTGCCCCCACCCATGCAACCACTTCCCTGTTGCCACCATATATACACACAATACATTCCCTGCTACCCCCACCCACCTACCAACCCCCTTCCCTGTTGCCCCCACCACATTCCCTGTTACCCCCACACACCATCCTACTCCTTCCCTGTTG
This sequence comes from Carcharodon carcharias, assembly GCF_017639515.1. Taxonomy (NCBI): domain Eukaryota; kingdom Metazoa; phylum Chordata; class Chondrichthyes; order Lamniformes; family Lamnidae; genus Carcharodon; species Carcharodon carcharias. The sequence goes on along the minus strand of NC_054494.1, from coordinate 27,585,417 downwards.
CCTCCATCCACGGACCCACCCTCTTCCCTGTTGCCCCCACCCATAGGCACACACCCTTCCCAGTTGCCTCCAAAACCCATACACCCCCTTCAATGTTCCCCCAACCACCCAAGCATCCCATTTCCAGTTGCCCAACCCAAACCACCCACCCTCTTCCATGTTGCCCAACCCACCCACCCACCCCCTTGCATGTTGCCCCCACACTCCCACAACCCTCCCCTTTGTCTGTTGCCTCCACACACCCACTTTCATCCCAGTTGCCCCCATTCACCAACCCACACCCTTCCCTGTTGCCCCCACCCATCCACCTACCTCCTTCCCTGTTGCCCCACCCACCCATTAAACACTTTCCCTGTTGCCCCCAATCACTCACCCACCCCCTTCACTCTTGCCCCCACCCACCCAACCACCCACATCCCTGTTGCCCCCACACACCAAACCCCCTTCCCTGTTGCCCCCCACCCACCCCTTCCCTGTTGCCCCCACCCACCCCCTTCCCTGCTGTCCCAACCACCCAACCACCCAGCTTCTCTGTTGCCAAAACCCATACCCTTCCCTGTTGCCCCCACCCAACCAACCACCCCCGTTCCTGTTGCCCCCACCCACCCACACACCCACTTCCCTTTTGCCCCCACCCCCCCACCCAACCCTTCCCTGTTGCCCCCACCCAGACACACCCTTCCCTGTTGACTCCACCCAGCCACCCACATCCTTCCCTGTTGCACCCACACACCCACCCACTTACCAGCTTCTCTGTTGCCCCCACCCCCTTCGCTGTTGTCCCCACACACCCACCCACCTCCTTCCCTGTTGCCCCATCCCCTTCCCTCTTGACCCTACCCACCCATCCACCTCCTTCCCTGTTGCCCCCACCCCCTTCCCTCTTGCCCCTACCCACCCACCCACCTCCTTCCCTGTTGTCCCCACCCCCTTCCCTGTTGCCCTTATCCACCCATTTCCCTTTTACCCCCAACCCATTCCCTGTTGCCACCACACATCCACCCCCTTCCATGTTGCCAGCACCAACCCACTCCCTTCCCTGTTGCCCGCACCCACCCACCCCCTTCCCTGTTGCACTCACCCACCTACCCCCTTCCTGTTGCAAAGACCCACACACCCCCTTCCCTGTTCTCCCCATCTTCTCACCCATTCCATGTTGCCCCCACCCACCCACTTCCCTGTTGCAACCATCCACACACACAATACATTCCCTGTTACCCCACCCACCCACCAATCCCCTTCCCTGTTGCCCCCACCACCTTCCCTGTTGGCCCCACACTCCCACCCACTCCTTCCATGTTGTTGCCACACACGGACCCACCCCCTTCCATGTTGCCCCCACCCATGCGCACACACACTTCCCTGTTTGCCCCCACCCACCAACTTCCGAGTTGGACTAACCCAGCCACCGCCTTTCCTGTTGCGCCCACCCAGCCACCCATACCCTTCCCTGTTGCTCCCAAAACCTATACACCCCCTTCCATGTTGACCCCAACAACCCACGCACCCCTTTTCCTGTTGCCCCACCCCACCCACCCACCCAGCCCCTTTCATGATGCCCCAACCCACACACCCACCCCCTTCCCTGTTGCCCGAACACACCCACCCACCCCCTTCCCTGTTGCCTCCACCCACTCACCCACCCCCTTGCATGTTGCCCCCATATTCCTACAACCCTCCCCTTTGTCTGTTGCCTCCACCCACCCACCCCCTTCCCAGTTGCCCCCACCCACCCACCCACACCCTTCCCAGTTGCCCCCACTCATTCACCTAACTCCTTCCCTGTTGCCCCCCACCCACCCACTTCCCTGTTGCCTCCACCCACCACCTTCCCTGTTGCCTCCAACCACCCAACCACCCATCTTCCCTGTTGCCACCACCCACACACTTCCCTGTTGCCCCCACCTATCCAACCACCTCCTTCCCTTTTGCCCCCACCCACCCAACCCTTCCTTTTTGACTCCACCCAGACACCCACCCCCTTCCCTGTTGACTCCACCCAGCCACACCCTTCCCTGTTGTCCACACACACCCACCCAACCACCCCCTTCCCTGTTTACTCCACCCATCCACCACACCCTTCCCTGTTGCGCCCACACACCCACCCACTTACCACCTTCCCTGTTGCCCCCACCCTCTTCGCTGTTGTCCCCACACACCCACCCACCTCCTTCCCTGTTGCCCCTACCCCCTTCCCTGTTGCCCTTACCCAACCATTTCCCTTTTACCCCCACCCCATTCCTCTTGCCACCACCCACCCACCCCCTTCCATGTTGCCCACACCAGCCCACTCCCTTCCCTGTTGCCCGCACCCACCCACCCCCTTCCCTGTTGCACTCACCCATCCACCTATCTCCTTCCCTGTTGCCCCCACCCACCCACCAAACACTTTCCCTGTTGCCCCCACTCACTCACCCACCCTCTTCACTGTTGCCCCCACCCACCCATCCACCCACATCCCTGTTGCCCCCACCCGCCAAACCCCCTTCCCTTTTGCCCCCCACCCACAACCTTCCCTGTTGGCCACACTCCCTTCCCTGTTGCCCTTACCCAACCATTTCCCTTTTGCCCCCACCCCATTCCTCTTGCCACCACCCACCCACCCCCTTCCATGTTGTCCGCACCCACCCACCCCCTTCCCTATTGCACTCACCCACCCACCCCCTTCCTGTTGCAAAGACCCACACACCCCCTTCCCTGTTCACCCCACCCTCTCACCCCCTTCCATGTTGCCCCCACCCACCCACCCACTTCCCTGTTGCAATCATCCACACACACAATACATTCCCTCTTACCCCACCCACCCACCAATCCCCATCCTTGTTGCCCTCACCACCTTCCCTGTTGCCCCCACACTCCCACCCACTCCTTCCATGTTGCCACCACACACGGACCCACCCCCTTCCCTGTTGCCCCCATCCATGGGCACACATACTTCCCTGTTTGCCCCCACCAACCAACTTCCGAGTTGCCCCCACCCAGGCAACAACACCCTTCCAAGTTGCCCCAAAAACCCATACACCCCCTTCCATGTTGATCCCAACCACCCACACACCCCATTTCCTGTTGCCCCACCCCACCCATCCACCCCCTTCCATGATGCCCCAACCCACACACCCACCCCCTTCCCTGTTGCCACAACACACCAACCCACCCCATTCCCTGTTGCCTGTTGCCCCCACCCTCCCACAACCCACCCCTTTGTCTGTTGCCCCCACCCACCCATCCACCCACCCCATCACTGTTGCCCTCAACCACCCATCCACCAATTTCCCTGTTGCCCCACCCACCAACCCTCATTCCCTTTTGCCCCCCACCCACCCCCTTCCCTATTGCCCCCACCCACCCCCTTCCCTGTTGCCCCCACCCACCCAGCTTCCCTGTTGCCACCACCCACACCATTCCCTGTTGCCCACACCCACCGAAATATCCCCTTCCCTGTTGCCCACACCCACCCACACACCCCCATCCCTTTTGCCCCCACCCACCCATCCATCCCTTCCCTGTTGCCCCCACACACATATACACACCCACCTCCTTCCCTGTTGCCCCCACCCAGACACCCACCCCCTTCCCTGTTGACTCAACCCAGCCAACCCCTTACCTGTTGCCCCCACACACCCACTCATCCACCCATCTCCTTCCCTGTTGCCCCCACCCCCTTCCCGGTTGCGCCCACCAACCCACCCACTTCTCTGTTGCCCCCACCCCATTCACTGTTGCCCTTACCCCACCATTTCCCTTTTGCCCCCACTCTATTCCCTGTTGCCGCCACCGACCCACACCCTTCCCTGTTGCACACACCCACCCACCCCATTCCCTGTTGCAAAGACCCATCTACCCCCTTCCCTGTTACCCCCACCACCCACCAATCCCCTTCCCTGTTGCCCCCACCATCTTCCCTGTTGACCCCACCCATGGACCTACCCCCTTCCCTGTTGCCCCGACCCACGGGCACACACACTTCCCTGTTGCCCCCACCCACACACTTCTGAGTTGCCCCCACCCAGCCACCCGCTTCTCTGTTGCCCCCACCCAGCCACCCATACCCTTCCATGTTGCCCCCAAAATCCATGCACCATCTTCCATGTTGCCCGCACCCACCCACGCACCCCCTTCCCTGTTGCCCCAACACACCCACACACTCCCTTCTCTGTTGCCTCCACTCACCCACCCACCCCTTCCATGTTGCCCCCACACTCCCACAACCCTCCCCTTTGTCTGTTGCCTCCACCCACCCACCCCCTTCCCAGTTGCCCCCACCCACCCACCCACACCCTTCCCTGTTGTCCCCACCTATCCACCAAACACTTTCCCTGTGCCCCCACCCATCCATCCACCCACATCCCTGTTGCCCCCACCCGCCAAACCCACTTCCCTGTTGCCCCCCACCCACCCCCTTCCCTGTTGCCCCCACCCACCCCCTTCCCTGTTGCCTCCAACCACCCACCTTCCCTGTTGCCCCCACCCAACTAACCACCCCCTTCCCTGTTGCCCCCTCCCACACATACACCCACGTCCCATTTGCCCCCACCCACCTTTCCGTTCCCTGTTGCCCCCCCACACACACACACCCACCCCTTCCCTTTTGACTCCACCCGGACACCCACCCCCTTCCCTGTTGTCCCCACCCAGCCACACCCTTCCCTGTTGCCCACACACACCCACCCAACCACCCCGTTCCCTGTTGACTCCACCCAGCCACTTACACCCTTCCCTTTTGCCCCAACACACCCAAACACTCCCTTCTCTGTTGCCTCCACCCACCCACCCACCCCCTTGCATGTTGCCCCCACACTCCCACAAACCTCCCCGTTGTCTGTTGCCTCCACCCACCCACCCCCCTTCCCAGTTGCCCCCACCCACCCACCCACACCCTTCACTGTTGTCCCCACCTATCCACCAACCTCCTTCCCTGTTGCCCCCACCCTCCCACCACTTACCCTGTGCCCCCACTCACTCACCCACGCCTTCAATGTTGCCCCCACCCACCCATCCACCCACATCCCAGTTGCCCCCACCCACCCATCCCTTCCCTGTTGCCCCCCCACACACACACACCCAAACCTTCCCTTTTGACTCCACCGAGACACCCACCCCCTTCCCTGTTGCCCCCACCCAGCCACACCCTTCCCTGTTGCCCACACACACCCACCCAACCACCCCATTCCCTGTTGACTCCACTCAGCCACACCCTTCCCTGTTCCGTCCACACACCCACCCACTTACCATCTTCCCTGTTGCCCCCACCCCCTTCACTGTTGTCCCCACACACCCACCCACCTCCTTCCCGGTTGCCCCCACCCCTTCCCTCTTGCCCCTACCCACCCCCCAGCTCCTTCCCTGCTGCCCCCACCCCCTTCCTTGTTGCCCTTACCCAACCTTTTCCCTTTTACCCCCACCCCATTCCCTGTTGCCACCACCCACCCACCCCCTTCCATGTTGCCCGCACCAACCCACCCCATTCCATGTTGCCCTCACCCACCCACCCCTTCCCTGTTGCACTCACCCACACACCCTCTTCCTGTTGCAAAGACCCACACAGCCCCTTCCCTGTTCACCCTACCCTCTAACCCCATTCCATGTTGCCCTCACCCACCCACCCCCTTCCATGTTGCCCCCACCCACACAACCACTTCCCTGTTGCAACCATCCACACACACAATACATTCCCTGTTACCCCACCCACCCACCAATCCCCTTCCCTGTTGCCCCCACCACCTTCCCTGTTGCCTCCACACTCCCACCCACTCCTTCCATGTTGCTGCCACACACGGACCCACCCCCTTCCATGTTACCCCCACCCATGCGCACACACACCTCCCTGTTTGCCCCCACCCACCAACTTCCAAGTTGGACTAACCCAGCCACCGCCTTTCCTGTTGTGCCCACCCAGTCACCCATACCCTTCCCTGTTGCTCCCAAAACCTATACACCCCCTTCCATGTTGACCCCAACAACTCACGCACCCCTTTTCCTGTTGCCCCACCCCACCCACCCAGCCCCTTTCATGATGCCCCAACCCACACACCCACCCCCTTCCCTGTTGCCCGAACACACCCACTGACCCCCCTTCCCTGTTGCCTCCACCCACTCACCCACCCCTTGCATGTTGCCCCCATATTCCCACAACCCTCCCCTTTGTCTGTTGCCTCCACCCATGCGCACACACACTTCCCTGTTTGCCCCTACCCACCCACTTCTGAGTTGCCCCCACACAGCCACACCCTTCCCACTTTGCCCCCAAAACCCATACATCCCCTTCAAAGTTGCCCCCACACCCCATTTCCTGTTGCCCCACCAAACCCTCTTCCCTGTTGCCCCAAACCCAAGCCCCTTCCCTGTTGCCCCAACCCACCACTTCCCTGTTGCCCCCACCCACCCACCCACCCAGCTTCCCTGTTACCAACACCCACACCCTTCCCTGTTGCCCCCACCCACCCAAGCACCGCCTTCCCTGTTGCCCCCACACACCCACCCACCCCCTTCCCTATTTGAGCCCACCCAGACACCCACTCCTTCCCTGTTGACCCCACTCAGCCACCCCCTTCCCTGTTGCCCCCACCCCCTTCCCTGTTGCCCCCACAAACCAACCAACCCAGCTCCTTCCTTGTTGCCTCCACCCCTTCCCTCTTGCCCTTACCCAACCATTTCCCTTTTCCCCCACCCCTTTCCCTTTTGCCACCACCCTCCCACCCCCTTCCAAGTTGCCCCCACCCACCAAATCACTTCCCTGTTGCCATCATCCACACACACAATACATTCCCTGTTACCCCCACCCACCCACCAACCCCCTTCCCTGTTGTCCCCACCAACTTCCCTGTTGCCCCCACACTCCCACCCACTCCTTCCATGTTGCTGTCACACACGGACCCACCCCCTTCCCTGCTGCCCCCATCCACGGACCCACGCCTTTCCCTGTTGCCCCAACTCATGGGCACACGCTTCCTTGTTGCCCCCACCCACCCACTTCCTAGTTGCCCCCACCCAGCCGCCCACGCCCTGCCCAGTTAACCCCACACACCCACCCACACCCTTCCTTGCTGCCCCCACCCAGCCTCTCAACCCCTACCCTGTTGCCCCCACCCACCCACCCACCTCCTTCCCTGTTGCCCCCACCCACCCACCAAATACTTTCCCTGTTGCCCCCATCCACCCATCCACCCACCCCAACCCTGTTGCCCCCAACCAACCGTCCACCCACTTCCCTGTTGCCCACACCCACCAACCCCCCTTCCTTGTTGCCCCCCGCCCACCGCTTCCCTGTTGCCCCCACCCACTCACTTCACTGTTGCCTCCAACCACCCACCCACCCAGATTCCCTGTTGCCACCACCCACACCCTTCCCTGTTGAACACACCCACCCAACCACCCCTTTCCCTGTTGCCCCCACCCACCCACACACCCCTGTCTCTTTTGCCCCGACCCACCCACCCATCTCTTCCCTGTTGCCCCCACACACACACCCACCCACCCCCTACCCTTTTGACCCCACCCAGACACCCACCCCCTTCCCTGTTGACTCCATCCAGCCACACCTTCCCTGTTGCACCCATAAACCCACCCATCTACATCCTTCTCTGTTGCCCCCACCCCTTCTCTGTTGCTCTTACTCAACCATTTCACTTTTGCCCCCACCCAATTCCTTGTTGCCCGCAGCTGCCCACCCCCTTCCATGTTGCACACAACCACCCACCTCCTTCCCTGTTGCAAAGACCCCCCAACCCCTTCCATGTTGCCCCCACCCACCCACTTCCCTGTTGTCACCATCCACTCACACAATACATTCGCTGTTACCCCCTCCCACCCAAAATCCCCCTTCCCTGTTGCCCCACCACCTTTACTGTTGCCCCCACACACCCACTCTCTCCTTCCCTGTTGCCCCCAACCACGGACCCACCCCCTTCCCTGTTGCCACCACCCACGGGCACACACACTTCCCTGTTGCCCCCACCCACCTGCTTCCATATTGCCCCCACCCAGCCACCCCCTTCCCTGTTGCCCCCACCCAGCCACCCACACCCTTGCCTGTTGCCCCCAAAACCCATGCACCCCCTTCCATGTTGCCCCCACCCACCCACGCACCCCATTTCCTGTTGCCCCACCCCACCCACCCACCCTCTTCTATGTTGCCCCAACCCACACCCCCTCCCACTTCCCTGTTGCCCCAACACACCCACATACTCTCTTCCCTGTTGCCCCCACCCACACACCCACCTTCCCCGTTGCCCCCACCCAGCCACCCACACACTTCCCTGTTGCCCCCAAAATCCATGCACCCCCTTCCATGTTGCCCCCACCCACCCACGCACCCCATTTCCTGTTGCCCCACCCTCTTCCATGTTTCCCCAATCCACACCCCCTCCCGCTTCCCTGTTGCCCCAAAACACCCACCCACCCCCTTCCCTGTTGCAAAGGCCCACACAGCCCCTTCCCTGTTGCCCCCACCCTCCCACCCCCTTCCATGTTGCCCCCACCCACCCACCCACTTCCCTTTTGCCACCATCCACACACACAATACATTCCCTGTTACCCCCACCCACCCACCAACCCCCTTCCCTGTTGCCCCCACCACCTTCCCTGTTGCCCCCACAGACACAGCCACTCCTTCCCTGTTGCCCCCACTCACAGTCCACCCCCTTCCCTGTTGCCCCCACCCACAGGCAGACACCCTTCCCTGTTGCCTCCAAAACCCATGCACCCCCTTCCATGTTGCCCCCACCAACTCACGCTCCCCGTTTCCTGTTGCCCCACCTACCCCCTTCCATGTTGCCCAAACCCACCCACACAGCCCCTTCCCTGTTACCCCCACCCCCCACTCACCCCCTTCCCTGTTGCCCCAGCCACCCACCCTCACGCTTCCCTGTTGCACCCACGCACCCACCCCTTTCCTGTTGCCACCACCCACCCCCTTCCCTGTTGCCCTCACCCACCCACCCACCCCCATCCTTGTTGCCCCCACCCACCCACTCACCCCCCTCCCTGTTGCCCCCACTCACCCACCAATCCATCCCTTCCCTGTTGCCCCCACACACCCACCTACCCAACCTCTTCACTGTTGACCCTACCCAGCCACCCACCTCCTTCCCTGTTGATCCCAACCAGCCACCCCCTTTCCTGTTGGCCCCACACACCCACCCACACACCCACCTCCTTCCCTGTTGCCCCCACCCCCTTCCCTGTTGCACCAACCCACCCATTTCCCTCTTGGACCCACTACATTCCCTGTTGCACACACCCAGCCACTCCCTTCACTGTTGCCCCCACCCTCTCACACCCTTCCATGTTGCCCCAACCCACCCACCACCTTCCTTACCCCCACGCACCCCACGGACCCACCCCCTTCCCTGTTGCCCCCACCTACAGACCCACCCCCTTCCCTGTTGCCCCCAAACAGATGCTTCCTTATTGCCCCAGCCACCTCCTTTCCTGTTGCTCACACCCACCCACCAACCAACCCTCCCCCTTCCATGTTGCGCCCACCCCGCCACCCACTCCTTTCCCTGTTGCCCCCATAACCCAGGCACCTCCTTCCATGTTGCGCCCAACCACCCACACCACACCCATCCCTGTTGACCAAGCCACCCACACCCCATTTCATGTTGCCCCCAGACACTCACCCAACCCCTTCACTGTTTCCCCCACCCACCACCTTCCCTCTTGCCCCCAACCACGAACCCACACACCTCCTTCACAGATGAGCCCACACAGCCACCCAACAACTTCCCTGTTGCCCACGGACCCCACCCACCCACCGCCTTCCCTGTTGCCTCCACCGACCTACCCACCCGCTTCCCTGTTGCCCCCTCACTCCCACCCACCCACCCCCTTCCCAGTTGCCCCCACCCACCCACCCCTTCCTTGTTGCTCCCACTCACCCACCAACCACCACCCCTGTTGCCCCCACCCACCCACCTCTTTCCCTGTTGCCCCCAACCACCCACCAAACACTTACCTGTTGCCCCCACTCACTCACCCACCCCCTTCCCTGTTGCCCCCACCCACCCAGCCACCCACCCCTACCCTGTTGCCCCCACCCACCACCTTCCCTCTTGCCCCCAACCACCAACCCACACACCTCCTTCACTGATGAGCCCACACAGCCAACCAACAACTTCCCTGTTGCCCACGCACCCCACCCACCCACCCCCTTCCCTGTTGGCCGCATGTACCCACCATCTCCCTTCCCTGTTGCCTCCACCCACCGCCTTCCCTGTTGCCTCCACTGACCTACCCTCCCGCTTCCCTGTTGCCCTCTCACTCCCACCCACTCACCCCTTCCCAGTTGCCCCCACCCACCCACCCCCTTCCTTGTTGCCCCCACTCACTCACCCACCCCCTTCCCAGTTGCACCCACCCACCCACCCCTTTCCTTGTTGCCCCCACTCACTCACCCACCCCTTCCCTGTTGCCCCCACCCACCCACCCACCTCTTTCCCTGTTGCCCCCACCCACCCACCTCTTTCCCTGTTGCCCCCAACCACCCACCAAACACTTACCTGTTGCCCCCACTCACTCACCCACCCCCTTCCCTGTTGCCCCCACACACCCACCCACCCACCTCCATCCCTGTTGCCCCCACCCCCTTCCCTTTTGCCCCACCCACCCACCTCCATCCCTGTTGCCCCCACCCCCCCACCAAGCAACCCATCATTTCCCTGTTGCCCCCACCCACCCAGCCACCCAACCTCTTCCCTGTTGACCCCACCCAGCCACCCCCCTCCTTCCCTTTTGACCCCAACAAGCCACCCCATTCCCAGTTTCCCCCACCCACCCACCTCCTTCCATGTTGCCCCCACCCCTTTCCCTGTTGCCCTTACCCAACCACCCAGCCCCTTCCCTGTTGAACCAACCCACCCACCCCCTTCCCTGTTACACACACCCACCCACCACCTTCTCTGTTGCCCCCACCCACCCACCACCTTCCCTGTTGCCCCCACCCACCCATCAACACCCTTCACTGTTGCCCACACCCACACACCCACCCGCTTCCCTGTTGCCCCCACCCACGGACCCACCCCCTTCCCTGTTGCCCCAACCACGGATCCACCCGCTTCCCTGTTACCCCCACCAACCCACCCACCCCCTTCCCTGTTGCGCCCAACCACCCACACCACTCCCATCCCTGTTGACCCACCCACCCACACCCCTTCCATGCTGCCTGCAGCCACTCACCCAACCCCTTCCCTGTTGCCCCCAGCCACCCCTTCTCTCTTGCCCCCAACCACCCACCCACACATCTCCTTCCCTGTTGCCCTCATTCCTTCGCTGTTGCCTCCACCCACCCAACCAACCATCCACCCCCTCCCTGTTGCCCTGACTCACCCACCCACCCACCCCCTTCCCTGTTGCGCCCACCCACCCCCTTCCCTGTTGCCCCCACCCAACCTCTTCCCTGTTGCCCCCACTCACTCACTCACCCAACCTCCCTGTTGCCACCTCCCACACTCTTCCCTGTTGCCCCCACCCACTCAACCACCCCCTTCCCTGTTGCCCCCACCCACCTATCCAAACACCCCTTCCCTGTTTCCCAAACCACCTACCCACCCCCTTCCCTGTTGCCCCCACCCACCCCCTTCCCTATTGCCCCCAACCACCCACACACCCAACTACCCTGTTGCCACCACCCACCCCCACCCCCCGTCCCGGCTGCCCCCCATCTACCCACCCATCCCTTCCCTGTTGCCCCCACACAAGCACTGACCCACCCCCTTCTCTGTTGACCACACCCAGACACCCACCCCTTCCCTTTTGACTCCATCCAGCCACCCCCTTTCCTGTTGCCCCCACACACCCACCCACCCCTTTCCATTTTGTCCCCACCCACATCCCCACCCCTTCCCTGTTGCACCCTGACACTCCCACCCCTTCCCTGTTGCCCGTACACAACCACCCACCCGCTTCCCTCTTGCATCCACACCCCACCCACCCCGTTCCCTGTTGCCCCCACCCTCCCACCCCCTTCCATTTTGACACCAAACAACCACCCATCCCTTCCCTGTTGACCCCACTCAGCCACCCACCTATCCCTTCCCTGGTTCCCCCACACACCCACTCACCCAAACTCTTCCCTGTTGACATGACACAGCCACCCACCTACTTCCCTGTTGACCCCAACCAGCCACCCCCTTCCCTGTTGCCCCCACCCAATCACCCAATCCCTTCCCTCTTGACCCCACCCACACAACCACCCCCTTCCCTGTTGCCCCCACCCTCCCACCCCCTTACATGTTGCCTCCACCCACCCAACCACTTCCCTGTTGCTCCCACCCACCAGCTTTGTTGTTGTCCACACCCACCCACCACCTTCCCTGTTACCCCCACCCACCCACCCACCCCCTTCCCTGTTGCCTCCACCCACAGACACACCCACTTCACTGTTGCCCCCAACCATGGGCCCAGCTGCTTCCCTGTTGCCCCCAACAACCCACCCACAACCTTCCCTGTTGCCCCCACTCTCCCACCCGCTTTCCTGTTGCCCCCAACCAGCCACCCCCTTCCCTGTTGCCCCCACACACCCACCCACCCCTTTCCATTTTGTCCCCACCCACACTCCCACCCCTTCCCTGTTGCCCGCACACAACCACCCACCCACTTCCCTCTTGCATCCACCCTCCCACCCACCCCCTTCCCTGTGGCCCCCGCCCATCCACCCACCCCGTTCCCTGTTGCCCCACCCTCCCACCCCCTTCCATTTTGACACCAAACAACCACCCACCCCTTCCCTGTTGACCCCACTCAGCCACCCACCTATCCCTTCCCTGGTTCCCCCACACACCCACTCACCCAAACTCTTCCCTTTTGACCCCACACAGCCACCCACCTACTTCCCTGTTGACCCCAACCAGCCACCCCCTTCCCTGTTGCCCCCACCCACACAACCACCCACCCCCCCTGTTGTCCCCACTAACCCAACCATCCACCCACCCACCCCCTTCCCTGTGGCCCCCATCCATCCACCCACCCCCTTCCCTGTTGACCCCACACACCCACCCACTCAACCACCTCATACCATGTTGCCCCCATCCCCTTCCCTGTTGCCCTTACCCAACCACACAGCCCCTTCCCTGTTGCACCAACCCACCCACCCCCTTCCCTGTTGCCTCCACCCTCCCACCCCCTTACATGTTGCCTCCACCCACCCAACCACTTCCCTGTTGCTCCCACCCACCAGCTTCGTTGTTGTCCACACCCACCCACCACCTTCCCTGTTACCCCCACCCACCCACCCACCCCCTTCCCTGTTGCCTCCACCCACAGACACACCCACTTCACTGTTGCCCCCAACCATGGGCCCAGCTGCTTCCCTGTTGCCCCCAACAACCCACCCACAACCTTCCCTGTTGCTCGCACCCAACCACCCACACAGCCCCTTCCCTGTTGCCCCCACAACCCTCGCACCCCTTTCCATGTTGCCCCACCCACACTCGCACCTCCTTCCATGTTGCCCCCACCCACCCTCCCACCCCCTTCCATGTTGCCCCCACCCACCCTTACACCCTCTTCCATATTGCCTGAACCCACCAACAAAACCCCCTTCCCTGTTGCCCCAAACCACCCATCACCACCTTCCCTGTTGCCTCCACCCACCCAACCACACACCCCCTTCCCTGTTGACCCTAAATACCCAAACTTTTCCCTCTTGCCCCCACCCACTGACACACTCCTTCCCTCTTTCCCCCAACAAGCTGCTCACCCCCTTCCCTCTTGCCCCCACCAACCCACCAACCCTCCTCCCTGTTGCCCCCAGCCACCCACCCACCCACTTCGCTGTTGTCCCCAACCACCCACCCCTACCCTGCTGCCCCCAACCAAAGTCCCAACCCTTCCCTGTTGCCCCCACTGACTCTCCAACCCCTTCCCTGTTGCCTCCACCCACCCACCCCCTTACCAGTTGCCCCCACCCACACCCTTCCATATTGCCCACACACACCCACCCACTCCCTTCCCTGACCCCACCCACCCACCCACCCACTCCCTTCCCTGTCCCAACCCACCCACCCACTGCCTTCCCTGTCCCCAACCCCTTCCCTCACCCCACCCACACACCCAGCCACTTCCCTCTCCCCACCCACCAACACACTCCCTTCCCTCTCAGCACCCACCCATCCTCTTCCCTCTCCCCACCCACACACCACCTTCCCTCTCCCCACCTACCAACACCCTTCCCTCTCCCCACCCACCCACGCCGTTCCCTCTCCCAACCCACCCACTTACCCCTTTCCCTGTTGCTCCCACTCACCCACACACTCACCCCTTCGCTGTTTCTCCCTACCACCCACCCACCCATCCACCCCCTTCCCTGTTGCCATCACCCACCCTCCCACCCCCTTCCATAATGCCCCACCCAACTTCCCACCCCCTTCCATGTTGCCCCCACCCACCCTCCCTCCCCATTCCATGTTGCTTGAACCCACCAACCAACCCCCTTCCCTGTTGCCCCAATGCACCCACCCACCACCTTCCCTGTTGCCTCCACCCACCCAGCCCCTTCCCTACTGACCCCACCCACCCACACACCCACTTCCCTGTTACTCTAACCCACCCACCCTCTCCCTTCCCTGTTGCCCCCACCCACCCGCCACCTTCCCTGATCCACCCACCAACCCAACCACACCCTTCACTGTTGCCCCTCCACCCAACAACCCCCTTCCCTGATGCCCTCACCAACCCAACAACCCCCTTCCCTGTTGCCCCCACCCACCCCTTCCCTGTTGCTCCCACTCACCCACCCCCTTCCCTGTTGCCAACACCCACCCTCTCACCCCCTTCCATGTTGCCTCCACCCACCCTCGCACAACCTTCCATGTTGCCCCCACCCAAACTCCCAACCCTTCCCTGTTGCCCCCACCCACTCTCCAACCCCTTCCTTGTTGTCTCCACCCACCAACCCACCCCCTTCTCTGTTGCACCCACCAACTTACCTGTTGCCCCCACACACCCACCCACCCCCTTCCCAGTTGCCACCACCCATCCACCCACCACTGCCTTCCCTTTCCCCACCTACCCACACACCCACCACTTTCCCTCTCCCCACCCACCCCATTCCCTCTCCCCACCCACCCCATTCCCTCTCCCCACCACCCAGCACCTTCCCTCTCCCCACACACCCACCCATGCCCTTCCCTCTCAGCACCCAACCAACCCCTTCGCTCTCTACACCCACCCACCCACTCACCCCCTTCCTTGTTGCACCCACACACCCAGCCCCTTCCCTGCTGCCCCCACCCATCCACCCCCTTCCCTGTTGCCTTCACCCACATCTCCAACTCTTCCCTGTTGCCCCCACACAACAAACACACCCTCTTCCCTTTTGTCCCCGCCCACCCAGCCCCTTCCCCGTTGCCCGCACACACCCAGCCCCCTTCTCTGTTGCCCAAAACCACGCACACAACCCTTCCTTGTTGCCCCCACGTACCCACAAACCCACTTCCCTGTTGCGCCCACCCACACAACCACTGCCTTTCCTGTCGCACCCACCCCCTTCCAGGTTGCTCCCACCTGCCCATCCCCTTCCCTGTTGCCACCACCCACCATCCCACCACCTTCCCTGTTGCCCCCACCCACCCTCTTCCATGTTATCCCCACATACCCACCCAATCCCTTCCCTCACCCCACCCACACACCCAGCCCCTTCCATCTCCCCACCCACCCGTCCTGCTCCCCACCTACACACTTCACTCTCCCTACCCACACGCCCCCTTGCCTCTCCCCACCCACCACCTTCCCTCTCCCCACCCACCAAACCACCTTCTTCTCTCTCAGCACCCACTCATCCACCCCCTTCCCTGTTGCCAGCACCCACCCTCCCACCCCCTTCCATCTTGCTCCCACGCACCCTCCCACGCCCTTCCATGCTGCACCCACCCACCCACACACCCCCTTCCCTGTTGACCTCAACTACCCAAACTTTTCCCTGTTGCCCCCTTCCACCGACATACTCCTTCCCTCTTGCCCCCAACAAGCCAATCACCCCCTTCCCTCTTGCCCCCACCCACCCACCAACCCCCTCCCTGTTACCCCCAGCCACCCACCCACCCCCTTGCCTGCTGCCCCCACCCACCCACCCAACCCTTCCTTGTTGCCCCCACCCACTGTCCAATCCCTTCCCTGTTGCCTCCACCCACCGACCCACCCCCTTCCCAGTTGCCACCACCCACCCACACACCCCCTTCCCTGTTGCCCCCACACACCCACCCACTCCCTTCCAAGTCCCCACCCACCCACCCATCCACAACCTTCCCTGTCCCCACCCACCCACCCACTGCCTTCCCTGTCCCCACCCTCCCACCCATCCCCTTCCCTCTCCCCACCCACCAACCCACTCCCTTCCCTCTCAGCACCCACCCACCCCCTTCACTCTCCCCACCCATCCACCCATGCACTTCCCTCTCCCCATGCACCCACCCACGCCCTTCCCTCTCCCCACCCACCAACCCACCCCCTTCCCTGTTGCCCCCACCCCCTTCCCTGTTGACCCCACCCAACAACACAACAAACGCACCTTCTTGCTGTAGCCCCCACCCACCCACACACCTCCTTCCCCGTTGGCCCCATCCAGCCACCCACTCCCTTCCCTGTTGCCCCCACCCATCCACCCACCCCTTCCCTGCTGCCCCCACCCATCCCCTTCCCTGTTGCCTCCACTCATCCACCCTCCCCCTTCATTGTTGCCCCAACCCACCCACCCACCCCCTTCCCTTTTGTCCCCATCCACCCACCCCCTTCATTGTTGCCCCAACCCACCCACTCACATGCTTCCCTGTTGCCCCCACCCATCCACCCACCCCCTTCCCTGATACCCCCACACACCCACCCCCTTCCCTGTTGCCCTCACACACCCACCCCCTTCCCTGTTGCCCCCACAAACCTACCCACCTCCTTCCATTTTGTCCCCACACACACCCCCAACCCCTTCCCTGTTGCACCCCCACCCTACCACCCCTTCCCTGTTGCACCCACACACCCACCTGCTTTCCTTTTGCCCCCAAACACCCACCCTTCCCTGTTGTCCCCACCCACCCACACCTCCTTCCCTGTTGACCCACCCACCCACACCCCTTCCATGTTACCCCCACCCACTCACCCAACCCATTCCCTGTTGCCCCCACCCTCCCACCCACCCCGTTCCATGTTGCACCCAGTCAAACTCCCTCCCCCTTGCCTGTTGCCCACACTCACCCACCCCTTCCCTTTTACACCCACCCAGTCACCTACCCACTGGCCTTTTGCCCACACTCAACCACCCACTTCCCTGTTGCCCCCACTCACCCACTCCATTGTTGCCCCCACCCAACCCCCAACCCAACCATTCCCTGTTGCCCCCACCCACTTCCCTGATGCCCCAACCCTCCCACCCACCCCTTCCCTGTTGCCCCCACCCACCCACCCGCTTCTCTGTTGCGCACACCCACCCATCCACTTCCCTTTTGCCCCCACCCTCCCACCCACTTCCATGTTACCGCCACCCACCCACCCACCCACACAGTTCCCTGTTGCCCCCACCCACCCACCCCCTTCCCTGTTGCCCCAACCCACTGACTCCCATTTCCCTGTTGCCCCCACCCACCCACAGCCCTCCTTCCCTGTTGCCCCCACACACCCACTCACCCAATTACCTGTTACCCCAACCCCCCGACCCACTCCCTTCCCTGTTGGCCCGACCCATCCACCCGCTGCCTTCCCTGATGCCCCCACCAACCACCCACCCCCATCCCTGTTGCCCCCACCCATCCACCCGCCCACTGCCCTGATGCCCCCACCCACCCAGCCACCCCCTTCCCTGTTGCCCGTCCACCCAACAACCCCCTTCTCTGTTGTCCCCACACACCCACTCACCCAATTACCTGTTGCCTCCACCCACCCACACCCATCTCTGTTGTCCCCACCCATCCACCTGCTCACTTCCCTGTTGCCTCCACCCACCCACCCTTCCACCCCCTTCCCTTTTTCTCCCAACCACCCACCCAATCCACCCCCTTTCCTGTTGCCACCACCCACTCTCCCACCCGCTTCCATGTTGCCCCCACCCACCCACCCGTTTCCCTGTTGCGCACACCCACCCATCCACTTCCCTTTTGCCCACACCCTCCCACCCACTTCGATGTTACCCCCACCCACCCACCCACACCGTTCCCTGTTGCCCCCACCCACCCACCCCCTTCCCTGTTGTCCCCACCCACTGACCCCCTTTCCCTGTTGCCCCCACCCACCCACAGCCCTCCTTCCCTGTTGCCCCCACCCACCCTCACACCCCCTTCCATGTTGCCCCTCCCACCCTCCCAGACCTTCCAAGTTGCCCGAACCCACCAACCAACCCCCTTCCCTGTTGCCCCCACCCACCCTCCCCCTTCCCTGTTGTCCCCACCCACCCAACCACACACCACCTTCCCTGTTGACCCCAACTACCCAAACTTTTCCCTGTTGCCAACACCCACAGACCCATTCCTTCCCTCTTGCCCCCAACAAACCACTCACCCCCTTCCGTCTTGCTCCCACCCGCCCACCCCCTTCCCTGTTGCCCCCACCCACCCACCCGCCGCCTTCCCTGATGCCCCCACCACCCAACAGCCCCCTTCCCTGTTGCCCCTCCACCCAACAACCCCCTCCCCTGTTGCCTCTACCCACCCACACCCACTCCTCTGTTGCTCCCACTCACCTGCCACCCACCCCCTTCCCTGTTGATCCCACCTTCCCTGTTTCTCCAACCCACCCATCCTCCCATTTCCCTGTTGCCACCACCCACCCTCCCACCCCCTTCCTTAATGCCCCCACCCACCCTCCCACCCTTTCCATGTTGCCCGAACCTACCAACAAACCACCTTCCATGTTGCCCCAAACCACCCACTCACCACCTTCCCTGTTGCCTCCACCCACCCACCCAACCCCTTCCCTGTTGACCCTACCCACCCAACCACACACCCCCTTCCCTGTTGACCCTAACTACCCAAACTTTTCCCTGTTGCTGCTCACCACCTCCCCTCTTGCCCCAACCCACCCACCAACCCCCTTCCCTGTTGTCCCCAACTACCCACCACTACCCTGCTGCCCCCACCCAAACTCCCAACCCGCCCACCCCCTTCCCTGTTTCCCCCACCCACTCTTCAACCCTTCCCTGTTGCCTCCACCCACCAACCCACCTGTTGCACCCACCCACTTCCCAGTTGCCCCCACCCACCCACACCCTTCCTTGTTGCCCACACACACCCACCCACCGCCTCCACTGTTGCCACTACATACGTACCCACTCCGTTCCCTGTCCCCACCCACCCACCACTGCCTTCCCTGTCCCCAACCACCAACACAGCCAGCCCCTTCCATCTCCCCACCCACCCAACTGTCCCGCTCCCCACCCAAATCCTTCGCTCTCCAAAACCCACCGACCCATGCCCTTCCCTCTCAGCACCCAACCCCTTCTCTCTCCCCACCCACCAACACACTCCCTTCCCTCTCAGCACCCACACACCCACTTCCCTCTCCCCAAGCACCCACCCACGCCCTTCCCTCTCCCCACCCACTCACCCAAACCATTCCCTCTACCCACCCACCCACACACGCCCTTCCCTCCCCCACACACACCCTTCTCTCTCCCCACCCATTCCCTTCCCTCTCTCCACCGATGCACCCACCCCCTTCCTTGTTGCACCCACCCACACAAACCCTTCCCTGTTGCCCCCACCCAAAAACCCACCCACCCTTTCCCTGTTGCCCCCACCCAACCACACAACAAACACACCCTCTTCCCTTTTGTCACCTCACACCCACCCACTTCCCTGTTGTCCCCACCCATCCACCCCCTTCCCTGTTGCCTCCACACCCCAACCCACCCCCTTCCCAGTTGCCCCCACCCACAGCCTTCCCTATTGCCCCCACATACCCACCCATTCCCATTTCTGTCCCCACCCAGCCACCCACCCACTCCCTTCCCTGTCCCCAACCCCTTCCCTCAGCCCCCCACACACCCAGCCCCTTCCATTTCCCCACCCACCCATCCCGCTCCCCACCCACACCCTTCGCTCTCCCCACCCACCCACCCATGCCTTTCCCTCTCCCCACCCAACCCATTCCCTCTCCCCACCCACCAACCCACTCCCTTCCCTCTCAGCATCCAACCACCCCCTTCCCTCTCCCCGCCCACCGCCTTCGCACTCCCCACCTACCCACACCCTTCCCTCTCCCCACCCACCCACGCCCTTCCCTCTCCCCACCCACCAACCCACACCCTTCCCTCTCCCCACCCATCTACCCACACCCTTCCCTCTCTCAACCCACCCACCCACGCCCTTCCCTCTTCCCACCCACCCATGCCCTTCCCTCTCCGCACCCACCCCCTTCTCTCTCCCCAACCATTCCCTTCCCTCTCCCCACCCACCAAAGCACCTCCTTCTCTCTCAGCACCCACCCATCCACCCCCTTCCCTGTTGCCAACCCCCACCCTCCCAACCCCTTCCCTGTTGCCCCCAACCACACCCCACCCCCTTCCATGTTGCCCCCACCCACCCCCTTCCTTGTTGCACCCACCCACACAAACCCTTCCCTGTTGCCCCCACCCCCTTCCCTGTTGACCCAACTCAAAAACCCACCCACCCCCTTCCCTGTTGCCCCCACCCACCCTCCAACCCCCTTCCATGTTGCCCCCATCCACACTCCCACCCCTTCCATGTTGCCCAAATGCACCAACAAACCCCCTTCTCTGTTGCCCCAACGCACTTCCTCATCCACTTCCCTGTTACCACAACCCAACCACCCACTCCCTGCCATGTTGCCCCCACCCACCCACCTGCTGCCTCTCCTGATGTCCCCACCAACACAACCACCCCCTTCCCTGTTGCCTCCACCCACCCAAACCCATCCCTATTGCCCCCACTGACCCACCCGCCGCCTTCCCTTATGCCCCCACCCACCCAGCCACCCGCTTCCCTGTTGCCCCTCCTCCGAACAACCCCTTCCCTGTTGCCTGAATGCATCAACAAACCCCCTTCCCTGTTGCCTCCACCCACCCACACCACCACCCCCTTCCCCATTGCTCCCACTTACCCACCCACCCACCCCTTACCCTGTTTCTCCCAACCACCCACCCATCCACCTGCCCCATTCCCTGTTGCCCCCACCCGCCCACCCCCTTCCCTGTTGCCCCCAACCCCTTCTCTTTTGGCCCCACCCAAATACCCACCCACCCCTTCCCTGTTGCCCCCACCCACATCCCCAACCCTTCCGTGTTGCCCCCACCCAACCACACAAGAAACACACCCTCTTCCCTTTTGTCACCTCACACCCACCCCCTTCCCTGTTGCCCCCACCCACCCAGCCCCTTCCATGTTGCCTTCACCCACATCCCCAACCCTTCCCTGTTGCCCCCACCCAAACACAGAGCAAACACACCCTCTTCCCTTTTGTCCCCGCACACCCACTCACTTCCCAGTGACCCACGCCCACCCAGCCCCTTCCCCATTGCCCGCACACACCCAACCACACACCCCCTTCTCTAACTACCCAAACTTTTCCCTGTTACCCCCACCCACCGACCCACCCCTTCCCTGTTGTCCCCAACCATCCAACCCTACCCTGCTGCCCCACCCACCCTCCCAACCCTTCCCTGTTGCCCCCACCCATTCTCCAACCCCTTCCGTTTGCTCCACCCACTGACCCACCCCGTTCCCTGTTGCACTCACCTACTTAACTATTGCCCGCACCCACCCACTCACCCACCACACTCGTCCCTGTTGCCCATACACACCCACCCACAGCCTTCCCTGTTGCCACCACATGCCCAGCCACTCCCATCCCTGTCCCCACCCACACACCCAATCACTGCCTTCCATGTCCCCACCCACCCACCCAATCACTTCTCTCACCCCACCCACACACCCAGCCCCTTCCTTCTCCCCACCCACCCAACTGTCCCGCTCCCCACCCACACCCTTCGCTCTCCCCACCCAACCACCTGCGACCTTGCCTCTCCCCACCCACCCCCTTCCCTCTCACCACCCATCCGCTTCCGTCTCCCCACCCACCAACCCACTCCCTTCCCTCTCAGCACCCACACACCCCCTTCCCTCTCCCCACCCACCCACACCCTTCCATTTCCCCACCCACCCACCCACACCCTTCCCTCTGAACATCCACCCCCTTCTCTCTCCCCACCCATTCCGTTCTGTCTCCGCACCCACCAACCCACCTCCTTCCCTCTCAGCACTCACCCAGCCACCCCCTTCCCTCTCCCCAAACACTCAACCACCCCTTCCTTGTTGCACCCACCCACACAAACTCTTCCCTCTCAGCACCCACCCCCTTCCCTGTTGACCCCACCAACAAACCTACCCACCCGCTTCCCTGTTGCCCCCACCCACATCCCCGACCCTTCCCTGTTGCCCTCACCCAACCACATAACAAACACACCCTCTTCCCTTTTGTCCCCGCACACACACCCCCTTCCCTGTTGCCCCCACCCACCCACCTAGCCCGTTCCCCGTTGCCCACACACACCCATCCCCCTTCCCTGTTGCCCAAAACCACGCACACACCCCTTCCTTGTTGCCCTCACATATCCACCCACCCCCTTCCCTGTTGGCCCCACCCACCCAACCACGCAGTTCCCTGTCAGACCCATTCCCTTCCCTGTAGCCCCCAACCACCCACCGCCTTCCCTGTTGCCACCACCCAACCTACCACCCCCTTCCATGTTACCCCAACCCACCCTCCCACCCCCTTCCATGTTGCCCCCACCCACCCTCCCACCCGCAGCCTTCCCTGTTGCCCCCACATGCCTACCCAATCCCAACCCTGTCCCCACCCACCCACCCAACCACTGCCTTCCATGTCCCCACCCCCTTCCATGTTGCCCGAACCCAACAACCAACTCCCTTCCCTGTTGCCCCCACACACCTGCCCCCTTCCCTGTTGCCCCCAAATGCCCTCCCCTTCCCTGTTGTCCTGACCCACCCAACCATGCACCCCCTTTCCTGTTGACCCCATCTACCCAAACTTTTCCCTGTTGCCAAAACCCACAGACCCATTCCTTCCCTCTTGCCCCCAACAAGCCACTCACCCCCTTCCCTATTGCCCCCACACACACCCCCGTCCCTGTTGCCACCACCCAACCTCCCACCCCCTTACATGTAGCCCCCACCCACTCACCAACCCCCTCCATGTTGCCCCCAGCCACCCACGCACCCCTTCCCTGTTGTCCCCAACCACCTACCCCTACCCTGTTGCCCCCACACACCCTCCCAATGCTTCCCTGTTGCCCACACCCACTCTCCAAACCCTTCCCTGTTGCCTCCACCCACCGACCCACCCCTTCCCTGTTGCATCCACCCCCTTCCCTGTTGCACCCACCCACCCTCCCACCCTTTCCATGTTGCCCGAACCCACCAAAAAACCCCTTCTCTGTTGCCCCAATGCACCCACCCACTCCCTTCCATGTTGCTGCACCCACCCACCCGCCACCTCCCCTGATGCCCACACTAACCCAACCACACCCTTCCCTGTTGCCCCTCCTCCCAGCAAACCCCTTCCCTGTTGCCTCCACCCACTCACACACCCCCTTCCCTGTTGCCTCGACCCACCCAAACCTATCCCTGTTGCCCCCAGCGACCCACCCGCCACTTTCCCTGATGCCCCTCCACCGAACAACCCCCTTCCCTGTTGCCTCCACCCACCCACACACCCCCTTCCCTGTTGCCTCCACACACCCACACCTCCACCCCTTCCCTGTTGTCACCACCCACTCTCCCAGCCCCTTCCCTGTTGCCCCCACCCACCCGCCCACCCCTTCCATGTTGCCCGAAAGCACCAACAAACCTCCTTCCCTGTTGCCCCAAACCACCCACTCACCACCTTCCCTGTTGCCTCCACCCACCAACCCAACCCCTTCCCTGTTGCTCCTCCACCCAACAACCCCCTTCCCTGTGGCATCCACCCACCAACACACACCCTTCCCTGTTGCCTCCACCCACCCACCAAACACCTTCCTTGTTGCCCCCACCCACCCGCCCCCTTCACTGTTGACCCCACCCACCCAACCACACACCCCCTTCCCTGTTGACCCTAACTACTGAAGCTTTTCCCTGTTGCCCCCACCCACCAACCCAATCCTTCCCTCTTGCCCCCAACAAGCCGCTCACCCCCTTCCCTCTTGCCCCAACCCACCACCAACCCCCCTCCCTGTTGCCTCCAGCCACCTACCCACCCCCTTCCCCGTTGTCCCCAACCACCCACCACTACCCTGCTGCCCCCACCCACCCTCCCAACCCTTCCCTGTTGCCTCCTCCCACTCTCCAACCCCTTCCCGGTTGACTCCACCCACCGACCCACCCACACCCTTCCCTGTTGGCCATACTCACCCACCCACAGCCTTCCCTGTTGCCCCCACATGCCCACTCACTCCCTTCCCTGTCCCCAACCATCCTCCCACTTCCATCCCTCTCACCACCCACCCACCCACCCACTGCCTTCCCTGTCCCCACCCACCCACCCAACCCCTTCCCTCACCCCACCCACACACCCAGCCCCTTCCTTCTCCCCACCCACCCACCCATCCTGTTCCCCACCCACACCTTTCACTCTCCACACCCACCCACCCGCGTACTTCACTCTCCCCACCCACCCCCCTTCCCTCTCCCCACCCATCCGCTTCCGTCTCCCCACCCAGCAACACACTTCCTTTCCTCTTAGCACCCACCCACCCCCTTCCCTCTCACCACCCACCTACCACCTTCCCTCTCCCTGTCTACCCATGCCCTTCCCCGCCCTCCCCACCCACCCACACCCTTCCCTCTCAGCACACACCCAACCACCCCCTTCCCTCTCCCCACCCACCCACCCACCACCTTCCTTGTTACACCCACCCACACAAACCCTTCCCTGTTGACCCACCCCCTTTCCTGTTGACCCCACCCAAAAACCCATCTGCCCCCTTCCCTTTTGCCCCCACCCACATCCCCAATCCTTCCCTGTTGCCCCCACCCAACCACACAAAAAACACACCCACTTCCCTTTTGTCCCCGCTCACCCACCCCCTTCCCTGTTGCCCCCACCCACCTACCCAGCCCTTTCCCTGTTGCCCCCACCCACCCAGCCATCCAGCCCCTTCCCTGTTGCCCCAACCCACCCACCCCTTTCACTGTTGCCCCCAACCACCCACCCCCTTCCCTGTTGCCCCCACCCACATCCCCAAACCTTCCCTGATGCCCCCACCCACCCGCCCAGCCCTTCCCCGTTGCCCGCACACACCCTGCCACCTTCCCTGTTGCCCCCACCAACATCACATACCCTTCCCTGTTGCCCCCACCCACCCAGCCCCTTCCCCATTGCCCTCACACACTCAGCCCCCCTCCCTTTTGCCCAAAACCACGCACACACCCCTTCCTTGTTGACCCCACTTACCCACCCACACCCTTCCATGTTGCCCCCACCCACCCACTTCCCTATTGCCCCCACCCACCCATCCACCCACCCCCTTCCCTGTTGGCCCCACCCACCCAACCACGCCGTTCCCTGTCGCACCCACCCCCTTCCCTGTTGCCACCACCCAACCTCCCACCCTCTTCCATGTTGCCCCCACCCACCCTCCCACCTCTTTCCATGTTGCCCGAACCCACCAACCAACCCTCTTCTCTGTTTCCCCAAACCACCCATTCACCACCTTCCCTGTTGCCCCCAACAGCCCACTCCCTTCCCTGTTGTCCCCAACCATCCAACCACACACCCCCTTCCCTGTTGACCCCAACTACACAAACGTTTCCCTGTTGCCAACACCCATCGACCCATTCCTTCCCTCTTGCCCCCAACAAGCCACTCACCCCCTTCCCTGTTGACCCCACCCACTCACACCATTCCCTGTTGCCACCACCCAACCTCCCATCCCCTTCCATGTTGACCCAACCCCCTCCCTGTTGCCCCCACCCACCCACCCAACGCTTCCCTGTTGTCCCCAACCACCCACCCCTACCCTGCTGCCCCCACACACCCTCCCAACCCTTCCCTGTTGCCTGCACCCACTCTCCAACCCCTTCCCTGTTGCCTCCACCCACCAACCCACCCCTTCCCTGTTGCACCCACCCACTTCCCTGTTGCCCCCACCCACCTACCCACCCACACCCTTCCCTGTTGCCCACACACACCCACCCACAGCCTTCCCTGTTGCCCCCACAGACCCACCCACTCCCTTCCCTTTCCCCAAACACCCACTCACCCACTGCCTTCCCTGCCCCCACCCAACCCCTTCCCTCACCCCATCCACACACCCAGCCCCTTCCATCTCCCCACCCACCCATCCCTCTCCCCACCCACACACTTCCCTTTCCCCACCAACCCACCTCCTTCCCTCTCAGCACCCAACCAACCACCCACTTTCTTCTCCCCATCCACCCCCCACCCCTTTCCTTGTTGCACCCACCCACACAAACCCTTCCCTGTTGCCCCCACCCACCCACCAAGCCATTTCCTCATTGCCCGCACACACCCAGCCCCATTCCCTGTTACCCAAAACCAGGCACACACCCCTTCCTTGTTGCCCCCACGTACCCACCCACATCATTCCCTGTTGCCCCCACCCACCCATCCACCCACCCCCTTCCCTGTTGGCCCCAGCCACCTAACCATGCCATTCCCTGTCACACCCACCCCCTTCCCTGTTGCCACCACCCAACCTCCCACCCCCTTACATGTTGCCCCCACCCACCCACCAACCCCCCTCCCTGTTGTCCCCAGGCACCCACCCACCCCTTCCCTGCTGTCCCCAACCACACACCCCCTACCCTGCTGCCCCCACACACCCTCCCAACATTGCATGTTGCCCGCACACACTCTCCAACCCCTTCTCTGTTGCATCCACCCACCGACACACCCCCTTCCCTGTTGCACACACCCACTTCTCTGTTGCGCCCACCCACCCACCCACCAACTTCCCAGTTGCCCCCACCGTCCCACACACCCACACCCTTCCCTGTTGTCCCCACCTACCCACCCACTCCCTTCCCTGTCCCCACCCACCCACCCACCCACTGCCTTCCCTGTCCCCACCACACACCCACCCAACCTCTTCCCTCACCCCACTCACAACCCAGCCCCTTCCATCTCCCCACCCACCCGTCCCACTCCCAACCCACACACTTCGCTCTCCCCACCCACCCTCCCACGCGCTTCCCACTCCCCACCCACCCCCTTCCCTCTACCCACCCATCCCCTCCCTCTCCACACCCACCAACCTGCTCCCTTCCCTCTGAGGACCCACCCACCACCTTCCCTCTCCCGACCTACCCACACCCTTCTCTCTCCCCAGCCACCCACACCCTTCACTCTCCCCATCCAGCCCCTTCTCTCTCACCACCCACCAACCCAGCTCCTTCCCTCTCAGTACCAACCCAAACATCCCCTTGCCTCCCCCCACCCACCAACCCACTCCCTTCCCTCTCAGCACCCACCCACCACCTTCCCTCTCCCCACCCACCAACCCACCTCCTTCCCTCTCAGCACCCACTCAACCACCCATTTCCCTCTCCCCATCCACCCCCCACCCCCTTCCTTGTTGCATCCACCCACACAAACCCTTCCCTGTTGCCCCCACCCACCCACCCAACCCCTTCCCCGTTGCCCGCACACACCCAGCCCCCTTCCCTGTTACCCAAAACTAGGCACACACCCCTTCCTTGTTGCCCCCACGTACCAACGCACACCCTTCCCTGTTGCCCCCACCCACCCACAAACCCACTTCCCTGTTGCCCCCACCAACCCACCCAGACCCTTCCCTGTTGCCCCCACCCACCCCTTCCCTGTTGCCCCCACCCACATCCCCAAACATTCCCTGTTGCCCCACCCACACACCCAGCCCCTTCCCCGTTGCCCGGACACACCCAGCCCCCTTCCCTGTTGCCCAAAACCACACACACACACCTTCCTTGTTGCCCCCATGTACCCACCCACAACCTTCCCTGTTGCCCCCACCCACCCACAAACCCACTTCCCTCTTGCCCCCACCCATACATCCACCCACCACCTTCAATGTTGGCCCCACCCACCCAACCACGCCATTCCCTGTCGCACCCACCCCTTCCCTGTTGTCACCATCCAACCTCCCACCCCCTTCCATGTTGCCCCCACCCACCCTCCCGCCCCCTTCCATGTTGCCCAAAACCATCCTCCCACCCCCTTCCCTGTTGCCCCAAAAGACCCGCTCACCACCTTCCCTGTTGCCCCAAACTACCCACAAACCAACTTCACTGTTGCCCCCACCCAACAAACTAGCCCCTTCCCTGTTGCCTCCACACACCCACCCATCCCGCTCCCCACCCACACCCTTCGCTCTCCCCACCCATTCACCCACGCCCTTCCCTCTCCCCACCCACCCCCTTCCTTCTCCCCACCGATCCCCTTCCCTCTCCCATTCAACCAACTCACCCCTTCCCTCCCAGCACCCACCCACCACCTTCGCTCACCCCACCCACCCAAACCCTTCACTCTCCCCACCCACCCACCAACCCCAACCTGTTCCCCCAACCCCACACCCACCCCTTCCGTGATGCCCCAACCCAACCAACCACCCCATTCCCTGTTTCCCCCACCCTCCCACCCACCCCCTTCCCAGTTGCCCCCCTCCCACCCACATCCCCACCCACTTCCTTGTTGCCCCCAACAACCCCCTTCCCTGTCCCCACCCATTCCCTTCCCTCTCCCCACTCAACAACCCACCCTTCACTCTCAGCACCCAACTAACCACACCCTTCCCTCTCCCCATCCACACACCCACCCCCTTCCCTGTTGCCCACACCCACAAACCCAAACCTTCCCTGTTGCCCCCACCCAACCACACAACAAAAACACACTCTTCCCTTTGGTCCCCGCACACACACACCATTCCCTGTTGCTCCCACCCACCCTCTTCCCTGTTGCCACCACACACCCACCCACCCAGCCCCTTCCCTGTTGCCCCCAACCATCCACCCCCTTCCCTGTTGCTTCCATCAAAAACACAACAAACACAACCTCTTCCCTTTCCTCCTAGCACACCCACCCCCTTCCCTGCTGCCCGCACACACCCAGCTCACTTCCGTGTTGCCCAAACCCACGCACACACCACTTCTTTTTTGCCCCCACGTACCCACCTGCACCCTTCCCTGTTGCCACAACCAACCCACAAAATCACTTCCTTGTTGTCCCAACCCACCCATCCACCCAAACCCTTCCCTGTTGCCCCCACCCACCCAACCATGCAGTTCCCTGTCACCCCGCACCCACCCATCCACCCACCCTCTTCCCTGTTGCCACCACCCACACCCTTCCATTTTGCCCCCAAACTGATCACCAACCATTCCCTGTTGCCCCCACCCAACCACACAACAAACAAAACCTCTTCTCTTTTGTCCCAGCACACCCAACCCCTTCCCTCTCCCCTTTCTCCGCAGCCGCCCCCTTCCCTCTCCCGACCCACCCACCCACCCCCTACCCTCTCCCAACCCACCCAACCACCCCCTTCCCTTTCCCACTCCACACACCCACCCGCTTCCATCTCCCCACCCACCCACCCACCCCCTTCATTCTCCCCACCCACCCACCCACCCCCTTCTCTCTCCCCACCCACCCAACCCTTGCCTCAACCCACCCACCCACACCCTTCCCTTTCCCCACCTAACCAAAGAACCCCTTTCCTCTTCCGACACACACATCCACTCCCTTCCCTGTCCCCATCAACCCACCCGCCCTCTCCCCTTTCCCCACCCACCCACCCGTCCCTCTCCCTACCCACACCCTTCGCTCTCCCCAACGATCCACCCACCCCTTTCCCTCTCCCCACCCACGCACTCACCCCCTTTCCTGTCTCCACCCACCTAGCCAATACCTCCCCTCTCCCCACCCACCCACCTTTCCCTCTCCCCACCCACACCCTTGGCTCTCTCCAATGATCCACCCAGCCCTTCCATCTCCCAACCCTCCCACTCACCCCCTTCCCTCTCCCCACCCACCCACACCCTTCCATCTCCCCACTCACCCACCCAACACCTTCCTCTGCCAACCCACATGCCAACAACCACCTTCCCTGTCCCGACACACCCACCCAACCAACCCCTTCACTGTCCCCACCCACCCACCCACCCAACCATTTCCCTCTCCTCATCCACCCACCCATCCCTCTCCCCACGCACACCCTACGCCATCCCCACCGACAAACTCACCTCCTTCCCTCTCCCCACCCACACCCTTCCCTCTCTCAACCCACCGACCGACCCCCTTCCCTCTCCCCACCCACCCATCCACTTGGCTCTCTCCACCCATCAACCAAACCCTCCACCCCCTTCACTCTCCTCACCCACCCACCCCCTTCCTTGTTGCACCCACCCACACAACCCTCTCCCTGTTGACACCACTGAAAAACCCACCCTAACCCTTCCCTGTTGACCCCACCCAACCAACTATCCACCCATTCCCTGTTGCCCCCACCCGCATCCCCAACCATTTACCTGTTGCCCCCACCCAACCACTCACCCACACACAATCATCCCTGTTGTCCCCGCACACCCACCCCTTTCCCCGTTGCCAGCAGTGACCAAGCCAACCCTTCCCTGTTGCCCCCACACACACTCCCACCCCCTTCCCTGTTACCCCCCCATCCACCCACACCCTTCCCTGTGCCCCCTGCCCACCCAGCCCCTTCCCCGTTGCCCAAACACATGCACACCTCCCTTCCCTGTTGCCCCCACAGACCCACCAAACCCCCCTAGTAGTCACCACCCACCCAGCCACCCCCTACCCTGTAGCCCCCACTCACCATCCCAAACCCTTCCCTCACCCCACCCACACATCCACCCCCTTCCATCTCCCCACCCACCCACCCGTCCCGCACCTCACCCACACAATTTGCTCTCCCCACCCACCCACCCCCGTCCTTCCCTTTCTCCACCCACCTCCTTCCTTCTCCCCACCCATCCCCTTCCCTGTCCCCACACACCCACCACCTTCCCACTCCCCACCCACCCACCCACGCCCATCCCTCTCCCCACCAACCCCCTTCCCTCTCCCCACCCACCAACCCACACCTTCCCTCTCAGCACCCAACCAACCACCCCCTTCCCTCTCCACACCCGCCCACCACCCCGTTCCTTGTTGCCCCCACCCACACCCCCAACCCTTCCCTGTTCCCCCTACCCAACCACACAACAAAAACACCCTCTTCCCTTTTGTCCCCGCACATACACACCCTTCCCTGTTGCCCCCACCCACTTCCCTGTTACCACCACCCACCCACCCCACCCCCTTCCCTGTTGCCCCCAACCATCCAGCCTAAATCCATGTTGCCACCACCCTCCCACCCATATACCCACCCACTTCCTTGTTGCACCCACCCACCCTCTTCCCTGTTGCCACCACACACCCACCCACCCCCTTCCCCATTGCCCCCAACCATCCACCCCCTTCCCTGTTGCCCCCACCCACATCCCCAACCCTTCCCTGTTGCCCCCATCCAACCACACAACAAACACACCCTCTTCCCTTTTCTCCCCGCACACCCACCACCTTCCCCGCTGCCCGCACACACCCAGCTCCCTTCCATGTTGCCCAAAACCATGCACACACCACTTCTTTGTTGCCCCCACGTACCCACCCACACCCTTCCCTGTTGCCCCCACCCACCCACAAGCCCACTTCCCTGTTGCCCCCACCCATCAACCCAGCCCCTTCCCTTTTGCCCCCACCCACCCCTTCCCTGTTGCCCCCACCCACATCCCCAACCCTACCCTGTTGCCCCACCCACACACCCAGCCTCTTCCCCGTTGCCTGGACACACTCAGCCCCCTTCCCTGTTGCCCAAAACCACACACACACCCCTTCCTTGTTGCCCCCACCCACCCACAAGCCCACTTCCCTGTTGCCCACACCCATCCTCCCACCCCCTTCCCTGTTGCCCCAAACCATCCGCTCATCACCTTCCCTGTTGCCCCCACCCACACACAAACCCACATCACTGTTGCCCCCGCCCACCAACCCAGCCCTTTCCCTGTTGCCTCCAACCACCCACCCGTCCCGCTCCCCACCCACACCCTTCGCTCTCCCCACCCACTCACCCACGCCCTTCCCTCTCCCCACCGAGCCCCATCTCTCTCCCCACCCATTCCCTTCCCTCTCCCCACCCACCAACCCACCTCCTTCCCTCTCAGCACAAACCCAACCACCGGTTCCCTCTTCCCATCCACACACCAACCCCTTCCCTTCTTGCACCCACCACGCAAACCCTTCCATGTTGACCCCACCCAAAAACCTACCCAACCCCTTCCCTGTTGCCCCAAACCACCCAACCACCCCCTTCCCTGTTGCCCCCACCCTCCCACTCACCCACATCCCCACCCACTTCCCTGTTGCCGCCACCCAACCACACACCCTCTTCACTGTTGCCCCCGCACACCCACCCCATTCCCCGTTGCCCGCAATGACAACCAATCCCCTTCCCTGTTGCCCCCAACCCCACACCCACCCCCTTCCCTGTTGCCCCAACCCACCCAACCACCCACTTCCCTGTTGCCACCACCCAACTTCCCAAACCCTTCCCTCACCCACCTACACATCCACCACCTTCCATCTCCCCACCCACTCACCCGTCCCGCTCAACACCCACACCCTTCACTCTCCCCACCCACCCCCTTCCTTCTCCCCACCGATCCCCTTCCCTCTCCCATTCAACCAACCCACCCCTTCCCTCCCAGCAACCATGCACCACCTTCGCTCACCCCACCCACCCAAACCCTTCACTCTCCCCACCCACCCTCGCCCTTCCCACTCTCCACCCACCCACCAACCCCAACCTGTTCCCCCAACCCCACTCCCACCCCTTCCGTGATGCCCCAACCCAACCAACCACCCCATTCCCTGTTTCCCCCACCCTCCCACCCACCCCCTTCCCTGTTGCCACCCCTCCCATCCACATCCCCACCCACTTCCTTGTTGCCCCCACCAACCCCCTTCCCTGTCCCCACCCATTCCCTTCCCTCTCCCCGCTCACCAACCCACCCTTCCCTCTCAGCACCCAACCAACCACACCCTTCCCTCTCCCCATCCACACACCCATCCCCTTCCCTGTTGCCCACACCCACATCACCAACCCTTCCCTGTTGCCCCCACCCAACCACACAACAAAAACACACTCTTCCCTTTGGTCCCCGCACACACACACCCTTCCCTGTTGCTCCCACTCACCCTCTTCCCTGTTGCCACCACACACCCACCCACCCACCCCCTTCCCTGTTGCCCTCAACCATCCACCCCCTTCCCTGTTGCTTCCATCAAAAACACAACAAACATACCCTCTTCCTTTTTCTCCTAGCACACCCACCCCCTTCCCCGCTGGCTGCACCCACCCAGCTCCCTTCCATGTTGCCCAAACCTATGCACACACCACTTCTTTGTTGCCCCCACCCATCCACACAAACCCTTCCCTGTTGCGCCCACCCACCCAACCACGCAGTTCCCTGTCACCCTGCACCCACCCATCCACCCACCCTCTTCCCTGTTGCCACCACCCACACCCTTCCATTTTGCCCCCAAACTGATCACCAACCATTCCCTGTTGCCCCCACCCAACCACACAACAAACAAAACCTCTTCCCTTTTGTCCCTGCACACCCAACCCCTTCCCTCTCCCCATTCTCCGCACCCGCCCCCTTCCCTCTCCCAACACACCCACCCACCCCCTACCCTCTCCCCACCCATCCAACCACCCCCTTCCCTTTCCCCATCCGCACACCCACCCCCTTCCCTCTTCCCATCCACCCACCCACACCCTTCCATCTCCCCACCCACCCCCTTCCCTCTCCCCATCCACCCACCCACACCCTTCCATCTCCCCACCCACCCACCCACCCCCTTCATTCTCCCCACCCACCCACCCACCCCCTTCATTCTCCCCATCCACCCACCCACACTCTTCCCTCTCCCCACCCACCCACCCACACCCTTCTATCTCCCCACCCACCCACCCACCCCCTTCCCTCTCCCCACCCACCCACCGACCACCTTCCTTCTCCCCACCCACCCAACCCTTGCCTCAACTCACCCACCCACCCCTTCTCTTTCCCCACCTAACCAAAGAACCCCTTCCCTCTTCCGACACACACACCCACTCCCTTCCCTGCCCCCACCCACCCACCCGCCTGCTCCACTTTCCCCACCCACCCACCCATCCCTCTCCCCACCCACACCCTTCGCTCTCCCCAACGATCCACCCACCCCTTTCCCTCTCCCCACCCACGCACTCACCCCCTTCCCTGTCCCTACCCACCTAGCCAACACCTCCCCTCTCCCCACCCACACCCTTGGCTCTCTCCAATGATCAACCCACCCCCTTCCATCTCCCAACCCTCCCACTCACCCCCTTCCCTCTCCCCACCCTCCCACACCCTTCCATCTCCCCACTCACCCACCCAACACCTTCCCTCTGCCAACCCACACGCCAACAACCACCTTCCCTGTCCCGACCCACCCACCCAACTAACCCCTTCACTGTCCCCACCCGCCCAGCCACCCCCTCCCTGTCCCCACCCACCCACCCACCCAACTATTTCCCTCTCCTCACCCACCCACCCATCCCTCTCCCCACGCACACCCTACGCCATCCCCACCGACAAACTCACCTCCTTCCCTCTCCCCACCCACACCCTTCCCTCTCTCAACCCACCGACCGACCCCCTTCCCTCTCCCCACCCACCCATCCACTTGGCTCTCTCCACCCATCAACCAAACCCTCCACCCCCTTCACTCTCCTCACCCACCCACCCCCTTCCTTGTTGCACCCACCCACACAACCCTCTCCCTGTTGACACCACTGAAAAACCCACCCTACCCCTTCCCTGTTGACACCACCCAACCAACTATCCAACCATTCCCTGTTGCCCCCACCCACATCCCCAAGCACCTACCTGTTGCCCCCACCCAACCACACACCCACACACAATCATCCCTGTTGCCCCTGCACACCCACCCCTTTCCCCATTGCCCGCAGTGCCCCAGCCACCCTTCCCTGTTGTCCCCACGCACGCTCCCACCCCCTTCCCTGTTACCCCCATCCACCCACACCCTTCCCTGTGCCCCCTGCCCACCCAGCCCATTCCCCGTTGCCCAAACACATGCACACCTCCCTTCCCTGTTGCCCCCACAGACCCACCGAACCCCCCGATTTGCCACCAACCACACAGCCACCCCCTACCCTGTTGCCCCCACTCACCATTCCATCCCCTTCCCTCACCCCACCCACACATCCACCCCCTTCCATCTCCCCACCCACTCACCACCCCGTTCCTTGTTGCCCCCACCCACACCCCCAACACTTCCCTGTTCCCCCTACCCAACCACACAACAAAAACACCCTCTTCCCTTTTGTCCGCGCACATACACACCCTTCCCTGTTGCCCCCACCCACTTCCCTGTTACCACCACACACCCACCCCACCCCCTTCCCTGTTGCCCCCAACCATCCAGCCTAAATCCGTGTTGCCCCCACCCTCCCACCCATATACCCACCCACTTCCCTGTTGCACCCACCCACCCTCTTCAATGTTGCCACCACACACCCACCCACCCCTTCCCCATTGCCCCAACCATCCATCCCCTTCCCTGTTGCCCCCACCCACATCCCCAACCCTTCCCTGTTGCCCCCATCCAACCACACAACAAACACACCCTCTTCCCTTTTCTCCCCGCACACCCACCACCTTCCCCGCTGCCCGCATTCACCCAGCTCCCTTCCATGTTGCCCAAAACCATGCACACACCACTTCTTTGTTGCCCCCACTTACCCACCTGCACCTTTCCCTGTTGCCCCCACCAACCCACAAAACCACTTCCCTGTTGCCCCAACCCACCCATCCACCCAAACCCTTTTCTGTTGCCTCCACACACCCAACCACGCAGTTCCCTGTCACACCGCACCCACCCATCCACCCACCCCCTTCCCTGTTGTCACCACCCACACCCTTCCCTTTTGCCCCCACACTCATCCCCAACACTTCCCTGTTGCACCCACCCAACCACAAAACAAACACAACCTCTTCCCTTTTGTCCCCGCACACCCACCCCCTTCCCTTTCCCCAACCACCCACCCACACCCTTCCCTCTCCCCATTCTCCCACCCACCCCCTTCCCTCTCCCAACACACCCTCTACCCTCTCCCCACCCACCTACCCACCCCCTTCCCTTTTCCCATCCACCCCCCCACACCCTTCCCTCTCCCCACTCACCCACTAAATACCTTCCCTCTGCCAACCCATACATCAAACTACCCTCTTCAATGTCCCGAACCTCCCACTCAACCAACCCCTTCACTGTCCCCACCCACCTGTCCCTCTCCCCACGCACACCCTACGACATCCCCACCGACCAACCCACCCCTTTCCCTCTCCCCACACACATCCTTCCCTCTCCCAACCAACCGACCGACCCCCTTCCCTCTCCCCACCTACCCATCCACTTCCCTCTCCCCACCCACCCACCAAACGCTCCACCCCTTCACTCTCCCCACCACCCACCCCCTTCCTTGTTGCACCCACCCACACAAACCCTTCCTTGTTGACACCATTGAAAAACCCACCCTACTCCTTCCCTGTTGACACCACCCAACCACCCATCCACCCATTCCCTGTTGCCCCCACCCACATCCCCAACCACTGCCCTGTTGCCCTCACCCAACCACACACCCACACACACTCTTACCTGTTGCCCCCACACAACCACCCCTTTTCCCGTTGCCCGCAGTGACCCGGCCACCCCCTTCCCTGTTGCCCCCACCCA
This sequence comes from Carcharodon carcharias, assembly GCF_017639515.1. NCBI lineage: Eukaryota > Metazoa > Chordata > Chondrichthyes > Lamniformes > Lamnidae > Carcharodon > Carcharodon carcharias. The sequence continues at coordinate 27,548,649 of NC_054494.1, read as the reverse complement.
CCCTCCCACCCCCTTCCCTGTGGCCCCCGCCCACCCAGACCCTTCTCTGTTGCCCTAACCCACGCACACCTCCCTTCCCTGTTGCCCCCACAGACCCACCAACCCCTCCCAGTTGCCAACAAACCCCCAGCCACCCCCTTCCCTGTTGCCCCCACACACCGTCCCAACCCCTTCCCTCACCCCAGCCACACATCCACCCCCTTCCATCTCCCCACCCACCCACCCGTCCCGCACCTCACCCACACAATTCGCTCTCCCCACCCACCCACCACTGTCCTTCCTTCTCCCCACCCACCCAGAACCTTCCCTCTCCCCACCCACCCACCCCACAACCACTTTCCTTCTCCCCACCTACCCAAACCCTTCCCTCTCCCCACCCACCTACCCATGCCCTTCCCTCTCACCACCCACCCACCATCTCCAACCTGTCGCCCCCAACCCCACACCCACCGCCTTCTGTGTTGCCCCAACCCACCCAACCACCCCATTCCCTGTTGCCCCCACCCTCCCACCCACCCCCTTCCCTGTTGTCCCCACCATCCCACCCACATCCTCACCCTCCCACCCACATCCCCACCCATTTCCCTGTTGCCCCCACCATTCCTCTTCCCTCTCCCCACCCATTCCCTTCCCTCTCCCCACTCACCAACCCACCCCTTCCCTGTTGCCCACACCCACATCCCCAACCCTTCCCTCTTGCCCACACCCAATCACACAACAAAAACACCCTCTTCCCTTTTGTCCCCGCACACACACCCCCTTCCCTGTTGCCCCCACCTACCCTCTTTCCTGTTGCCACCACACACCCACCCACCCACCCCCTTCCCTGTTGCCCCCAACCATCCACTCCCTTCCCTGTTGCCCCCATTCCCATCCCCAACCCTTCCCTGTTGCCTCCATCAAACCACACAACAAACACACGCTCTTCCCTTTTCTCCTAGCATACCCACCCCCTTCCCCGCTGCCCGCACACACCCATCTCCCTTCCGTGTTGCCCAAACCCATGCACACACCACTTCTATGTTGCCCCCACGTACCCAACTGCACCCTTCCCTGTTGCCCCCACCAACCCACAAAACCACTTTCCTGTTACCCCCACCCACCCAACCACCCACCCTCTTCCCTGTTGCCACCACCCACACCCTTCCCTTTTGCCCCCACCCTCATCCCCAACCCTTCCCTGTTGCCCCGACCCAACCACACAACTAACATAACCTCTTCCCTTTTGTCCCCGCACTCCCACCCCCTTCCCTTTCCCCATCCACCCACCCAACCCATTCCCTCTCCCCATTCTCCCACCCACTCCCTTCCCTCTCCCAACACACCCACCCAACCCCTTCCCTGTCCACAACCACCCACCCATCCCCTTCCCTCCCCACACGCACCCACTGACCCCCTTCCCTTTCCCCACACATCCACCCCTTCCCTCAACCCACCCACCCACCCCCTTCCCTTTCCCCACCCAACCAAACAACCCCTTCCCTCTTCCGACCCACACACCCACCCCCTTCCCTTTCCCCACACACCCACCCCTTCCCTCAACCCACCCACCCACCCCCTTCCCTTTCCCCACCCAACCAAACAACCCCTTCCCTCTTCCGACCCACCCACCCCCTTCCCTCTCCCCACCCACCCAGACCCTTCCCTCTCCCCACTCACCCACCCAAAACCTTCCCTCTGCCGACCCACACACCCAACTACCTCCTTCCCTGTCCCGACCCAACCACCCACCCACCCCCTTCCCTGTCCCCACCCACCCACCCTCCCCCTCCCCTTTCCCCACCCACCCACCCATCCCACTCCCCACCCACACCCTTCGCTCTCCCCAACGATCCACCCACCCCCTCCCCCTCCCCACCCGCCCACCTGTCCCTCTCCACACCCACACCCTTTGCTCTCCCCAACGATCCTCCCATCCCCTTCAATCTCCCAACCCACCGACCAACCCCCTTCCCTCTCCCCACCCATCCACCCAGCCCCTTCACTCTACCCACCCACCCACCCACACCCTTCCCTCTCGACACCCACCCACACCCTTCCCTCTCCCCACTCACCCACCAAACACCTTCCCTCTGCCGACCCATATATCAAACTACGCCCTTCAATGTCCCAACCCACCCACTCAACCAACCCCTTCACTGTCCCCACCCACCTGTCCCTCTCCCCACGCACACCCTACGACATCCCCACCGACCAACCCACCCCTTTCCCTCTCCCCACCCACATCCTTCCCTCTCCCAACCAACCGACCGACCCCCTTCCCTCTCCCCACCTACCCATCCACTTCCCTCTCCCCACCCACCCACCAAACGCTCAACCCCTTCACTCTCCCCACCACCCACCCCCTTCCTTGTTGCACCCACCCACACAAACCCTTCCTTGTTGACACCACTGAAAAACCCACCCTACTCCTTCCCTGTTGACACCACCCACCCACACATCCACCCATTCCCTGTTGCCCCCACCCATATCCCCAACCACTTCGCTGTTGCCCTCACCCAACCACACACCCACACACACTCTTACCTGTTGCCCCCACATACCCACCCCTTTTCCCGTTGCCCGCAGTGACCCAGCCACCTCCTTCCCTGTTGCGCCCCCCCATCCACCCACTCCCTTCCCTGTGGCCCCTGCCCACCCAGCCCCTTCTCCGCTGCCCTAACCCACACACACCTCCCTTCCCTGTTGCCCCCACGGACCCACCAACCCCTCCCAGTTGCCAACAACCCCCCAGCCACCCCCTTTCCTGTTGCCCCCACACACCGTCCCAACCCCTTCCCTCACCTCACCCACACATCCACCCCCTTCCATCTCCCCACCCACCCACCCGTCCCGCACCTCACCCACACAATTCGCTCTCCCCACCCACCCACCACCGTCCTTCCTTCTCCCCACCCACCTCCTTCCTTCTCCCCACCCTTCCCCTTTCCTCTCCCCACACACCAACCCAGCCCCTTCCCTCTCCCCACCCACCCAGCACCTTTCCTCTCCCCACCCACCCACCACTTTCCCTCTCCCCACCTACCCACGCTCTTCCATCTCCCCACCCCCCCACACCCAACCCCTTCCCTTTCCCGACCCACACACCCAACCACACCTTCCCCGTCACAACCCATACAACCACCCACCCCCTTTCCTGTCCCCACACACCCCCTTCCCTCTGCTGACCCACACACCCAACCACCCCCTTCCCTTTCCTGACCAGCCTCCCCCTCCCTCTCTCCACTCACCCACCAATCCTATTACCTGTTGTCCACAACAACCCACCCACCCCTTCGCTATTGCCCCCACCCACCCTCCCACCCACTTCCCTGTAGCCCCCCCATCCACCCAACCCCTTCCCTGTGGCCCCTGCCCACCCGGCCCTTCCCCGTTGCCCAAACCCACCCACACCCCCCATTTTCTATTGCCCCCACAGGCCCACCAACTCCCCCCTGTTGCACACAAACCCCACCCACCCACTTCCCTGTTGCCCCCACCATCGTCCCAACCCCTTCCCCTTTGCCCCCCACCCAACAAACACCTTCCCTGTTGACCTCCCAACCACCCACCCCCTTCTGTGTTGCCCCCACCCACCCACCCACCCCCTTCCCTGTTGCCCCAACCCACCCAACCACCCCTTTCCCTGTTGCCCCCACCCACCCACTTCCCTGTTGCCCCCACACTCCCACTCACCAACATCACCACCCACTTCCCTGTTGCCGCCACTCAACCACACACCCTCTTCATTGTTGCCCCAGCACACCCACCCCTTTCCCCGTTGCCCACAGCGACCCACCAACTGCCTTCCCTGTTGCCCCCAACCCCACACCCACCCCCTTCCGTGTTGCCCCAACCCACCCAACCACCCCATTCCCTGTTACCCCCCACCCTCCCACCCACCTCCTTCCCTGTTTCCCCCCTCCCACCCACATCCCCACCCACTTCCCTGTTGCCCCCACCAACCTCCTTCTCTCTCCCCACCCATTCCCTTCCCTCTCCCCACTCACCAACCCACCCTTCCATCTCAGCACCCAACCAACCACACCCTTCCCTCTCCTCATCCAGACACCCACCCCTTTCCCTGTTGCACATACCCACATCCCCAACCCTTCCCTGTTGCCCCCACCCACATCTCCAACCCTTCCCTGTTGCCTCCTTCAAACCACACAACAAACACACCCGCTTCTCTTTTCTCCCCACACACCCACCCCCTTCCCCGCTGCCCGCACACACCCAGCTCCCTTCCATGTTGCCCTAACCCATGCACACACCACTTCTATGTTGCCCCCACGTACCCACCTGCACCCTTCCCTGTTGCCCCCACCAACCCACAAAACCACTTCCTTGTTGCCCCAACCCACCCATCCACCCAAACCCTTCCCTGTTGCTCCCACCCACCCAACCACACAGTTCTCTGTCACCCCACACCCATCCATCCACCCACCCTCTTCCCTGTTGCCACCACCCACACCCTTCCCTTTTGCCCTAACCCTAATCAGCCAACCCCCTTTCCTGTTGCTGCCACCCAAGCAGCCACCCAACCCCTTCCCTGTTGCCCCCACCCAGCCACCCCCTTCCCTGTTACCCCCACCCAGCCACCCCCCTTCCCTTTTGCCCCCAACCCCTTCCCTGTTGCACCCTCCCCCCTCCCCTGTTACCCCCACAGGCACACCGACCCCCTTACCTATTGTCCCCACCCACCCAACCAACCACCTACCCCCTTCCCTGTTGCCCCAACCCACCCACCCACCCACTCCCTTCCCTGTTGCCCCTCCCACCCACCCAGACCCTTCCCTCTCCCCATGCACCCCCTTCACTTTTCACACACACCCCCTTGCCTATCCCCACCCACCCACTCACTTCCCTCTTCCCACCTTCCCCTTCACACACCCGACCCTCCCACCCACCCACGTCCCTCTCCCCAACCACCCACCCACCCCCTTCCCTCTCCCCACCCACCCACCCCTTCCCTCTCCCCACCCATCCATCCACCAACCCTCTTCCCTCTCCCCTCCCACCCACTTCCATCTCCCCACGCACCCACCCCCACCCCACTCCTCACCCACCCACCACATCCACTCTCTCCACCCACCCACCCCATCCCCTCTCCCCACCTGCGCACCCACCACCTCCCCTGTTGCCCCCACCCACCCACCAACCCCCTTGCCTGTTGCCCCTATCTTCCCCCTACCCTCTAGCCCCCACCCACCCACCCACCCCTTTGCCTGTTGCACCCACCCACCCCTTTCCCTGTTGCCTGCACCCACACACCCACGCCCTTCCCTGTTGCCCCCACCCACCCACGCACCCCCTTCCCTGTTGCCCCCACCCACCTACACACCACCTTCCCTCTTGCACCCGCCCACACTCTCACCTCATCCCTCTCCACACACACCCCCATTCCACTCCCCACCCACCCACCCCTTCCATCTCCCCTCCCACCCACCCACCCCTTTCCTCTCCCCAACCACACACACACACCCACTTCCATCTCCCCACACACCCACACCCTTCCCTGGAGCTGCCAGACACCCACCCATCCCCTTCACTCTTGCCCCCACCCACCCACCTACACCCATCCCTGTTGCCCCCACCCACCCACCCCCTTGCCTGTTGCCCCACCCACACCCTTCCCTGCTGCCCCACCTGCCCACCCACCCCATCCCTGTTGACCCCACCCACCCAACACCTTCCCTGTTGCCCCCACCCAACCACCCCACCTTCCCTGTTGCTCCACTCACACCCTTCCCTGTTTCCCCCATGCACCCAACCACCCTTCTCTGTTGCCCCCACCCACCCACCCCCTTCCCTCTCCACCCTGACCCACCCACCACTTCCCTCTCCCCACCCACCTACCCACAACTTCCCTCTCCCCACCAACCCAACACCTTCCCTCTTCCCACCCACACACCCACCCCCTTCCCTGACGCACACACCCAACCACTCCACATTCCCTGTTGCCCCCACACACTCCCCCTTCCTTGTTGCCCCCAACCACCCTCCCACCCCTTCCCTGTTGCCCCCACCCACCCTCCCACCCCTTCCCTGTTGCCCCCACCCACCCAACACCCCTTCCCTGTTGCCCCTACCCACCGATTTCCCTGTTGACCCCACCCAGCAACCCCATTCACTGTTGCCCCCACCCATCCACCTCCTTCCCTTTTGCCCCCACCCACCCACTTCTTTCCCTCTCCCCACTCACCCGCCCACCACGTTTCCTCTTCTCACCCGTCAATGACTTTCCCACTCCCACATTCCAACCCACCCACGCCCATACTTCTCCCCACCCATACACCCACTACCTTCCCTCTGTCCCACACCCACACTCCCCCTTCCCTGTCGACCCAACCACTCATGCCCTTCCCTGTTGCCCCAAACCACCCACCAACCAACCCACTTCCCTGTTGCCACCACCCACCCCCTTGCTTGTTGCCACCACTAATCCACCCAACCACACGCTTCCCTGTTGTCCCCACCCACCAACACGACACCTTCCCTGTTGCCCCCACCCCTCTACACACCCCCATCCATCTCCGCACCCACCCCCATTGCTCTCCCCACCCACCTGCCCGCCCCCTTTCCTCTCCCCACTCACTCACCCACTCCCTTCCATCTCCCCACCCACCAACCCTTCCCTCTCTCCACCCACACCCTTCACTCTCCCCACCGACCCACCCACTCCCTTCCTTCTCCCCACCCACCTACCCACATCCATCTCCCCAACCACCCACCCACCCACCCACCCAACCCCTTCCCTCTCCTCACCCACCGACCCACCCCCTTCCCTCTCCCCACCCATCAAGCCAACCCCTGTTGCTTTCCCCCCCACCCACCCCTTCCCTGTTGACCCCCACCGACTAACCCCCTTCCCTGTTACCCCCCATCCAACCATCCCCTTCCCAGTTGACACCCACCATCCACCCAACCCCTTCCCTGTTACCCCCACCCACACACCACCTTCCCTCTCCTCACCCACCCACCCACACTCCCACACCCTTCCATTTTGCCCACAACCAAGCACCCACACCTTCCATGTTGCCCCCACCCACCTACCCATACATTCCTGTTGCCCCCACCTGCCCCTTCCCTGTTGCCCCCATGCACATACCCCCTTCATTGCTGCCCCCACTTACCACCCAACCACTACTCTGTTGCCACCACCCACCCACTCACCCCCTTCCCTGTTGCCCCCAACCTCACACCCACCCACTTCCCTGTTGCCCTGAGCCCCCCACACACACACTTCCCTGTTCCTCCCACCCCCTTCACAGTTGCCCCCACCAACCAACCCACCCCCTTCCCTGTTGCTCCCACCCACCCATCCACCCCCTTCCCTGTTGCCCCCACCCACCCACCCTCCCCCTTCCTTGTTGCTCCCACCCACCCACCCACCCCCTTCCCTGCAGTCCCCACCAACCCACCCACACCCTTCCCTGTTACCCCAACCCACCGCCTTCCCTGCTGCCCCCACCCACCCAGTCACCCACCCCCTTCACTTTTGCCCCCACCCAGCCATCACCCACCCTCTTCCCTGTTGCCCCAACTCACCCACCCCCATCCCTGTTGTGCCCACCCACCCACTCAACCCCTTCCCTGTTGCCCTACCCACCCACATGCGCACCCCCTTCCATGTTGCCCCCACCGTCCCACCCACCCCCATCCCTGTTGCCCCCACCTTCCGAACCCTTTCCCCGTTGCCCCAACCACCCCTTCCATGTTGACCCCACCCATCATCCCACCCCCTTCGCTGTTGCCCCCACCCACCTACCCCCTTCCCTGTTGCCCTCACCCACCCACACACCCCCTTCCCTCTCCCCACCCACCCACCCACCCCTTTCCCTCTCTCCAGCCACCCACCCCTTCCCTCTCCCCACCCACCCACTCCCCCTTGCTTGTTGCCCCCAGCTTCCCTGTCACCACCACACAGCCCCTTCCCTGTTGCCCCCAACCACCCACCACCCCCTTCCCTGTCGCATCCACCCTCCCTGTTGTCCCCCACCCACCCACTTCCCTGTTGCCCCCACCTACCAGCATCCCTGTTGCCCCCACCCACACACCCACACCCTTCCCTGTCGCCCCACCCACCAACCCCTTTCCCTGTCACCCCACCCACCGACCCCCTTCCCTGTTGCCCCCACCCACCCACCACCTTTCATGTAGCCCCCACACACACACCCACTTCCCTGTTGCCACCTCCCACCCACCCATCCTCTTGCCTGTTGCCCACAACACTCCACCCCCATCTCTGTGGCTCTAACCCACCCTATTCCCTGTTGCCCCCCCACCCAAGCCCTTCTCTTTTGCCCCCACCCACCCACCCATCCCCTTCCCTGTCGACCCACCCACCCCCTTCCCTGTTCTCCCCACCCACCCAACCCTTCCCTGTTGTCCCCACCACACACCCACCCCCTTCCCTGTCACTCCACCCACCGACCCGTTTCCCTGTCGACCAACCCATCCCCTTCACTGTTCCCCCCACCCATCCAACCCCTTCCCTGTTGCCCCCATGCACCCACCCACCCCCTTCCCTATTATCCCCACCCACTGACCCCCTTCCCTGTCGTCCTCACCCACCCCCTTCACTGTTGCCCCCACCCAGCACCTTCCATGTTGCCCCGTCACACTCACCCACCACCTTCCCTACTGTCCGCATGCACCCCCTTCCCTGTTGCCCCCACCCACACCCTTCCATGTTGCCCCCACACACCCACCCACCCTCTTCCCTGTTGCCCCATTCACCCTCCCATAAAGATCCTATCATGTTGCCCCCATCCTCCCACCTACCCCCTTCCCTTTTGCCCCCTCCCACCCACACATCCCCTTGCCTGTTGTCCCCACAACCCAACCCCCAACTCGGTGGCCCCGACCCACCCCATTCCCTGGTGCACCTACCACCTTCCCTGTTGCCCCCACCCCCTTCCCTGTTGCCCCCACTCACCCACCCATCCCCTTCCCTGCTGCCCCTCCCACCCACCCATCCCATTGCCTGTTGCCCCCACCAACTCACCCCCGTCTCTGTGGCCCCGACCCACACCCTTCCCTGTTGCCCCCACTCACCCACCCAGACACTTCCCTGTGGCCAACACCTACCCACCCCCTTCCCAGTTGCCCCCACCCACCCCCTTCCCTGCTGCCCCCACCAACACATCCACCTCCTTCCTTGTTGCCACCACCCACCCACCCCTTTCCCTGTTGCCCCCAACCACCAACCATCCTCTTCCCTGTCACCCAATCCTCCAACCCTCTTCCCTGTCACCCCACCCACCGACACCCTTCCCTGTCACCCCCACCTACCCCCTTCCCTGTTGCCCCAACCACCCACCCAACACCTTCTCTGTTGCCCCCACCAACTCACCCAGCACCTTCCCTTTTGCCCCCACCCACTCATCCACCCACCAGCATCCCTGTCGGCCCAACACAGACACCCACCCTCTTCCATGTTGTCCCCACTCACCCTCCCAGCAACAGCCTTCCCTGTTGCCCCCACCCTCCCCACATCCCCTTGCCTGTTGCACCCACCACCTTCCCTGTTGCCCCCACACCCTTCCCTGTTGCCCACATCACATTCCCTGTTGCCCCCACCTCTTCCCTGTTGCCCACACCCACCCACCCACTCCCTTCCCTGTTGCCCCCACCCACCTACACACATCCCTGTTGCCCCCACCCACCCACCCACCCCCTTCCCTGTCGCCCAACCCACTGACTCCCTTCCCTGTCCCCCCCACACACCCCCTTCCCTGTTGCCCCAACCCAGCCACCCACCCTCTTCCCTGTTGCCCCCACTTACCCTCCCACAAACACCCTATTGTGTTACCCACACCCACCCACACACCCCTTTCCCTGTTGCCCCCTCCCACCCACCCATCCCCTTGCCTGTTGCTCCCAACCCCCGTCTCTGTGGCCCCGAACCACCCCCTTCCCTGTTGCACCCACCACCTTCCCTGTTGCCCCCACACACCCACCCATTCCCTTCCCTGTTGCCCCTCCCACCCACCCATCCCATTGCCTGTTGCCCCCACCAACTCACCCATGTCTCTGTTGCCCAATCCACCGACACCCTTCCCTGTCACTCCCACCCACCCCCTTCCCTGTTGCCCCCACCCACCCACCACCTTCTCTCTTGCCCCCACCCACACACCCATCATCTAGCCTGTTGCCCCACTCACCCTCCCACAAACAACCTTCCCTGTTGCCCCCACCCCTTCCCTGTTGCCCACACCCACCCACCCACTTACCTGTTGCACCCACCCACCTACCCCCTTCCCTGTTGCCACCACCCACTTCCCTGTTACCCCATCCACCGACCCCCTTCCCTGTCACCCCCAAACACCCCCATCCCTGTTGCCCCCACCCAGCCACCCACCCCCTTCCCTGTTGCACCCACCCAACTACCCCCTTCCCTGTTGCCACCACCCACTTCCCTGTTGCCCCCACCCACCCACCCATCCCCTTCACTGTCGCCCAACCCACCAACCCCCTTCCCTGTTACCCCACCCACCGACCCCCTTCCCTGTCACCTCCAAACACCCCCTTCCCTGTTGCCCCTTCCCACCCACCCATCCCCTTGCCTGTTGCTCCCAACACTCGTCTCTGTGGCCCCGACCCACCCCCTTCCCTGTTGCACCCACCACCTTCCCTGTTGCCCCCACACACCCACACATCCCCTTCCCTGTTACCCCTCCCACCCACCCATCCCATTGCCTGCTGCCCCCACCAACTCAACCCCCTCTCAGTGGCCCCGACCCACACCCTTCCCTGTTGCCCCCAGCCACCCACCCATCCCCTTCCCTGTCGCCCAATCCACCGACCCCCTTCCATGTCACCCCACCCACCAACACCCTTCCCTGTTGCCTCCACCCACCCAACCACCACCTTCTCTGTTGGCCACATCCACACACCCACCCCCTTCCATGTTGCCCCCATCCCCTCACCCAGCACCTTCCCCTTGTTGCCCCCACCCACCCACCCACCGGCATCCCTGTTGCCCCCACCCACACATGCACCCTCTTCCATGTTGCCCCCACTCACCCTCCCACAAACACCCTTCCCTGTTGCCCCCACCCATCCACACATCCCCTTGCCTGTTGCATGCACTACCTTCACTGTTGCCCCCACACCCTTCCCAGTTGCCCACACCACCTTCCCTTTTGCCTCCACCCCTTCCCTGTTGCCCACACCACCTTCCCTGTTGCACCCACCCCCTTCCCTGTTGTCCCTACACACCTACCCCCTTCCCTGTTTCCCCCACCCACCTACCTACTTCCCTGTTGCCCACACCCACCCACGCAAACCCTTCCCTGTTGCCCCCTCCCACCTACCCATTCCCTTGCCTGTTGCTCCCAACCCCTGTCTCTGTGGCCCCGACCCACCTCCTTCCCTGTTGCACCCACCATCTTCCCTGTTGCCCCCCACCCAACCATCCATTCCCTTCCCTGTTGCACCCACCCACCCATCCGCTTCCCTGTTGCCCCCACCCACCCCCTTCCTTGCTGCCCCCACCCACCAATCCCCTTCTCTGTTGCCCCCACCCACCCACCCCTTCCCTGTTGCCCCGACCCACCCACCCACCTCCTTCCCTGTTGCCCCCCACCCATCCCCTTCCCTCTTGACCTCACCCAGCCACCCACCCATTCCCTGTTGCCTACCACCCACCCACAAACCCAGCCACTTCCTTGTTGCCCACACCCACCGACTCCCTTCCCTGTTGCCCCCTCCCACCCACCCATCCCCTTGCCTGTTGCCCCCACCCCACAACCCCCATCTCTGTGGCCCTGACCCACCCCCTTCCCTGTTGCACCCACCACCTTCCCTGTTGCCCCTCCCACTCACCCATCCCATTGCCTGCTGCCCCCACCCACCTACCCACATCCTTCCCATTTGCCCCCAGCCACACACCCACCCCCTTACCTGTGACCATCACCCACCCACCCACACCCTTCCCTGTTGCCCCCACCCACTTCCCTGTTGCCCCCACCCACCCACACTCCCCTTCTCTGTTGCCCCCTCCCACCCACACATCCCCTAGCCTGTAGCCACCACCCCCCCAACGCCCTTCTCTATGGCCCTGACCCACCCCCTTCCGTGTTGCACCCACTACCTTCCCTATTGCCCCCACCGCCTTCGCTGTTGCCCCCACCCATCCACCCATCCCCTTACATGTTGCCCCCACCCACCCACCCAACCTCTTCCCTGTTGCCCCCACCCTGCCTCCCAACCCCTTCCCTGCTGCCCCCACCCACCCACCCCCTTTCCTGCTGCCCCCACCCACCCAACACCTCCTTCTCTGTTGCCCCCATGCACAAACCCAACCCCTTCCCTGTTGCCCCCCACCTCCCCTTCCCTGCTGCACACACCCACCACCTTCCATGTTGCCCCCACCCACTCACCAACCACCTTCCCTGTTGCCCCCATCCACACACCCACGCCCTTCCATGTTGCCCCCACTCGCCCACCCACCCTCTTCCCTGTTGCCCCCACTGACCCTTACACAAACACACTTTCCTGTTGCCCCCACCCAGCCACCCAACTACCCCATTCCCTGTTGCCCCTACCCAAATTCCACCCACCCCATTCATGTTGCCCCCACACAAACCCTTCCCTTTTGCCCGCTCCCTCCCCCCACCCCCTTCCCTGTTTCCCCATCCCACACACTCACCACTTTCCCTGTTGCCCACAACCACAAACCCCTTCCCTGTTGCCCCCACCCACACACACACCCCCATCTCTGTGGCCCCCCACCCTACCCCTTCCCTTTTGACCCCACCCACCCACCCACCCATTCCCTGTTGACCACCACCCACCCACAAACCCATCCACTTCCCTGTTGCCCACACCCACCCACCTCCTTCCCTGTTGCCCCCACCCACACACCCATCCCCTTCCTTGTTGCCCCTCCCACCCACCCATCCCATTGCCTGTTGCCCCCACCAACTCACCCCCGTCTCTGTGGCCCCGACCCACACGCTTCCCTGTTGCGCCCAGCCACCCACCCACCCCCTTCCCTGTGGCCATCACCCACCCACCCACACCCTTCCCTGTTGCCCCCACCAACTTCCCTGTTGCCCCCAACCATCCACGCTCTCCTTCCCTGCTGCCCCTTCCCACCCACACATCCCCTAGCCTGTAGCACCCAGCCCCAACCCCCTTCTCTTTGGTCCCAACCCACCCCCTTCCCTGCTGCAACCACCACCTTCCCTGTTGCCCCCACACCCTTCGCTGTTGCCCCCACCCACCCACACATCCCCTTCCATGTTGCCCCCTCCCAACCACCCACCCCCTTCCCTGTTGCTCCCACCCACCCACCCACCCCCTTCCCTGTTGCTACCACCCACCCACCCAACCCCTTCCCTGTTGCCCCACTCACCTACCCACTTCCCTATTGCACCCACCCAGCCACCCAACACCTTCCCTGTTGCCCTCACCCACCCCTTCTCAGCTGCCCCCACCCACCCATCCACCTCCTTCTCTGTTGCCCCCACCCACACACCCACCCCCTTCCCTGTTGCCCCCATCCACCCCCTTCCCTGCTGGCCCCACCCACTCACCAACCACCTTCCCTGTTGCCCCCACCCACCCACCCACCCAAATCTCTGTTGCCCAGACCCACCCACCCATCCCTTTCCCTGTTGCCCAAACCCGCTCCCTTCCCTATTGAGTCCACCCCTTCCCTGTTACCCCACCCAACTTTCACCCACCCCCATTCGTGTGGCCCCCACACACACCCTTCCCTCTTGCCCGCGCCCTCCCCCCACCCCTTGCTATGCTTCCCCATCCCTCCCACTCACCACCTTCCCTGTTGCCCACAAACATGCACCCCCTTCCCTGTTGCCCACCACCCACCCACAAACCCAGCCACTTTCCTGTTGCCCACACCCACCCATACCCTTCCCTGTTGCCCCCACCCACTCACCCACCAGCTTCCCAGTTGCCCCCACACACCCCTTCCCTGTTGCCCCCATCCTCCCACCCACCGCCATCCCTGTTGCCCAAACCTTCACACCCACACCTTTCCTTGTCGCACCCACCCACCCCCTTGCCTGTTGCCCCCACCTGCCCACACATCAGCTTCTCTGTTGTCCCCTCCCCCACACACACTCCCTTCCATGTTGCTCCCACACACCCACCCACCCTCTTCCCTGTTGCCCCTACTCACCCTCCCACAAACACCCTCTCTTGTTGCCCCCACCCACACACCCCCATCCCTGCTGCCCCCACCCACCCATCTACCTCCTTCCATGTTGCCCCCACCCACCCACACATCCCCTTGCCTGTTGCCCCTACCCCCCAACCACTGTCTCTGTGGCCCCGACCCACCCCCTTCCCTGTTGCCCCCACCCTCTGCACTGTTGCCCCCACCCACCCATCCACCTCCTTCCCTGTTGCCCCCACCCACCCCCCCCTTCCGTGTTGCCCCCACCCACTCACCTTCGTCCCTGTTGTCCCTACCCACCCACCACCATCCAACTCCCTGTAGCCCCCACCTTCCCTGTCGCCACCACCCACACCTTCACTGTTTCCCCCACCCATCCACCTATCCCCTTCCCTGTCGCCCAACCCACCGACCCCCTTCCGTGTCTCTCCACCCACCGACCCCCTTCCCGGTCACCCCCACCCACCCACCCACGACCTTCTCTGTTGCCCCTACCCACAAACCCACCCCTTCCATATTGCCCCCACCCACTCATCCACACTCTTCCCTGTTACCCCCACTCTCCCTCCCACAAACACCCTATTGTGTTGCCCCCTCCCACTCACCCATCCCCTTGCCTGTTGCCCCCTCACACCCACACCCACACACTTCCCTGTTGCCCCCACCCACATACACCCTTCCCTGTTGCCCACACCCACTTCCCTGATGCCCCCAGCCACCCACACACCTCCTTCCCTGTTGCCCCCAAACTCCAACCCACCCCTTCCCTGTTGCCCCCACCCACCCACCCCCTTCCCTGTTGCCCCCACTCACTCTCCCCCTTTCCTGTTGCCCCCACACACCCACCCACCCATTTCCCTTTTGCCGCCACCCACACACCACACCCTCCATGTTGACCCCACCCACTCACCCATCACCTTCCCTGTTGCCCACATGCACCCCTTCCCTGTTGCCAACTCCCACCAATCCACCACCTTCCCTATTGCCTGCATCCCCTTCCCTATTGCCCCCACCCACCCAGCCACCACCTTTCCTGTTGCCCCCACCCAGCCACCGCCTTCCCTGTTGCCCCACCCACCCACCCACCCCCTTCCCTGTTGCCCCCACCCACCCACCCACTCCCTTCCCTGTTGCCCCCACCCACCCACCCATCCCCTTCCCTGTCGCCCAACCTACCGACCCCCTTCCCTGTCACCCCACCCACCAACCCCCTTCCCTGTCACCCCCATCCATCCCTTCTCTGTTGACCCCCACCTACCCACCCCCTTCCCTGATGCCCCTGCCACTCACCCAGCACCTTCCCTGTTGCCCAAATGCACCCCCTTCCCTGTTGCCCCCACCCACCAGCATCCCTGCTGACCCACCCACACACCCAACAAACGTCTTCCTGGTTGCCCCCACTCACCCTCCCACAAACACCCTTTCCTTTTGCCCCCACCCACCCATGCACCCCTTGCCTGTTGCCCCCACCCCCAACACCTGTCTCTGTGGCCCCAACCCACCCCCTTCCCTGTTGGACACACCACATTCCCTGTTGCCCCAACCCCCTTCCGTGTTGCGCCCACCAACTCACCCATCCCTTTCCCTGTTGCCCACAGCCACCCACCCATCCCCTTCCCTGTTTCCCTCACCCACCCACCCATCCACTTCCCTGTTGCCCCCACCCACCCACTTCCCTGTTGCCCCCACCCACCCACCCACCCCCTTCCCTGTTGCCCCACCCAACTCCTTCTCTGTTGCCCCACCCTCCCTCCCACCCCCTTCCCTGTTGCCACAACACACCAACCCATCCCTTCCCTGTTGCCCCCACACACCTACAGAACCAGCCACTTCCCTGTTGCCCCCATCCACCCACCCCATTCCCTGTTGTCCCCACCCACTCACCCCCTTCCATCTTGACCCCTTCCCTGTTGCCCCCACCCAACCACCCACCCCCTTCTCTGTTGCCCCCAAAATCTCATCCCCTGTTGCCCCCTCACGCCCACCCATCCCGCTTTCTGTTGCACCCAGCCACCCCTTCCCTGTTGCCCCTAACCACACACCACCCACTTCCCTGGTGCCCCCACCTTCCCTGTCACCACCACCCACCCACTTCCCTGTTTTCCCCTCCGACCCACCCATCCCCTTCCCTGTCGCCCCACCCACTGACCCTCTTCCCTGTCACCCCACCCACTGACCCTCTTCCCTCTCGCCCCCACCCACCCACCACCTTCCCTGTTGCTCCCACCAACCCACCCACACCCTTCCCTGTTGCCCGCACCCCCTTCCCTGTTGCCCACATGCACCCACCCACTTCCTTCCCTGTTTCCCCATCCCACCCACACACCCCCTTCCCTGATGTTCCCACCCTCACACCCACCCCCGTCTCTGTGGCCCCCACACACCCCCTTCCATCTTGACACAACCCACCCACCCACCCCTTCCCTGTTGCCCCCACCCACCCACAAACCCAGCCACATCCCTGTTGCCCACACACACCCACCCCCTTCCCTGTTGTCCCCACTGAACCACCCACTCACTTGCCTGTTGCCTCCAACTATCTACCCACCCATTTCCCTGTTACCCCATCCCACACACTACCTTCACTTTTGCCGGCACCCACCTACCCCCGTCTCTGTGGCACCCACCCACCCCTTCCCTGTTGCCCCCACCCACCCACCCATTCACTTTCCTGTCGCCCCACCCACCGACCCCCTTCCCTGTCGCCCCACCCACTGACACCCTTCCCTGTCACCCCCACCCAACCCCTTCCCTGTTGCCCCCACCCACTCACTCACCACCTTCCCAGTTGCACCCACGCATGCCCATCCCTGTTGCCCCCAACCACCCTCCCACAAACACCCTTTCCTGTTGCCCCAAACCACCCATGCACCCCCATCCCTGTTGCCCCCACCCACCCACCTATCCCCTTGCCTTTTGCCCCCACCAACTCACCCCCGCCTCCATGGCCCTGACCCACACACTTTCGTGTTGCCCCCACCCACCCTCCCACCCCTTCCCTGTTGCCCCCAGCCACCCACCCACCACCTTCCCTGTGAACACCACCCACCCACCCCCTTTACTGTTGACCCCAACCCACCCCCTTCCCTGCTGCCCCCACCCACCCATCCATCTCCATCCCTGTTGCCCACACCACCCACCCCTTCCCTTTTGCCCCCACCTACTCATCTTATTCCCTGTTGCTGCCACCCACTCACCACCTTCCCTGTTGCCCCCACCCACCTGCCCCTTCCCTGTTGCCCCCACCTATCCACCCCCTTCCCAGTTGCCCCCACACAACCACCCATCCCTTCCCTGTTGACCCCACACACCCAAAAACCCAGGCACTTCCCTGTTGCCCCAACTTACCCACCCACCCCCATCCATTTTGCCACCAACCACCCACCTCCCTGTCATCCCCACACACAGTTCACCTTCCCTGTCGCTCCTACCCAACCGTCCCTTCCCTCTCCTGACCCACCCATCCACACTCCCCCTTCCCTGTTGCCCCCACCCACCAACTTCCCTGTTGCCCCCACGCACCCACCCCTTCCCTGTTGCCCCCTTCCACCTATCCCCTTCCCTGTTACCCCACCCAGCCACACCTTCCCTTTTGCCCCCTCACACAGTTCACCTTCCCTGTCGCCCCTACCCAACCATCCCTTCCCTCTCCTGACCCACCCATCCACACTCCCCCTTCCCTGTTGCCCCCACCCACCACCTTCCCTGTTAGCCCACTCTCCCACCCCTTCCCTGTTGCCCCCTTCCACCAACACAACCCATTACCTGTTGCCCACTCACACCCAAGAAACACCTTCCCTGTTGCACCCAGCCACACAGCTACCCACCCCCTGGCCTGTATCCCCCCACCCAACACCCCACACAACCCCTTCCCTGTTACCCCCCCCTACCCACCCAACGCCTTGCCTGTTGACCCCACACCCCCACCCATGTCTCTGTGGTCCCGACCCACCCCCTTCCCTGTTGTCACCACCCACCCACTTTCCTGTTGCCCCAAACCACCCACCCACCCATGCCTTTCCCTGATGCCCCCACCCACCCCCTTCCCTGTTACCACCACCCACCCCATCCACCCACATTCCTGTGGCCTCCACACACACCCTTCCCTCTTGCCCGCGCCTTCCTCCCCACCCACTTCCCTGTTTCCCCATCCCACCCACTCACCACCTTCCCTGTTGCCCACAAACACAAACCCATTCCCTGTTGCACCCACCCACACACACACCCCCATCTCTGTGGCTCCCCACCCTGTTGCCACCACCCACCCCCTTCCCTTTTGACTCCACCCACCCACCCATTCCCTGTTGCCAAAAGCTACCCACAAACCCATCCATTTCCCTGTTGCCCCCACACCAACCGACCCCCTTCCATATTGCCCCCTCCCACCCAGCCATCCCCTTGTCAGTTGCCCCCACCCACTCACCAACTCCGCTTTTGCACCCACCAACACAACCCCATCTCTGTGGCCCCCACCCACCCCCTTCCTTCTTGCCCACAACCCACACCCACACTTTCTATGTTGATACCACCCACCCACAAATCCAGCCACTTCCCTGTTGTCCCCACCCTCCCACCCACTTCTCTGTTGCCCACACCCAACCACACATCCACTTCCCTGTTACCTTGACATACCAACCCATCCCTTCCCTGTTGCCCCCACACACCCATAAAACCAACCATTTCCCTGTTGCTCCCATCTACCTACCCATCCCCTTCCAAGTTGCCCCCACTCACCCACTTCCCTGTTGCCGCCACCCACCCACCCACACCCTTCACTGTTGCCCCTACCCAGCCACCACCCTTTCCCTGTGACCCCAACTTCCCTGTTGCCACCACCCACCCACTTCCCTGTTGCCCCCTCCAACCCACGCATTCCCTTCTCTGTCACCCCACCCACCGACCCCCTTCCCTTGCCCCCCACCCACCGACCCCCTTCCCTGTCGCCCCCACCCACCAGCTTCTCTGTTGCCCCCACCCGCCCACCACCTTCCATGGGGCCCCAACCCACTCACACACCACCTTCCCTGTTGCCACCACCCATACACCCACACCCTCCCATGTTGCCCCCACCCACCCACCCTCTTCCCTGTTGCACCCACTCACACTCCCTCAAACTCCCTTTCCTGTTGCCCCCACCCACCCACACACCCACTTCCCTGTTGCCACCCCCACACACCCACCCCATGCCCTGTTGCCCCCATCCATGCACCACATTCCCTGTTGCCCCGACCCACCTCTTTCCCTGTTGCCCCCACCAACCCACCCACCCCTTCCCTGTTGTCCCCAACCATCCACCCCTTCCCTCTTGCCCCATCCCGCCCATCCACCCCTTCCCTGATGCCCCCACCCTCGCACCCACCACCGTCTCAGTGGCCCCCACACACCCACTTCCCTCCTGACCCCACACACACACCCACCACTTCCCAGCCACATCACTGTTGCCCCCAACCATGCAACGCCTTCCCTGTTGCCCCCACCCACTCACCACCTTTGCTTTCGCTCCCACCCACCCACCTCTGCCTCTGTGGCTCTCACCCACCCCCTTCCCTGTTGGCCCCCACCACCAACCCATCCACTTTCCTGTCGCCCCACCCACCGACCCCCTTCACTGTTGCTCCCGCTCATCCCCTTCCCTGTTGCACCCACCCACTCACCCACCACCTTCCCTGTTGCACCCACGCACCCACTTCACTGTTGCCCCCACCCACCCACCCACCACCATCCCTGTTGCCCACACCTTCACACCCACACCCTTCCATGTTGCCCCCACAGACCCACCCAGCAAGTCCCTGTTGCCCACAGACACCCACAAACTCCACCACTTGCCTTTTGACCCCACCTACTCACACATGCCCTTCCTTGTTGCCCCCAATCACCCACTTCCCTGTTGGTCCCATCCAACCACCAACCCATTGCCTGTTGACCCCAACCACATAACCACCCCTTTCCCTGTTGACCCCACCCACCTACCCACCCCTTCCCTGTTGCCCCCACCCAAACGAATCCTTCTCTGTTGTCCCCACCCACACCCTTCCCTGTTGTCCCCTCCCATGAACCCACCCCATTCCCTGTTGTCCCCATCCATGCACCGCATTCCCTGTTGCCCCCTCCCACCTCCTTTCCTGTTGCCCCCACCAACCCACCCACCCTCTTCCCTGTTGCCCCAACCATCCACCCCCTTCCCTGTTGCCCCCACCCACCAACCCACTTCCCTGTTGTCCCCACCCACCCACTTTCCTGTTACCCCAAACCAC
This sequence comes from Carcharodon carcharias, assembly GCF_017639515.1. Classification (NCBI taxonomy): domain Eukaryota; kingdom Metazoa; phylum Chordata; class Chondrichthyes; order Lamniformes; family Lamnidae; genus Carcharodon; species Carcharodon carcharias. Next base: position 27,528,264 of record NC_054494.1, on the reverse strand, counting down.
CCACCCACCCATGCCTTTCCCTGTTGCCCCCACTCACCCCCTTCCCTGTTACGACCACCCACCCCATCCACCCACATTCCTGTGGCCTCCACATAAACCCTTCGCTCTTGAAACTCCCACCCACCTACCCACTTAATTGTTTCCCCCTCCATCCCACTCACCACCTTCCCAGTTGCCCCCAGCCACGCACCCCCTTCCCTCTTACTAACACCCACGCACCCACCCGCATCTCTGTGGCCCCCACTCACCCCCTTCCCTCTTGACTCCACCCACCCACCCACCCACTTCCCTGTTGCCGCCACCCACCCACCCACACCCTTCGCTACTGACCCTACCCAGCCACCTCCCCTTCCCTGTGCCCCCACCTTCCCTGTCGCCACCACCCACCCACTTCCCTGTTGCCCCCTCCCACCCTCCCATCCCCATTCCCTGTCGCCCCACCCACCGACCCCCTTCCCTATCGCCCCCATGCACCACCTTCTCTGTTGCCCCCACTCACCCACCACCTTCCCTGTTGCCCCCACCCATAAACCCACACCCTCCCATGTTGCCCCCACCCACCCACCCTCTTCTCTGTTGCACCAACTCACGCTCCCTCAAACAACCTTTCCTGTTGCCCCCACCCACCCACATACCCACTTCCCTGTTACCCCCTCCCACCCACCCACACTCTTCCCTGTTGCCCCTAACCCTCCACCCCCTTCTCTGTTGCTCCCACCCACCTCCTTTTCTGTTACCCCAAACCACCCACCCACCCATGCCTTTCCCTGATGCCCCCACCCACCCCCTTCCCTGTTACAACCACCCACCCCATCCACCCACATTCCTGTGGCCTCCACACACACCCTTCACTCTTGACCCACCCACCCACCCACCCGTTTACCTGTTTCCCACTCCAACCCACTCACCACCTTTCCAGTTGCCCCCAGCCACGCACCCCCTTCCCTCTTACTAACACCCACGCACCCACCCCCATCTCTCTGGCCCACAGTGAACCCCTTCCCTCTTGACCCCACCCACCCTCCCACCCCTTCCCTGTTGCCCACACACAACCACCCATCCACTTCCCTGTTGCCCACACCCCCTCATCATCTTCCCTGTTGCCCCCACCCACTCACCAACTTCGCTTTTGCCCCCACCAACACAAAGCCATCTCTGTGGCTCCCACCCACCCCCTTCCACCTTGCCCCCAACCCCCACCCACCATTTCTCTGTTGATACCACCCACCCACAAATCCAGACACTTCCCTGTTGTCCCCACCCTCCCACCCACTTCTCTGTTGCCCGCACCCAACCACACACTCACTTCCCTGTTGCCCCGACATGCCAACCCATCCCTTCCCTGTTGCCCCCACACACCCACCAAACCAGCCATTTCCCTGTTGCTCCCATCTACCTACCCACCCCCTTCCAAGTTGCCCCCACCCACCCCCTTCACTGTTGCCTCCACCCTCCCTGTCGCCCGCACCGACCCACTTCCCTGTTGCCGGAACCCACCCATCCACACCCTTTGCTGTTGCCCCTACCCTCCCACCACTCCTTCCCTGTGACCCCAAATTCCCCGTTGCCAAAACCCACCCACCTGCTTCCCTGTTGCCCCCTCCCACCCATGCATCCCCTTCTCTGTTGCCCCACTCACCGACCCCATTCCCTGTCGCCACGCCCACCGACCCCCTTCCCTATCGCCCCCACGCACCACCTTCTCTGTTGCCCCCACCCACCCTCCCTCTTCCCTGTTGCACCCACTCACACTCACTCAAACACCCTTTCCTGTTGCCCCCACCCACCCACACACCCATTTCCCTGTTGCCCCCTCCCACGCACCCACCCCATGCCCTGTTGCCCCCATCCATGCACCCCATTCCCTGTTGCCCCAACTCACCTCCTTCCCTGTTGCCCCCTCCCACCCACCCACCCCTTCCATGATGCCCCCACCCTCGCACGCACCGCCGTCTCTGTGGCCCCCACACACCCACTTCCCTCCTGACCCCACCCACCCACCCACCACTTCCCTGTTGCCCCCACCCACAAACCCAGCCACATCCCTGTTGCCCCCACTCACGCACCCCCTTCCCTGTTGCCCCCACCCAACCACCGACACACTTCCCTGTTGCCTCCACCTATCTACCCACCCACGTCCCTGTTGCCCCCACCCAATCACCACCTTCATTTTCGCCCCCACCCACCCACCTCCGTCTCTGTGGCGCCCACCCACCCCCTTCCCTGTTGCCCCCAACCACCCAACAATACACTTTCCTTTCGCCCCACCCACCAACCTCCTTCCCTGTCGCCTCACCCACCGACCCCCTTCCCTGTCACCCCCACTCATCCCCTTCCCTGTTGCTTCCACCAACTCACCCACCACCTTCCCTTTTGCACCCACGCACCCCCTTCCCTGTTGCCACCACCCACCCACCCACACACCACTATCCCTGTTGCCCACACCTTCACACCCATGCCCTTCCATGTTGCCCCCACACACCCACTCAGCCAGTCCCTGTTGCCCCCACACACCCATGAATTCCACCACTTCCCTGTTGCCCCCACGTACTCACCCACACCCTTCCATGTTGCCCCCAACCACGCACTTCCCTGTTGCTCCCACCCAACCACCAACCCATTCCCTGTTGCCCCCACCCACATAACCACCCCTTTCCCTGTTGCCCCCACCCACCTACCCACCCCTTCCTTGTTGTCCCCATCCATGCACCCCATTCCCTGTTGCACCCACCCACCTCCTTTCCTGTTGCCCTCACCAACCCACCCACCCTCTTCCCTGTTGCCCCAACCATCCACACCCTTCCCTGTTGCCCTCACCCACCCACCCTCCACCATCCCTGTTGCCCACACCTCCACACCCACACCCTTCCATGTTGCCCCCACACACCCACTCAGCCAGTCCGTGCTCCCCCACACACCCACAAACTCCACCACTTCCCTGTTGCCCCTACCTACACACCTACGCCCTTCCATGTTGCCCACAACCACCCACTTCCCTGTTGTTCCAACCCAACCACCAACACATTTACTGTTGCCCCCACCCACATAACCACGCTTTCCCTGTTGCCCCCTCCCACCTACCCACCCCTTCCCTGTTGCCCCCATCCACCCACCCACTTCACTGTTGCCCCCACCCACTCAAATCCTTCTCTGCTATCCCCACCCACCCCCTTCCCTGTTGCCCCCTCCCACCCACACACCCCATTCCCTGTTGTCCACATCCATCCACCCCATTCCCTGTTGCCCCCACCCACCTCCTTTCCTGATGCCCCCACCAACCCACCCACCCTCTTCCCTGTTGCCGCAACCATCCACCCCTTCCCTGTTGTTCCCTCCCACCCACTTTCCTGTTACCCCCAACGACCCGCCCACCCATGCCTTTCCCTGTTGCCCCCACCCACCCCCTTCCCTGTTACCACCACCCACCCCATCCACCCACATTCCTGTGGCCTCCACACACACCCTTCCCTCTGGCTCCTCCCACCCACCCACCCACTTAACTGTTACCCCCTCCAACCCACTCACCACCTACCCAGTTGCCCCCAGCCACACACCCCATTCCCTCTTACTAACACCCATGCACCCACCCCCATCTCTGTGGCCCCCAATCACCCCCTTCCCTCTTGAATCCACCCACCCAACCACACCTTCCCTGTTGCCCCCACACAACCACCCATCCACATCCCTGTTGCCCACACCCCCTCATCACCTTTCCTGTTGACCCCAACAACCCAGCCAACCCTTCCCTTTTGCCCCCCACCCACTCACCAACTTCACTTTTGCCCCCACCAATGCACCCCCATCTCTGTGGCCCCCACTCACCCCCTTCCTTCTTGACTCCACCCACCCACCCACCCCTTCCCTTTTGCCCCCACACAACCACCCATCCACTTCCCTGTTGCCCACACCCCCGCATCACCTTCCCTGTTGACCCCAACAACCCACCCAACCCTACCCTGTTGCCCCCCACCCACTCACCAACTTCACTTTTGCCCCCACCAACGCACCCCCATCTCTGTGGTCCCCACCCACCCCTTCCTTCTTGCCCCCAAAACGCACCCACCCCTTCTCTGTTGCTATCACCCACCCACAAATACAGCCACTTCCCTGTTGTCCATACCCTCCCACCCACTTCTCAGTTGCCCACACCCAACCACACACCCACTTCCATGTTGCCCCGACATACAAACCCATCCCTTCCCTGTTGCCCCTACACACCCACAAAACCAGCCACTTCCCTGTTGCCCCCATCTACCTACCTACCCCCTTCCAAGATGCCCCCACCCACCCCCTTCCCTATTGCCCCCACCCAGTCACCCCCTTCCCACTTGACCCCACCCACCCCTTCCCTGTTGACCCACCCACCCACCCCCTTCCTTCTTCCCTCCCTGCCATCCACACTCGCCTTTCCCTGTTGCTCCCACCCATCACCTTCACTGTTGCCTCCTTCCACCCATCCCCTTCCCTGTTACTCCACCCAGCCACTCCTTACCTGTTGCCCCCTCACAGCCACTCATTCCCTTGCCTGTTGCATGCAGCCACCCCCTTCCCTGTTGCCCCCAACCACCCACCACCCCCTTCACTGTCACCTCCACCCTCCCTGTCACCTGCACCCACCCACTTCCCTGTTGCCGCCACCCACTCAACTACACCCTTCGCTATTGCCCCTACCCACCCACCACCCCTTCCCTGTGCCCCCATCTCCCCTGTCGACACCATCCACCCGCTTCCCTATTGTCCCCTCCCACCCACCCATCCCCTTCCCTATCGCCCCACCCACCGATCCTCTTCCCTGTCGCCCCCACCCACCACCTTCTCTGTGGCCCCCACCCACCCACCACCATCCATGGCACCCCCACCCACTCACCCACCACCTTCCCTTTTGCCCCCACACATACACCCACACCCTCCCATGTTGCCCCCACCCACCCACCCTCTTCCCTGTTGCATCCACTCACGCTCCCTCAATCAACCTTTCCTGTCGCCCCCACCCACCCACACACCCACTTCACTGTTGTCTCCATCCATGCACACCATTCCCTGTTGCCCCCACCCACCTCCTTTCCTGTTGCCTCCACCAACCCACCCACCCTCTTCCCTGTTGACCCCAACCATCCACCCCTTCCCTGTTGTCCCAACCCACCTCCTTCACTGTTGATCCCACCCACCCACTTTCCTGTTCCCCCAAAACACCCACCCATTCAAGCCTTTCCCTGTCACCCTCACCCAACCACTTCCCTGTAACCACCACCCACCCCATCCACCCACATTCCTGTGGCCTCCACACACACCCTTCACTCTTGCCCCACTCACCCACCCACCCACTTACCTGTTTCCCCCTCCAACCCACTCACCACCTTCCCAGTTGCCCCCAGCCACGCACCCCCTTCCCTCTTACTAACACCCACGCACACACACCCATCTCTTTGGACCCCACTCACCCACCCACCCCTTCCCTGTTGCCCCCACACAACCACCCATCCACTTCCCTGTTGCTCCGACCCCCTCATCACCTTCCCTGTTGCTCCCCAACCACACATCCAACACATCCCTGTTGCCCCCCTCCCACTCACCAACTTCACTTTTGCCCCCACCAACACACCCCCATCTCTGTGGCCCCCTCCCACCCCCTTCCTTCTTGCCCACAACCCCCACACACCATTTCTCTGTTGATACCACCCACCCACAAATCCAGACATTTCCCTGTTGTCCCCACCCTCCCACCCACTTCTCTGTTGCCCGCACCCAACCACACATCCACTTCCCTGTTGCCCCGACATACCAACCCATCCCTTCCCTGTTGCCCCCACACACCCACAAAACCAGCCATTTCCCTGTTGCTCCCATCTACCTACCCACACCCTTCCAAGTTGCCCCCACCCACCCACTTCACTGTCGCCTCCACTCTCCCTGTTGCCCACACCCACCCACTTCCCTGTTTCCGCCACCCACCCACCCACAACATTCGCTGTTGCCCCTACCCACCCACCACCCCTTCCCTGTGACCCCACCTTCCCTGTTGCCACCACCCACCCGCTTCCCTGTTGCCCCCTCCCACCCACGCATCCCCTTCTCTGTCACCACACCCAACGAACCCCTTCCTTATCGCCCCACCCAACGACCCCCTTCCCTGTCGCCCGACCCACCACCTTCTCTGTTGCCCCCACCCGCTCAACAACTTCCATGGTGCCCCCACCCACTCACCCACCACCTTCCATGTTGCCCCCACCCATACACACACTCCCTCCCATGTTGCCCCCACCCACCCACCCTCCTCCCTGTTGCACCCACTCACACTCCCTCAAACACCCTTTCCGGTTGCCCCCACCTACCCACAAACACAGTTCCCTGTTTCCCCCTCCCACCCACACACCCCATGCCCGGTTGCACCAATCCATGCACCCCCTTCCCTGTTGCCCCCACCCACCTCCTTCCCTGTTGCCCCCTCCCACCCACCCACCCCATGCCCTGTTGCCCCCATCCATGCACCCCATTCCCTGTTGCCCCCACCCACCTCCTTCCCTGTTGCCCCCACCCACGCACCCACCGCCGTCTCTGTGGCCCCCACACACCCACTTCCCTCCTGACCCCACCCACCCACCCACCACTACCCTGTTGCCCCCACCCACAAACCCAGCCACATCCCTGTTGCCCCCACCCATGCACCCCCTTCCCTGTTGCCCCCACCCAACCACCGACTCACTTCCCTGTTGCCTCCAACTATCTACCCACCCACTTCCCTGTTGCCCCCACCCACACACCCATCCACTTTCCTGTCGCCCCACCCACCAACCTCCTTCCCTGTCACCCCACTCATCCCCTTCCCTGTTGCCCCCCACCCACTCACCCACCACCTTCCCTGTTGCACCCATGCACCCCCTTCCCTGTTGCCCCCTCCCATCCACCCACCACCATCCCTGTTGCCCACACCTTCACACCCACAACCTTCCATGTTGCCCCCACACACCCACCCAGCCAGTCCCTGTTGCCACCACACACCCACAAACTCCACCACTTCCCTGCTGCCCCCACCTACTCACCCACACCCTTCCATGTTGCCCCCAACCACCTACTTCCCTGTTGCTCCCACCCAACCACCAACACATTCCCTGTTGCCCCCACCCACCTACCCAACTCTTCCCTGTTGCCCACATCCACACACCCACTTCCCTGTTGCCCGCATCCACTCAAATCCTTCTCTGTTGTCCCCACCCACCCCTTTCCCTGTTGCCCCCTCCCACCCACCCACCCCATTCCCTGTTGTCCCCACCCACTCACTTTCCTGTTACCCCAAACCACCCACCCACCCTTGCCTTTCCTTGTTGCCGCAAACCACCCCCTTCCCTGTTACCACCACCCACCCCATCCACCCACATTCCTTTGGCCTCTACACACACCCTTCCCTCTTGACCCTCCCACACACCCACCCACTTAACTGTTTCCCCCTCCAACCCACTCACCACCTTTCCAGTTGCCCCCAGCCACGCACCCCCTTCCCTCTTACTAACACCCATGCACCCACCCCCATCTCTGTGGCCCCCACTCACCCCCTTCCCTCTTGACACCACCCACCCACCCACCCCTTCCCTGTTGACCCGACACAACCACCCATCCACTTCCCTGTTGCCCCCAGCCCTCATGACCTTCCCTGTTGACCCCAACAACCCACCCAACCCTTCCCTGTTGCCCTCCACCCACTCACCAACTTCACTTTTGCACCCACCAATGCACCCCCTCTCTGTGGCCCCCACCCACCCCCTTCCTTCTTGCCCCCAAACACCACTCACCCCTTCTCTGTTGATACCACCCACCCACAAATCCAGCCACTTCCCTGTTGTCCCCACACTCCCACCCACTTCTCTGTTCCCCGCACCCAACCACACACCCACTTCCCTGTTGCCCCTACATACCAACCCATCCCTTCCCTGTTGCCCCTACACACCCACAAAACCAGCCACTTCCCATCTACCAACCCACCCCCTTTCAAGTTGCCCCCACTGACCCCCTTCCCTGTCGCCCACCCATCGACCCCTTCACTGTCCCCCCCCACCCACGACCTTCTCTGTTGCCCCCACCCACCCACCACTGTCCATGGTGCCCCCACCCACTCACCCAAGACCTTCCCTGTTCCCCCCACCCATACACCCACACCCTCCCATGTTGACCCCACCCACCCACCCTCTTCCCTGTTGCACCCACTCATGCTCCCTCAAACAACCTTTCCTGTTGCCCCCATGCACCCACACACCCCCTTCCCTGTTGCCCCCAACCAACTCCTTCCCTGCTGTCCCCACCCACCCACTTTCCTATTGCCCCAAACCACCCACCCACCCATGCCTTTCCCTGTTGCCCCCACACAACCATCCATCCACTTCCCTGTTGCCCCCACACAACCATCCATCCACTTCCCTGTTGCCCCCACCCCCACATCACCTTCCCTGTTGACCCCAACCATACATCCAACCCTTCCCTGTTGCCCCCCACCCACTCACCAACTTCACTTTTGTCCCCACCAACACACCCCCATCTCTGTGGCCCCCACCCACCCCCTTCCGCCTTGCCCCCAACCCCCACCCACCATTTCTCTGTTGATACCACCCACCCACAAATCCAGCCACTTCCCTGTTGTCCCCACCCTCCCACCCACTTCTCTGTTGCCCGCACCCAACCACACATCTACTTCCCTGTTGCCCTGACATACAAACCCATCCCTATCCTGTTGCCCCCACACACACACAAAACCAGCCATTTCCCTGTTGCTCCCATCTACTACCCACCCCATTCCAAGTTGCCCCCACCCACCCCCTTCACTGTCGTCTCCACCCTCCCTGTCGCCCGCACCCACCCACTTCCCTGTTGCCACCACCCACCCACCCACACCCTTCGCTGTTGCCCCTACCCACCAACCACCCCTTCCCTGTGACACCAGCTTCCCTGTTGCCACCACCCACCCGCTTCCCTGTAGCCCCCTCCCACCCATGCATCCCCTTCTCTGTCGCCCCACCCACCAACCCCCTTCCCTAGCGCCCCACCCAACGACCCCCTTCCCTGTCGCCCCCACTCACCACCTTCTCTGTTGCCCCCAGCCGCCCACCAACTTCCATGGTGCCCCCACCCACTCACCCACCACCTTCCCTGTTGCCCCCACCCATACACCCACATCCTCCCATGTTGCCCCCACCCACCCACCCTCTTCCCTGTTGCACCCACTCACTCCCTCAAACACCCTTTCCTGTTCCCCCCACCCACCCTCACACCCACTTCTCTGTTGCCCCCTCCCAACCACCCACCCCATGCCCTGTTGCCCCATCCATGCACCCCATTCCCTGTTGCCCCCACCCACCTCCTTCCCTGTTGCCCCCTCCCATCCACCCACCCCTTCCCTGATGCCCCCACACTCGCACCCACCCCCGTCCCTGTGGCCCCCACACACCCACTTCCCTCCTGACCCCACCCACCCACCCACCACTTCCCTGTTGCCCCCACCCACAAACACAGCCACATCCCTGTTGCCCCCACCCACGCACCGCCTTCCCTGTTGCCCCCACCCAACCACAGACTCACTTCTCTGTTGCCTCCAACTATCTACCCACCCACTTCCCTGTTGCCCCCATCCACTCACCACTTTTGCTTTCGCCCCCACCCAGCCACATCCGTCTCTGTGCTGCCCACCCACCCCCTTCCCTGTTGCCCCCAACCACCCACCCATCCACTTTCCTGTCGCCCCACCCACTGACCTCCTTCTCTGTCGCCCCACCCACCGACCCCCTTCCCTGTCGCCCCCTCCCACCCACCCACCACCATCCCTGTTTCCCACACCTTCACAACCATACCCTTCCATGTTGCCCCCACACACCCACCCAACCAGTCCCTGTTGCCCCCACACACCCACAAACTCCACCACTTCCCTGTTGCCCCCACATACTCACCCACGCCCTTCCATTTTGCCCCCAAGCACCCACTTACCTGTTGCTCCGACCCAACCACCAATCCATTCCCTGTTGCCCCCACCCAACTACCCAACCCTTCCCTGTTGACCACATCCACCCACCCATTTCCCTGTTGCCCCCACCCACTCAAATCCTTCTCTGCTGTCCCCATCCACCCCTTTCCCTGTTGCCCCCTCCCACCCACCCACCCCATTCCCTGTTGTCCCCACCCACCCACTCACCCCATTCTCTGTTGTCCCCACCCACCCACACACCCCATTCCCTGTTGTCCCCACCCAACCACCCCCTTCCCTGTTGTCCCCACCCACCCACTTTCCTGTTACCCCAAACCACCCACCCACCCATGTCTTTCCCTGTTGCCCCCACTCACCCCCTTCCCAGTTACCACCACCCACCCCATCCACCCACATTCCTTTGGCCTCTACACACACCCTTCCCTCTTGACCCTCCCACACACCCACCCACTTAACTGTTTCCCCCTCCAACCCACTCACCACCTTTCTAGTTGCCCCCAGCCACACACCCCCTTCCCTCTTACTAACACCCACGCACCCACCCCCATCTCGGTGGCCCCCATTCACCCCCTTCCCTCTTGACTACACCCACCCACCCACCCCTTCCCTGTTGCCCCCACACAACCACCCATTCTCTTCCCTGTTGCACCCAGCCCTCATCAACTTCCCTGTTGACCCCAACAACCCACCCAACCCTTCCCTGTTGCCCTCCACCCACTCACCAACTTCACTTTTGCCCCCAACAACGCACCCCCATCTCTCTGGCCCCCACCCAACCCCTTCCTTCTTGCCCTCAAACCCCACCCACCCCTTCTCTGTTGATACCACCCACCCACAAATCCAGCCACTTCCCTGTTGTCCCCACACTCCCACCCACTTCTCTGTTCCCCACACCCAACCACACACCCACTTCCCTGTTGCCCCGACATACCAACGCATTCCTTCCCTGTTGCCCCTACACACCCACAAAACCAGCCACTTCCCTGTAGCCCCCATCTACCTACCCACCCCCTTTCAAGTTGCCCCCACCGACCCCCTTCCCTGTCGCCACACCCACCGACCCCTTCACTGTCGCCCCCACCCACCACCTTCTCTGTTGCCCCCACCCACCCACCACCTTCCATGGTGCCCCCACCCACTCACCCACCACCTTCCCTGTTGCCCCCACCCATACACCCACACCCTCCCATGTTGCCCCCACCCACCCAACCTCTTCCCTGTTGCGCCCACTCAATCTCCCTCAAACAACCTTTCCTGTTGCCCCCTCCCACCCACACACACCCTTCCCTGTTGCCCCCACCCACCTCCTTCCCTGTTGTCCCCACCCACCCACTTTCCTGTTGCCCCAAACCACCCATCCACCCATGCCTTTCCCTGTTGACCGCACCCACCCCCTTCCCTGTTACCACCACCCACCCCATCCACCCACATTCCTGTGGCCTCCACACACACCCTTCACTCTTGCCCCACCTACCCACCCTCCCACTTACCTGTTTCCCCCTCCAACCCACTCACGACCTTCCCAGTTTCCCCCAGCCACGCACCCTCTTCCCTCTTACTAACACCCACGCACCCACCCGCATCTCTTTTTGCCCCCACTCACCCCATTCCCTCTTGACCCCACCCACCCACCCTCCCCTTCACTGTTACCCCCACACAACCACCCATCCACTTCCCTGTTTCTCCCACCCCCTCATCACCTTCCCTGTTGACCCCAACCATACACTCAACCCATCCCTGTTGCCCCCCACCCAATCACCAACTTCACTTTTGCCCCCACCAACGCACTCCCATCTCTGTGGCCCCCTCCCACCCCCTTCCACCTTGCCCTCAGCCCCCACCCACCATTTCCCTGTTGATACCGCCCACCCACAAATCCACCCACTTCTCTGTTGCCCACACCCAACCACACATCCACTTCCCTGTTTCCCCGACATACCAACCCATCCCTTCCCTGTTGCCCCCACACACCCACCAAACCAGCCATTTCCCTATTGCTCCCATCTACCTACCCACCCCCTTCCAAGTAGCCCCCACCCACCCCCTTCACTGTCGTCTCCACGCTCCCTGTCGCCAGCAACCACCCACTTCCCTGTTGCCGCCACCCACCACCCACACCCTTTGCTGTTGCCCCTATCCTCCCACCACCCCTTCCCTGTGACCCCACCTTCCCTGTTGCCACCACTCACCCGCTTCCCAGTTGCCCCCTCCCACCCACGCATCCCCTTTTCTGTCGCCCCACCCACCGACACCCTTCCCCAATGCCCCACACACCGACCCCCTTCCCTGTCTTCCCCACCCATCACTTTCTCTGTTGCCCCCAACCTCCCACCACCTTCTATGGTGCCCCCACCCACTCAACCACCACCTTCCCTGTTTCCCCCACCCATACACCCACACCCTTCCATGTTGCCCCCACCCACCCACCCTTGTCCCTGTTGCACCCACTCACTCCCTCAAACACCATGTCCTCTTGCCCCCACCCACCCACACACCCACTTCCCTGTTGCCCCCTCCCACCCACCCACTCCATGCCTTGTTGCCCCCATCCATGCACCCCATTCCCTGTTGCCCCCTCCCACCTCCTTCACTGTTGCCCCCTCCCACCCACCCACCACTTCCCTGATGCCCCCACCCTCGCACCCCCCCGGTCTCTGTGGCCCCCACACACCCACTTCCCTCCTGACTCCACCCACCCACCCACCACTTCCCTGTTGCCCTCACCCACAAACCCAGCCACATTCCTGTTGCCCCCACCCAACCACCGACTCACTTCCCTGTTGCCTCCAACTATCTACCCACCCACTTCCCTGTTGCCCCCACCCACTCACCATTTTCGCTTTTGCCCCCACCCACCCACCACCATCTCTGTGGTGCCCACCCACCACCTTCCCTGTTGCGTCCAACCACCCACCCATCCACTTTCCTGTCGCCCCACCCACTCACCTCCTTCCCTGTCACCCCGACTCAGCCCCTTCCCTGTTGCCCCCACCCACTCACCCACGACCTTCCCTGTTGCACCCACGCAACCCCTTCCCTGTTGCCCCCACCCACCCACCCACCACCATCCCTGTTGCCCACACCTTCACACCCTCACCCTTCCATGTTGCCCCCACACACCCACCCAGCCAGTCCCTGTTGCTCCCACACACCCACAAACTCCACCACTTCACTGTTGCCCCCACCTACTCACCCACACTCTTCCATGTTGCCCCCAACCACCCACTTCCCTGTTGCACCCACCCAACCACCAACCCATTCCCTGTTGCCCCCACCCACATAAACACCCCTTTCCCTGTGTCCCCCACCCACCTACCCACCCCTTCCCTGTTGCCCCCATCCACCCACCCACTTCCCTGATGCCCCCACCTACTCAAATCCTTCCCTGTTGTCCCCACCCACCCCCTTCCCTGTTGCCCCCTCCCACCCACCCAACCCATTCCCTGTTGTCCCCATCCATGCACCCCATTCCCTGTTGCCCCCACCCACCTCCTTTCCTGTTGCCCCCACCAAACCACAAACCCTCTAGCCTGTTGCCCCAAACATCCACCCCCTTCCCTGTTGCACCCACCCACCCAGCCACCTCCCTGTTGTCCCCTCCCACCCACTTTCCTGTTACCCCAAACCACCCACCCACCCATGCCTTTCCCTGTTGCCCCCACCCACGCCCTTCCCTGTTACCACCACCCACCCCATCCACCCACATTCCAGTGGCCTCCACACACACCCTTCCCTCTTGTCCCTCCCACCCACCCACCCACTTAACTGTTTTGCCCTCCAACCCACTCACCAACTTCCCGGTTGCCCCCAGCCATGCACCCCCTTCCCTCTTAGTAACACCCACGCACCCACCCCCATCTCTGTGGCCCCCACTCACCCCCTTCCCTCTTGACTCCACCCACCCACCCACCCCTTCCCTGTTGCCCCCACACAACCACCCAATCCTTCCCTGTTTCCCCCCACCACTCACCAATTTCATTTTTGCCCCCACCAACGCACCCCCATCTCTGTGGCCCCCACCCACCCCCTTCCTTCTTGCCCCCAAACCCCACCCACCCCTTCTCTGTTGATACCACCCACCCACAAATCCAGCCACTTCCCTGTTGTCCATACCCTCCCACCCACATCTCTTTTGCTGCACCCAACCACACACACACTTCCCTGTTGCCCCAACATACCAAACCCATCCCTTTCCTGTTGCCCCTACACAGCCACAAAACCAGCCACTTCCCCGTTGCCCCCATTTACCTACCCAAGCACTTCCAATTAGCCCCCACCCACCCAATTCCCTATTTTCCCCACCCACTCACCCACTTCCCTCTTGACCCCACCCACCCCTTCCCTGTTGCCCCCCCACCCACCCCCTTCCTTCTTCCCTCCCTGCCATCCACACTCACCTTTCCCTGTTGCCCCCACCCACCACCTTCCCTGTTGCCTCCTTCCACCCATCCCCTTCCCTGTTACCCCACCCAGCCACACCTTCCCTGTTGCCCCCTCACACACAACCATTCCCTTGCCTGTTGCAACCAGCCAGCCCCTTCCCTGTTGCCCCCAACCACCCACAACCCCCTTCACTGTCGCCTCCACCCTCCCTGTCACCTGCACCCACCCACTTCCGTTGCCACCCCCACCCACCCTCACTCTTCGCTATTGCCCCTACCCACCCACCACCCCTTCCCTGTGCCCCCACCTTCCCTGTCAACACCATCCACCTGCTTCCCTGTTGCCCCCTCCCACCCACACATCCCCTTCCCTGTCGCCCCATCCACCGACCACCTTCCCTGTCGCCCCCACCCACCACCTTCTCTGTTGCACCCACACACCACCTTCCATGGTGCCCCCACCCACGCACCCACCACCGTCCCTGTCGCACCAACCCACTCACCCTCTTCCCTGTTGAACCCACTCACGCACCCTCAAACAACCTTTCCTGTTGCCTCCACCCACCCACACACCCACTTACCTGTTGTCCCCATCCATGCACCCCATTCCCTGTTGCCCCCACCCACCTCCTTTCCTGTTGCCTCCACCAACCCACCCACCCTCTTCCCTGTTGCCCCAACACAACCACCCCCTTCCCTGTTGCCCCCACCCACCTCCTTCCCTGTTGTCCCCACCCACCCAATTTCCTTTTGCCCCAAACCACCCACCCACCCATGCCTTTCCCTGTTGCCACCATCCACCCCCTTCCCTGTTACCACCACCCACCCCATCCACCCACATTCCTGTGGCCTCCACACACCCTTCACTCTTGCCCCACCCACCCGCTTACCTGTTTCCCCCTCCAACACACTCACCACCTTGCCAGTTGCCCCCAGCCATGCACCCCCTTCCCTCCTACTAACACCCATGCACCCATCCGCATCTCTTTGGCCCCCACTCACCCCCTTCCATCTTGACCCCACCCACCCACCCACCCCTTCCCTGTTGCCCCCAGACAACCACCCATCCACTTCCCTGTTTCTCCCACCCCCTCATCACCTTGCCTGTTGACCCCAACCACACATCCAACCCATCCCTGTTGCCCCCCACCCACTCACCAACTTCACTTTTGCCCCCACCAATGCACGCCCATCTCTGTGACCCCCTCCCACCCCCATCCTTCTTGCCCCCAACCCCCACCCACTTCCCTGTTGTCCCCACCCTCCAATCCACTTCTCTTTTGCCCGCACCCAACCACACACCCACTTCCGTGTTGCCCCGGCATACTAACACATCGCTTCCCTGTTGCCCCCACACACCCACAAAACCAGCCACTTCCCTGTTGCCCACAGCTTCACACCCCTCCATGTTGACCCCACACACCCACCCAGCCAGTCCCTGTTGCCCCCACCCACTCACTCCCTTCCCTCTTGACCCCACCCACCTCTTCCCTGTTGCCACCACCCACCCACACCCTTCCTTCCCTCCACCAAGCCATCCAGACTCCCTTTTCCCTGTTGCCCCCACCCACCAACCCACCACATTCCCTCTTGCCCCCACCCACCCACCCCTTCGCTGTTGCCCCTTCCACCCATCCCCTTCCCTGTTACCCCACCCAGCAACAACTTCCCTGTTCCCCCCTCACACCCACCGATCCACTTCCGTGTTGCACCCAGCCACCCCCTTCCCTGTTGCCCCCAACCACCCACCACCCCCTTCACTGTTGCCTCCTCGCTCCCTGTCGCCCGCACCCACCCACTTCCCTGTTGCCGCCACCCACCCACTCACACCCTTCGCTGTTGCCCCTACCCACCCACCACGCCTTCCCTGTGCCCCCACCTTCCCTGTCCCCACCACCCACCCACTTCCCTGTTGCCCCCTCCCACCCACCCATCCCCTTCCCTGTTTTCCCACCCACCGACCACCTTCCCTGTCGCCCCACCCACAGACTCCCTTCACTGTCGCCCCCAACCCCCACCTTCTCTGTTGCCCCCACCCACCCACCAACTTTCATGATGCGCCCACCCACTCACGCTCCCTCTAAAACTCTTTCCTGTTGCCTCCACATACACACCCACTTCCCTGTTAACCCCTCCCACCCACCCACCGCATTCCCTGCTGCCACCATCCATGTACCCCATTCCATGTTGTCCCCACCCACTCCCTTCCCTGCTACTCCCACCCACCAACCCCCTTCCCTGTTACTGCCACCAACACCCCCACCCACACCTATTCCTGTGGACCCCACACACACCCTTCTCTCTTGCCCCCTCCCATCCACCCACCCCTTCCCTGATGCCCCCACCCTCGCACAACCCCCATCTCTGTGGCCCCCAGACACAAACTTCCCTCTTGACCCCACCCACCCACCCACCACTTCCTTGTTGTCCCCACCCACAAACCCAGCCACATCCCTGTTGCCCCCACCCAACCACAGACTCACTTCCCTGTTGCCTCCAACTATCTACCCACCCACTTCCCTGTTGCCCACACCCACTCACCACCTTCGCTTTTGCCCCCACCAACCCACCTCCGTCTCTGTGGCGCCCACCCACCCCATTCCATGTTGCCACCAACCACCCACCCATCCACTTTCCTATCGTTCCACACACCGACCCCCTTCCCTGTCGCCCCCACCCACTCACCCACCACCTTCCCTGTTGCACCCATGTATCCCTTTCCCTGTTGCCTCACCCACCCACCCACCACCATCCTTGTTGCCCACACCTTCACACCCACATCCTTCCATGTTGCCCCCACACACCCACCCAGCCAGTCCCTGTTGCCCCCACACACCTACAAACCCAGCCACTTCCCTTTTACCCCAACCTACTCACCCACACCCTTCCATGTTGCCCCCAACCACCCACTTCCCTGTTGCTCCCAACCACATAACCAAACCCTTCCCTGTTTCCCCCACCCACCTACACACCCCTTCCCTGTTGCCCCCATCCACCCACCCACTTCCCTGTTGCCCCCGTCCACTCACCCCCTTCTCTTGTGCCCACCCACCCCCTTCCCTGTTGCCTCCACCCACCCACTCACTTCCCTGTCGCCCCCACCCACCCACCTGCTTCCCTCTCCCCACACACCCATCCACAACGACCATCCTGCTGCCCCCACCCACCACCTTCCCCCTTGCACCCACCCACCCACCCCTTCCCTGTTGCCCCCTTCCACACAACCACTTTCTATGTCACCCCCACCAACCCATCTCCTTCCTTGTCGCCCACACTCACACACACACCCCCTTCCCTGTTGCCCCTACCCAACAACCCACCCCCTTCCCTGTTGCCCCTACCCACCAACACACCCCCTTCCCTGTTGCCCCCACCCACACACCCACCCCCTTCCCTGTTGCCCCTACACAGCAACCCAGCCCTTTCACTGTTGCCCCCAACCACCCACTTCCCTGTCACCCCCACCCAACCCCCAATCCCACTCCCCACCCAACCACAAACACCACCCTTCCTGTTGCCCCCACCCACCAACCCCTTCTCTGTTGTGCCCTTCCACCCACACCCCTCACTAACTGTTTGCCCCCTCCCACCCACCCACCCCTTCCATGTTGCCCCCACCCAACCAACCAACCCCTTCTCTGTTGCCCCCACCCAGCACCTTCCCTGTTGCCCCCACCCACCCACCCACTTCCCTGTCACCACCCACACCCAGTTCACCTACCATGTCGCCCCCACCCACCCACCACCTTCCCTCTCCCCACCCACCTATTCACACGCCCCCTTCCTGTTGCCCGCACTCACCACCTTCCCTGTTGCCCCCACCCACCCACGTCATTACCTGTTGCCCCCTCACAACCACCAATCCCTTCCCTGTTGCACCCAGCCACCAACCTACCCACCGCCTTCCCTTTTTACCCCTCCCATCCACTCATCCCTTCCCTGTCGCCCCCTCCCACACACCCTCTTCCCAGTTGCCCCCACCCACCCACCCCCTTGTCTGTTCCCACCACACGCACCCCCGTCTCTGTGGCCCCAACCCAACCGCTTCCAAGTTGCCACCAACCTCCCACCCATCCACTTCCTGTCGCCCCACCCACCGACCTCCTTCCCTGTCATCCCACCCACCGACCCCCTTCCCTGTCACACCCCACCCATCCCCTTCCTTCTTGCCCCCACCCACCCACCCACCACCATCCCTGTTGCCCACAACTTCACACCATTCCATGTTGCCCCCACACACCCACCTAGCCAGTCCCTGTTGCCCCCACACACCCACAAACCCAGCCACCTCCCTGTTGCCACCACCTACTCACCCACGGCCTTCCCTGTTGCCCCACCCGCCCACCCCCTTCCTTCTCCCCACCCAGCCATCCACACGGCCATTTCCCTGTTGCCCACACCCACCCCTTCCCTGTTGCCCCTTCCACCCATCCCCTTCCCTGTTAACTCACCCAGCCACACCTTCCCTGTTGCCCCCTCACACCCACCCATCCACTTCCCTGTTGCACCCAGCCACCCCCTTCCCTGTTGCCCCCAACCATCCACAACCCCCTTCACTGTTGCCTCCTCCCTCCCTGTCTCCCACACCCACCCGCTTCCCTGTTGCTGCCACCAACCCAACCACACCCTTCGCTGTTGCCCCTACCCACCCACCACCCCTTCCCTGTGCCCCCACCTTCCCTGTCCCCACCACCCACCCACTACCCTGTTGCCCCCACACAACCACTGACTCACTTCACTGTTGCCTCCAACTATCTACCCACCCACATCCCAGTTGCCCACACCCACTCACCACCTTCGCTTTTTCCCCCACCCACCCACCTCCATCTCTGTGGCACCCACCCACCCCATTCCATGTTGCCACCAACCACCCACCCATCCAATTTCCTGTCATTCCACCCACTGACCCCCTTCCCTGTCGCCCCACCCACTGACACCCTTCCCTGTCGCCCCCACCAATCCCCTTCCCTGTTGCCTCACCCACCCACCCACCACCATTCTTGTTGCCCACACCTTCACACCCACATCGTTCCATGTTGCCCCCACACACCCAACTAGCCATTCCCTGTTGCACCCACACACCCATAAACCCAGCCACTTGCCTTTTGCCCCCACCTACTCACCCACGCCCTTCCATGCTGCCCCCAACCACCCACTACCCTGTTGCTCCCATCCACATAACCAACCCCTTCCCTGTTTCCCCTACCCACATACACACCCCTTCCCTGTTGCCCCTATCCACCCACCCACTTCCCTGTTGCTGCCACCCACCCACCCACACCTTTCGCTGTTGCCCCTACCCACCCACCACCCCTTCCCTGTGCCCCCACCTTCCCTGTCGCCACCACCCAACCACTTCCCTGGTACTACCTCCCACCCACCGACCCCCTTCCCTGTCGCCCCACCCACAGACCCCCTTCACTGTTGCCCCCACCCCCCCACCTTCTCTGTTGCCCCCACCAACCCACCACCTTTTATGGTGCCCCCACCCACTCACGCTCCCTCTAAAACTCTTTCCTGTTGCCCCCACATACACACCCACTTCCCTGTTGCCCCCTCCCACCCACCCACCGCATTCCCTGCTGCCACCATCCATGCACCCCATTCCCTGTTGCCCCCACCCACTCCCTTCCCTGTTACCCCCACACACCGACCCCCTTCCCTGTTACCGCCACCAACACCTCCACCCACACCCATTCCTGTGGCCCCCACAAACACCCTTCCCTCTTGCCCCCTCCCACCCACCCACCCCTTCCCTGATGCCCCCACCCTCGCACAACCCCCATCTCTGGGGCCCCCACACACCATCTTCACTCTTGACCCCACCCACCCACCCACCACTTCATTGTTGCCCCCACCCACAAACCCAGCCACATCCCTGTTGCCTCCACCCACCCACCCCCTCCCCTGTTGCCCCCACCCAACCACCGACTCACTTCCCTGTTGCCTCCAACTATCTACCCACCCACTTCCCTGTTGCCCACACCCACTCACCACCTTCGCTTTTGCCCCCACCCACCCACCTCCATCTCTGTGGCGCCCACCCACCCATTCCATGTTGCCACCAACCACCCACCCATCCACTTTCCTGTCGCTCCACCCACCAACCCCCTTCCCTGTCGCCCTTCCCACTGACCCCCTTCCCTGTCGCCCCCACCCATCCCCTTCCCTGTTGCCCCCACCCACTCACCCACCACCTTCCCTGTTGCACTCACGCATCCCCTTCCCTGTCGCCTCACCCACCCACCCACCACCATCGTTGTTGCCCACACCTTCACACCCACATCCTTCCATGTTGCCCCCACACAACCACCTAGCCATTCCCTGTTGCCCCCACACACCCACAAACCCAGCCACTTGCCTTTTGCCCCCACCTACTCACCCACGCCCTTCCATGTTGCCCCCAACCACCCACTTCCCTGTTGCTCCCACCCACATAACCAACCCCTTCCCTGTTTCCCCCACCCACCTACCCACCCCTTCCCTGTTGCCCCCATCCACCCACCCACTTCCCTGTTGCCCCCATCCACTCACCCCCTTCTCTGTTGTCCCCACCCACCCCCTTCCCTGTTGCCTCCACCCACCCTCTCACTTCCCTGACACCCCCAACCACCCACCTGCTTCCCTCTCCCAACACACCCATCCACAAACACCATCCTGTTGCCCCCACCCACCACCTACCCTGTTGCCCCCACCCACCCACCCCTTCCCTGTTGCCCCCACCCACACACCCACCCCTTTCCCTGTTTCCTCGACCCAGCAACCCACCACTTTCACTGTTGCCCCCACCCAGCCACTTCCTGTCACCCCCACCCAACCCCCAATCCCAATCCCCACCCAACCATCCAACAAAACCCTTCCTGTTACCCCCACCCTCCAACCCCTTCTCTGTTGCGCCCTTCCACCCACACCCCTCACTAACTGTTGCCCCCTCCCACCCACCCACCCCTTCCCTGTAGACCCCACCCAACCACCCAACCCCTTCTCTGTTGCCCCCACCCAGCACCTTCCCTGTTGCCCCCACCCACCCACCCACTTCCCTGTCACCATCCACACCCAGTTAACCTACCATGTCGCCCCCACCCACCCACCACCTTCCCTCTCCCCACCCACCTATTCACACGCCCCCTTCCTGTTTCTCGCACTCACCACCTTCCCTATTGCCCCCACCCACCCACGTCATTACCTGTTGCCCCCTCACAACCACCAATCCCTTCCCTGTTGCACCCAGCCACCAACCTACCCACCCCCTTCCCTTTTTACCCCTTCCATCCACTCAACCCTTCCCTGTCGCCCCCTCCCACACACCCTCTTCCCAGTTGCCCCCATCCACCCACCCCCGTGTCTGTTCCCACCACACGCACCCCCGTCTCTGTGGCCCCAACCCAACCCCTTCCAAGTTGCCACCAACCACCCACCCATCCACTTCCTGTCGCCCCACCCACCGACCTCCTTCCCTGTCATCCCACCCACCGACCCCCTTCCCTGTCGCACCCCACCCATCCCCTTCCCTGTTGCCACCACCCACTCAACCACGACATTCCCTGTTGCACCCACGCACCCCCTTCCTTCTTGCCCCCACCCACCCACCCACCACCATCCCTGTTGCCCACAACCTTCACACCATTCCAAGTTGCCCCCACACACCCACCTAGCCAGTCCCTGTTGCCCCCACACACCCACAAAACCAGCCACCTCCCTGTTGCCACCACCTACTCACCCATGGCCTTCCCTGTTGCCCCACCCACCCACCCCCTTCCTTCTCCCCACCCAGCCATCCACACTGCCATTTCCCTGTAGCCCACACCCACCACCTTCACTGTTGCCCCCACCCACCCACCCCTTCCCTGTTGCCCCTTCCACCCATCCCCTTCCCTGTTAACCCACCCAGCCACACCTTCCCTGTTGCCCCCTCACACCCACCCATCCACTTCCCTGTTTCACCCAGCCACCCCCTTCCCTGTTGCCCCCAACCACCCACAACCCCCTTCACTGTTGCCTCCTCCCTCCCTGTCTCCCGCACCCACCCGCTTCCCTGTTGCTGCCACCAACCCAACCACACCCTTCGCTGTTGCCCCTACCCACCCACCACCCCTTCCCTATGCCCCCACCTTCCCTGTCCCCACCACCCACCCACTACCCTGTTGCCCCCACCCAACCACTGACTCACTTCCCTGTTGCCTCCAACTATCTACCCACCCACTTCCCTGTTGCCCACACCCACTCACCACCATCGCTTTTTCCCCCACCCACCCACCTCCATCTCTGTGGCATCCACCCACCCCATTCCATGTTGCCACCAACCACCCACCCATCCAATTTCCTGTCGTTCCTCCCACCGACCCCCTTCCCTGTCGCCCCACCCACTGACACCCTTCCCTGTCGCCCCCACCCATCCCCTTCCCTGTTGCCTCACCCACCCACCCACCACCGTCGTTGTTGCCCACACCTTCACACCCACATCCTTCCATGTTGCCCCCACACAACCATCTAGCCATTCCCTGTTGCCCCCACACACCCACAAACCCAGCCACTTGCCTTTTGCCCCCACCTACTCACCCACGCCCTTCCATGTTGACCCCAACCACCCACTTCCCTGTTGCTCCCACCCACATAACCAACCCCTTCCCTGTTTCCCCCACCCACCTACCCACCCCTTCCCTGTTGCCCCCATCCACCCACCCACTTCCCTGTTGCCCCCATCCACTCACCCCCTTCTCTGTTGTCCCCACCCACCCCCTTCCCTGTTGCCTCCACCCACCCTCTCACTTCCCTGACACCCCCAACCACCCACCTGCTTCCCTCTCCCCACACACCCAACCACAAACACCATCCTGTTGCCCCCACCCACCACCTACCCTGTTGCCCCCACCCACCCACCCCTTCCCTGTTGACCCAACCCACCCACCCGCCCCTTTCGCTGTTGCCCCGACCCAGCAACCCACCCCTTTCACTGTTGCCCCCACCCAGCCACTTCCTGTCACCCCCACCCAACCCCCAATCCCACTCCCCACCCAACCATCCAACAAAACCCTTCCTGTTACCCCCACCCACCAACCCCTTCTCTGTTGCCCCCTTCCACCCACACCCCTCACTAACTGTTGCCCCCTCCCACCCACCCACCCCTTCCCTGTTGCCCCCACCCAACCACCCAACCCCTTCACTGTTGCCCCCACCCAGCACCTTCCCTGTTGCCCCCACCCACCCACCCACTTCCCTGTCACCACCCACACCCAGTTCACCTTCCATGTCGCCCCCACCCACCCACCGCCTTCCCTCTCTCCACCCACCTATTCACACGCCCCCTTCCTGTTGCCCGCACACACCACCTTCCCTGTTACCCCCACCCCCATACGCCATTACCTGTTGCCCCCTCACAACCACCAATCCCTTCCCTGTTGCACCCAGCCACCAACCTACCCACCCCCTTCCCTTTTTACCGCTCCCATCCACTCATCCCTTCCCTGTTGCCCCCTCCCACACACCCCCTTCCCAGTTGCCCCCACCCACCTACCCCCTTGTCTGTTCCCACCACATGCACCCCCATCTCTGTGGCTCCAACCCAACCCCTTCCATGTTGCCACCAACCACCCACCCATCCACTTCCTGTCGCCCCACCCACCGACCCCCTTCCCTGTCATCCCACCCACCAAACCCTTTCCCTGTCGCCCCCCACCCATCCCCTTCCCTGTTGCTACCACCCACTCAACCACCACCTTCCCTGTTGACCCCACCCACCCACCCACCACCATCCCTGTTGCCCACACCTTCACACCCTTCCAAGTTGCCCCCACACACCCACCTAGCCAGTCCCTGTTGCCCCCACACACCCACAAAACCAGCCACCTCCCTGTTGCCACCACCTACTCACCCACGGCCTTCCCTGTTGCCCCACCCACCCAGCCCCTTCCTTCTCCCCACCCAGCCACAACTTCCCTGTTGCCCCCTCACACACACCCATCCACTTCCATGATGCACCCAGCCACCCCCTTCCCTGTTGCCCCCAACCACCCACCACGCCCTTCACTGTTGCCTCCACCCTCCCTGTCGCCCACACCCACCCACTTCCCTGTTGCTGCATCCCACCCACCCACAACCTTCGCTGTAGCCGCTACCCACCCACCACCACTTCACTGTGCCCCCACCTTCCCTGTCGCTAACACCCACCCACTTCCCTGTTGCCCCACCCACCGACCACCTTCCCTGTCACCCCACCCACACACCACCTTCACTGTCGCCCCCACCCCGCACATTTTCTGTTGCCCCCACACGCCCACCAACTTTCATGGTGCCCCCACCCACTCATGCTCCCTCAAAAACTCTTTCCTGTTGCCCCCACATACACACCCACTTCCCTGTTGCCCCCTCCCACTCACCCATCGCATTCCCTGTTGCCCTCACCCACTCCCTTCCCTGTTCCCCCCACCCACCCATCCCCTTCCCTGTTACCGCCACCAACACCCTCATCCACCCCCATTCCTGTGGGCCCCACACACACCCCTCCCTCTTGCCCCCTCCAACCCACCCACCCCTTCCCTGATTCCCCCACCATCGCACACACCCCCATCTCTGGGGCCCCCACACAACAACTTCCCTCTTGACCCCACCTGCCCACCCACCACTTCCTTGTTGCCCCCACCCACAAACCCAGCCACATACCTGTTGCCCCCACCCGCACACCCCCTTCCATGTTGCCCCCACCCAACCACAGACTCACTTCACTGTTGCCTCCAACTATCTACCCACCCACTTCCCTGTTGCCCACACCCACTCACCACCTGCGCTTTTGCCCCTACCCACCCACCCCCTTCTCAGTTGTCCCCACCCACCCCCTTCCCTGTTGCCTCCAAACACCCACTCACTTCCCTGTCGCCCCCACCCACCCACCTGTTTCCCTCTCCCTACACACCCACCCACAGCCCCCATCCTGTTGCCCCACCCACCACCTTCCCTGTTGCCCCCACCCACCCAGCGCTTCCCTGTTGCCCCCTTCCACCCAACGACTTTCTATGTCACCCCCACCCACCCAGCTCCTTCCTTGTTGCCCACACTCACACACCCACCCCATTCCCTGTTGCCCCCCACCCACCAACCCACCCCCTTCCCTGTTGCCCCTACCCACCAACACACCCCCTTCCCTGTTGCCCCCACCCACACACCCACCCCCTTCTCTGTTGCCCCTACCCAGCAACCCACCCCCTTCCCTGTTGCACCCACCCATCCACTCCCTCCTCTGTTGGCCCCACCCACCCCATTCCCTGTCACGCCCACCCAACCCACAATCCCACTCCCCACCCAACCATCCAACAGCACCCTTCCTCTTGCCCCCACCCACCATCTTCCCTGTTGCCCCCACCCACCAACACCTTCTCTGTTGCCCCCTTCCACCCACAACACCCCACTACCTGTTGCCCCCTCCCACCCACCCAACCATTCCCTGTTGCCCCCACCCAACCACCCAACCCCATCTCTGTTGCCCCCATGCAGCCCCTTCCCTGTTGGCCCCACCCACCTACCCACTTCCCTGTCACCACCCACACCCAGTTCACCTTCCATGTCGCCCCCACACACCCACCGCCTTCCCTCTCCCCACCCACCTAATCACACGCCCCCTTCCTTTTGCCCACACACACCACATTCCCTGTTGCCCCCACCCACCCACGCCATTACCTGTTGCCCCCTCACAACCACCAAAACCTTCCCTGTTGCACCCAGCCACCAACCTACCCACCCCCTTCCCTTTTTACCCCTCCCACCCACTCATCCCTTCCCTGTTCCCCCCTCACACACACCCCCTTCCCAGTTGCCCCCACCCACCTACCCCATTCCCTGTTCCCCCACACACACCCCCCTCTCTATGGCCCCAACACAACCCCTTCCCTCTTGACCCCACCCACCAACCCACCCCTTCCCTGTTGCACCCTCCCACAAACCCAGCCATTTTCCTCTTGCCCACACCCACCCACCCACTTCCCTGTTGCCCCCAACCACCTATCAACCCACTTCCCAGTTACCCCCACACACCGACCCACCCCTTTCCCTGTTTCCCTCACCCACCCACACACACACGCAGCCGCTTCCCTGTTGCCCCCACCCATCCACCGACCCTCTACATTGCTGCCCCCATCCACCCACCACCTTCTTTGTTGCCCCCACCCAGCCTCTTCCCTGTTACTCACACCCAACTACCCAGCCTCTTTCCTGTTGCTCCCACCCACCAACCCACACAAAGCCTTTCCTGTTGCCCCCACCCAACAACCCCCTTCCATGTTGCCCCACCCACACACCCCTTCCCTGTTGCACCTAGCCAACAACCCCCTGTCCTGTTGCCACCGCCCCTTCCCTGTTGCTTCCACCGACCCACCCCCTTCCCTCTTGCCCCCACACACCCACCCCTTCCATGTTGCCTGCACCCACCCACCACCTACCCTGTGTCCCTCTACCCACCCACCCCTTTCCCTGTAACCCCTTCCCACCCACTCACTCCTTCCCTGTTGCCCCCTCCCACACATCCCCTTCCAACTTGCCACCACCCACCCACCCTATTCCCTGTTGCCCCCACCCATGCCTGTCTCTTTTGCCCCCATACACCCCTTCCCTCTTGACCCCACCCACCAACCTACACCTTCCCTGTTCCCCCATCAACCAGAAACCCAGCCCTTTCACTCTTGCTCCCACCCGCCGACTCAAACCCTTCCCTGTTGCCCCCACCCCCACCCACTTTCCTGTTGCCCATACCCACCCAACACCTTCCATGTCATCCCCACACATCCAACCCCTTCCCTGTCCCCCCCAAACAGCCACCTACCCAAACACTTCCCTGTCGCCCTCACCTCCTTCCCAGTAGCCCCCTCCCACATCTACTTCTCTGTGGCCCCCACCCACCCATCCGCACACCCTCTTCCTTGTTGCCCCCACCCACCCAACCACTCCCTTGCCTGATGCCACCGCCCTCCCACCCACCCCCTTCGCTGTTGCCCCACCTGCCCAACACCTTCCCTATGGTCCCCACACGCCCACCCCCTTTCCTGTTGCCCCATCCACCATCCCACCCCCACTATACATCTTGCGCCCTCCCACCAACCCACCCATTCCCTGTGGCCCGTGCCCACCCACACAAATAACCACCCCCATCCCTTTTGCCCCCACCCTCTTTCCTGTTGCCCCCACCCACCCACACACCATCTTCCTTGTTGCCCCCACGCACCAAGCCACCCCCTTCCCTGTTGCCCCACCCACTTTCCTGTTGACCCAGCCACCCACCCACCTCCTTCCCTCTTGCTCCAAACAACCTACCTACCCACTTCCTTGCCCCCACCCACACCCACTTTCCATGTTGCCCACACCCACCCACCCCCTTCCCTGACCATCCCATCCACCCACCCAACAATTTCCCTGTTGCCCCCTCCCACCCATGCACCCACCCCCTTTGCTGTTGCCCCCACCTAACCAACACCTTCCCTGTGGCCCCCAACCCACCCACACCCTTCCCTGTTGACCCCACCCACACTATCCACCTTCCACCCTCCCACCCATCCACCCCGTCCCTGTTGACCCCAACGACCCACCGACACACTTCCCTGTTGCCCGCGCCCAGCCATTCAACCACCCCATTCCCTTTTGCCCCCACCCTCTTCCCTATTGCCGTCACCCACCCACACACCACCTTCCCTGTTGCCCCCATCCACTTCCCTGTTGCACCTACTCACGCTCCCTCACACACCCTTTCCTGTTGCACCCACACACCCACACAACCACTTCCCTGTTGCCGCCTCCCACTCACCCACCCCATTCCCTGTTGTCCCCATCCATGCACCCCATTCCCTGTTGCCCCCAGCCAACTCCTTTCCTTTTGCCCCCACCAACCCACCCACCCTCTTCCGTGTTGCCCCCAACCATCCACCCCCTTCCCTGTTGCCCCCAACCACCCCCTTCCCTGTCATCCCACCCACCAACACCCTTCCCTGTCGCCCCCCACCCATCCCCTTCCCTGTTGCCACCACCAACTCAACCACCACCTTCCCTGTTGCACCCACGGACCCCCATAATTGTTGCCCCCACCCACCCACCCACCACCATCCATGTTGCCCCCACACACCCATCTAGCCAGTCCCTGTTGCCCCCACACACACACAAGCCCAGCCTCTTCCCTGTTGCCACCACCTACTCACCCACGCCCTTCCCTGTTGCCCCACCCACCCACCCACTTCCTTCACCCTACCCAGCCATCCACACTACCCTTTCTCTGTTGCCCCCACCCACCACCTTCACTGCTGCCCCCAACAACCCACCCCTTCCCTGTTGCACCTTCCACCTATTCCCTTCCCTTTTACCCCACCCAGCCACAACTTCCCTGTTGCCCACTCACACCCAGCCATCCATTACCCTGTTGCACCCAGCCTCCGCCTTCACTGTTGCCCCCAACGACCCACCACACCCTTCACTGTTGCCTCCACCTTCCATTTCGCCCACATCCACCCACTTCCATGTTGCCACCTCCCACCCACCCACACCCTTCGCTGTTGCCGCTACCCACCCACCACCCCTTCCCTGTGCCCCCACCTTCCCTGTCCCCACCACCCACCCACTTCCCTGTTGCCACCTTTCACCCACACATCCCCTTCCCTGTCACCCTACCCACCGACCCCATTCCCTGTCGCCCCACCCACAGACTCCCTTCACTGTCGCCCCCAACCCCCACCTTCTCTGATGCCCCCACCCGCCCACCAAGTTTCATGGTGCCCCCACCCACTCACGCTACCTCAAAAACTCTTTCCTGTTGCCCCCACATACACACCCACTTCCCTGAAGCCCACTCCCACCCACCCACCGCATTCCCTGTTGCCACCATCCATGCACCCCATTCCTTGTTGCCCCCACCCACTCCCTTCCCTGTTAACCCCACCCGCCCACCCACTTCCCTGTTACCGCCACCAACTCCCCCACCCACCCACCCCCATTCCTGCGGCCCCCACACACCCCCTTCCCTCTTGCCCCCTCCCACCCACCCACCCCTTCTCTGATGCCCCCACCCTTGCACACACCCCCATCTCTGTGGCCCCCACACACGCACTTCCCTCTTGACCCCACCCACCCACCCACCACATCCTTGTTGCCCCCAACCACAAACCCAGCCACATTCCTGTTGCCCCCACCCACCCACCCCCTTCCCTGTTGCCCCCACCCAACCACAGACTCACTTCCCTGTTGCCTCCAACTATCTACCCACCCACTTCCCTGTTGCCCACGCCCACATACCACCTTCGGTTTTGCCCCCACCCACCCACATCCATCTCTGTGGCGCCCTCACACCCTCTTCCATGTTGCCACCAACCACCCACCCATCCACTTTCCTGCCGCTCCACCCACTGACGCCCTTTCCTGTCATCCCCACCCACCCACCTCTTTACCTCTAACCACACACCCATCTACACCACCCATCCTGTTGCCCCCACCCACCACCATCCCTGTTGCCCCCACCCACCCACCCCTTCCCTGTTGCCCCTTACCACCCAAGCACTTTCTATGTCACCCCCACCAACCCACCTCCTTCCTTGTCGCCCGCACTCACACACCCACCCCATTCCCTGTTGCCCCTACACACCAACACACCCCCTTCCCTGTTGCCCCACCCACACACCCACCCCCTTCCCTGTTGCCTCTACCCAGCAACCCACACCCTTCCCTGTTGCCCCCACCCACACACCCACCCACCCCCTCCTCTGTTGCCCCCACCCACCCACATCCCTGTTACCCCCACCCAACCTCCAATCCCACTCCCCACCCAACCATCCAACACCCCACTTCCTGTTACCCCCACCCACCAACCCCTTCTCTGTTGCCCCCTTCCACCCACAACCCCCCACTACCTGTTGCCCCCTCACACCCACCCATCCCTTCCCTGTTGCCCCCACCCAACCACCCAACCCCTTCTCTGTTTCCCCCACCCACCCACCCACTTCCCTGTCACAACCCACACCCAGTTCATCTTCCATGTCGCCCCCACACACCCACCGCCTTGCCTCGCCCCACCCACCAATTCACACGCCCACTTCCTGTTGCCTGCACACACCACCTTCCCAGTTGCCCCCAGCCAAACACGCCATTACCTGTTACCCCCTCACAACCACCAAACCCTTCCCTGTTGCACCCAGCCACCAACCTACCCACCCCCTTCCCTTTTTAGCCCTCCCACCCACTCATCCCTTCCCTTTTCCCCCCTCCCACACACCCCCTTCCCAGTTGCCCCCACCCACCTACCCCCTTCCATGTTCCCCCCACACACATCCCGGTCTCAATGGCCCCCACCCAACCCCTTCCCTCTTGACCACACCCACCAACCCACCCCTTCCCTGTTGCCCCCACCCACAAAATCAACCATTTTCCTCTTGCCCCCATCCACCCACCCACTTCCCTGTTGCCCCCAACAACCTACCCACCCACTTCCCAGTTACCCCCACCCACCGACCCACCCCTTTCCCTGTTGCCCCCACCCACCCACCCCTTCCCTGTTGCCCTCACCCACCCACACACACACCCAGCCGCTTCCCTGTTGCCCCCACCCACCAACCCACCCAACCCCTTTCCTGTTGCCCTCACCCACCCACCCACTTCATTGTTGCCCCCACCCTCCCCTTCCTAGTCGTCCACACCTTCCCTGTCGCCTCCACCCACACACCCACAACCTGTCACCCCCACCCACCTTGTCTGTAGTGCCCAACCACCCACCACCAACCCCCTTCCCTGCTGCCCCACCCACACACCCCTTCCCTGTTGCACCCAGCCACCAACCTAATCACCCCCTGTCCTGTTGCCACCGCCCCTTCCCAGATCCTTCCACCCACTCACCCCCTTCCCTCTTGCCCACACACACCCACCCCTTTCCATGTTGCCTGCACCCACCCACCACCTACCCTGTGTCCCCCTACCCACACACCCCTTTCCCTGTAACCCCATCCCACCCACTCACTCCTTCCCTGTTGCCCCCTCCCACACATCCCCTTCTATCTTTCCACCAACCACCCACCCTATTCCCTGTTGCCCCCTCCCACCTCCTTCCCTGTTGTCCCTACCCACCCACTTTCCTGTTACCCCAAACCACCCACCCACCCATGCCTTTCCCTGTTGCCCCCACCCACCCCCTTCCCTGTTACCACCACCCACCCCATCCACCCACATTCCTGTGGCCTCCACGCACACCCTTCCCTCTTGCCCCTCCCACCCACCCGCCCACCTACCTGATTCCCCCTCCAACCCACTCACCACCTTCCCAGTTGCCCCCAGCCATGCACTCCCTTCCCTCATACTAACACCCACACACCCACCCCCATCTCTTTGGCCCCCACTCACCCCCTTCCCTCTTGACACCACCCACCCACCCAACCCTTCCCTGTTGCCCCCTCACAACAACACATCCACTTCCCTGTTGCTCCCACCCCCTCATCACCTTCCCTTTTGACACCAACCACACATCCAACCCATCCCTGTTGCTCCCCACCCATTCACCAACTTCACTTTTGCCCCCACCAATGCACCCCGATCTCTGAGGCCACCACTCACCCCCTTCCTTCTTGCCCCCAACTCCCACCCACCCCTTCGCTGTTGATACCACCCACCCACAAATCCAGCCGCTTCCCTGCTGTCCCAATCCTCCCACCCACTACTATTTTTCCTTTCCCAACCACACACCCACTTCCGTGTTGCCCCAACATACCAACCCATCCCTTCCCGGTTGCCCCCACACACCCACAAAACCAGCCACTTCCCTGTTGCCCCCATCGACCTACACATCTGCATCCAAGTTGCCCCCACCCACCCCTTCCCTGTTGCCCCCGCCCACACACCCCCTTCCCACTTGATCCCACCCACCTCTTCCCTGTTGCCCCCACCCACCCACACCCTTTCTTCTCCCCACCCAGCCATCCACACTCCCTTTTCCCTGTTGCCCCCACCCACCACCTTCCCTGTTGCCCCCACCTACCCACCCCTTCCCTATTGCCACCTTCCACCCATCCCTTTCCCTGTTAAACCTCCAAGCCACACCTTCCCTGTTGCCCACTCACACCCACCCATCCCCTTCCCTGTTGTACCAAGCCATCACCTACCCTGTTGCCCCCAACCACCCACCAGCCCCTTCACTGTTGCCTCCACCCTCCTTGTCGCAGGCATCCATGCACTTCTCTGTTACCACCACCCACCCACCCACACCCTTCGCTGTTGCCTCTACCAACCCACCACCCCCTCCCTTTGCCCCAACCTTCCCTGTCACCACCACCAACCCGCTTCACTGTTGCCCACTCCCGCACACCCACTTCCTTGTTGCCCCCTCCCACCCACCCACCCCATTTCCTGTTGCTCCCATCCATGCACCCCATTCCCTGTTGCCCCCACCCAGCCCCTTCCCTGTTGCCCCCACCCACCCACACACTTCCCTCTCACCACCCACACCCAGGTCACCTTCCATGTCGCCCCCCACCCACCCACCGCCTGCCCTCTCCCCACCCACCTATTCACACGCCCCCTTCCTTTTGCCTGCACACACCACCTTCCCTGTTGCCCCCACCCACCCACGCCATTACCTGTTGCCCTCTCACAACCACCAAACCATTCCCTGTTGCACCCAGCCACCAACCTACCCACAGCCTTCCCTTTTTACCCCTCCCAACCACTCATCCCTTCCCTGTTGCCCCTTCCCACACACCCCCTTTCCAGTTGACCCACCCACCCACCCGCTTCCCTGTTCCCCCCACACACACCCCCATCTCTGTGGCCCCAACCCAACCCCTTCCATGTTGCCACCAACCACCCACCCATCCACCTCCTGTCGCCACACCCACTGAACCCCTTCCCTGTCATCCCACCCACCGACACCCTTCCCTGTCGCCTCCCACCCATCCCCTTCCCTGTTGCCACCACCCACTCAACCACCACCTTCCCTGTTGCACCCACAGACCCCCTTCCTTGTTGCCCCCACCCACCCACCCACCACCATCCCTGTTGCCAAAACTTCACATCCTTCCATGTTGACCCCACACACCCACCTAGCCACTCCCTGTTGCCCCCACACACACACAAGCCCAGCCTCTTCCCTGTTGCCACCACCTACTCACCCACGCCCTTCCCTGTTGCCCCACCCACCCACCCACGTCCTTCACCCTACCCAGCCATCCACACTCCCCATTTCTGTTGCCCCCACCCACCTCCTACACTGTTGCCCCCAACCACCCACCCACACACTTCGCTGTTGCCGCTACAAACCCACCACACCTTCCCTGTGCCCCCACCTTCCCTGACCCCACCACCCACCCACTTCCCTGTTGCCACCTCCCACCCACAAATCCCCTTCCCTGTCACCCCACCCACCGACCCCCTTCCCTGTCGCCCCACCCACAGACACCCTTCACTGTCACCCCCAACCCCCACCTTCTCTGATGCCCCCACCCGCCCACCACCTTTCATGGTGCCCCCACCCACTCACGCTACCTCAAAAACTCTTTCCTGTTGCCCCCACAGACACACCCACTTCCCTGTTGCTCCCTCCCACCCACCCACCGCATTCCCTGTTGCCACCATCCATCCACCCCATTCCCTGTTGCCCCCACCCACTCCCTTCCTTGTTAACCCTACCCACCCACCCACTTCCCTGTTACCGCCGCCAACACCCCCACCCACCCCCATTCCTGTGGCCCCCACACACCCCCTTCTCTCTTGCACCCTCCCACCCACCCACCCCTTCCCTGATGCCCCCACCCTTGCACACACCCCCATCTCTGTGGCCCCCACACACCCACTTCCCTCTTGACCCCATCCACCCACCCACCACTTCCTTGTTGCCCCCAACCACAAACCCAGCCACATTCCTGTTGCCCCCACCCACCCACCCCCTTCCCTGTTGCCCCCACCCAACCACAGATGCACTTCCCTGTTGCCTCCAACTATCTACCCACCAACTTCCCTGTTGCCCACGCCCACATACCACCTTCGGTTTTGCCACCACCCACCCACCTCCATCTCTGTGGCGCCCATCCACCCTCTTCCATGTTGCCACCAAGCACCCACCCATCCGCTTTCCTGTCGCTCCACCCACTGACCCCCTTCCCAGTCACCCCCACCCACCCACCTTTTTCCCTCTCACCACACACCCATCTACACCCCCATCCTGTTGCCCCCACCCACCACCATCCCTGTTGCCCCCACCCACCCACCCCTTCCCTGTTGCCCCTTACCACCCAACCACTTTCTATGTCACCCCCACCAACCCACCTCCCTCCTTGTCGCCCGCACTCACACACCCACCCCTTTCCGTGTTGCCCCTACCCACCAACTCACCCCCTTCCCTGTTGCCCCTACCCACCAACACACCCCCTTCCCTGTTGCCCCCCACACACACCCACCCCCTTCCCTGTTGCCCCTACCCAACAACCCACCCCCTTCCCTGTTGCCCCCACCCACACACCCACCCACCCCCTCCTCTGTTGCCCCCACCCACACACATCCCTCTTACACCCACCCAACCTCCAATCCCACTCCCCACCCAACCATCCAGCACCCCCCTGCCTGTTACCCCCACCCACCAACCACTTCTCTGTTGCCCCCTTCCACCCACAACCCCCCACTACCTGTTGCCCCCTCCCACCCACCCTTCCCTTCCCTGTTGCCCCCACCCAACCACCCCTTCCCTGTTGCCCCTTACCACCCAACCACTTTCTATGTCACCCCCACCAACCCACCTCCCTCCTTGTTGCCCGCACTCACACACCCACCCCTTTCCCTGTTGCCCCTACCCACCAACACACCCCCTTCCCTGTTGCCGCACACACACACCCACCCCCTTCCCTGTTGCCCCTACCCAGCAACCCACCCCCTTCCCTGTTGCCCCCACCCACACACCCACCCACCCCCTCCTCTGTTGCCCCCACCCACCCACATCCCTGTTTTACCCACCCAACCTCCAATCCCACTCCCCACCCAACCATCCAGCACCCCCCTGCCTGTTACCCCCACCCACCAACCCCTTCTCTGTTGCCCCCTTCCACCCACAACCCCCCACTACCTGTTGCCCCCTCCCACCCACCCATCCCTTCCCTGTTGCCCCCACCCAACCACCCAACCCATTCTCTGTTTCCCCCACCCACCCACCCACTTCCCTGTCACCACCCACACCCAGTTCATCTTCCATGTCGCCCCCACACACCCACCGCCTTCCCTCGCCCCACCCACCAATTCACACGCCCCCTTCCTGTTGCCTGCACACACCACCTTCCCTGTTGCCCCCACCCACCCACGCCATTACCTGTTGCCCCCTCACAACCACCAAACCCTTCCCTGTTGCACCCAGCCACCAACCTACCCACCCCCTTCTCTTTTTACCCCTCCCACCCACTCATCCCTTCCCTGTTCCCCCCTCCCACACACCCCCTTCCCAGTTGCCCCAACCCACCTACCCCCTTCCATGTTCCCCCCACACACACCCCGGTCTCTGTGGCCCCCACCCAACCCCTTCCCTCTTGACCACACCCACCAACCCACCCCTTCCTTGTTGCCCCCACCCACAAAACCAGCCATTTTCCTCTTGCCCCCATCCACCCACCCACTTCCCTGTTGCCTCCAACATCCTACCCACCCACTTCCCAGTTACCCCCACCCACCGACCCACCCCTTTCCCTGTTGCCCCCACCCACCCACCCCTTCCCTGTTGCCCTCACCCACCCACACACACACCCAGCCGCTTCCCTGTTGCCCCCACCCATCCACCGACCCTCTACATTGCTGCCCCCATCCACCCATATCCTTCCTTGTTGCCCCCACCCAGCCCCTTCCCTGTTACCCACATCCACCTACCCAGCCTCTTTCCTGTTTCTCCCACCCACCAACCCACCCAACCCCTTTCCTGTTGCTCCCACCCACCCACCCACTACATTGTTGCCCCCACCCTCCCCTTCCTAGTCGTCCACACCTTCCCTGTCGCCTCCACCCACACACCCACAACCTGTCACCCCCACCCACCTTGTCTGTAGTGCCCAACCACCCACCACCAACCCCCTTCCCTGCTGCCCCACCCACACACCCCTTCCCTGTTGCACCCAGCCACCAACCTAATCACCCCCTGTCCTGTTGAAACCGCCCCTTCCCAGATCCTTCCACCCACTCACCCCCTTCCCTCTTGCCCACACACACCCACCCCCTTCCATGTTGCCTGCACCCACCCACCACCTACCCTGTGTCCCCTAAACACACACCCCTTTCCCTGTAACCCCATCCCACCCACTCACTCCTTCCCTGTTGCCCCCTCCCACACATCCCCTTCCATCTTGCCACCAACCACCCACCCTATTCCCTGTTGCCCCCACCCATGCCCATCTCTGTGGCCCCCACACACCCCTTCCCTCTTGACCCCACCCACCAACCCACCCCTTCCCTGTTCCCCCCATCCACGCAGAAACCCAGCCCTTTCACTCTTGCTCCCACCCGCTGACTCACACCCTTCCCTGTTGCCCCCACCCCCATCCACTTTCCTGTTGCCCATACCCACCCAACACCTTCCATGTCATCCCCACTCATCCAACCCTTTCCCTGTCCCCCCCAAACAGCCACCTA
This sequence comes from Carcharodon carcharias, assembly GCF_017639515.1. Taxonomy (NCBI): domain Eukaryota; kingdom Metazoa; phylum Chordata; class Chondrichthyes; order Lamniformes; family Lamnidae; genus Carcharodon; species Carcharodon carcharias. The sequence continues at coordinate 27,491,322 of NC_054494.1, read as the reverse complement.
CCCAACCACTTCCCTGTCGCCCTCACCTCCTTCCCAGTAGCCCCCTCCCACATCTACTTCTCTGTGGCCCCCACCCACCCATCCGCACACCCTCTTCCTTGTTGCCCCCACCCACCCACCCACTCCCTTGCCTGATGCCACTGCCCTCCCACCCACCCCCTTCGCTGTTGCCCCACCTGCCCAACACCTTCCCTATGGTCCCCACACGCCCACCCCCTTTCCTTTTGCCCCATCCACCCTCCCACCCCCACTATCCATCTTGACCCCTCCCACCAACCCACCCCTTCCCTGTGGCCCGTGCCCACCCACACAAATAACCACCCCCATCCCTTTTGCCACCACCCTCTTCCCTGTTGCCCCCACCCACCCACACACCATCTTCCTTGTTGCCCCCATGCACCCCTCCACCCCCTTCCCTGACCATCCCACCCACCCATGCACACACCCCCTTCCCTGTTGCCCCCACCCACCCACCCAAACCCTTCACTGATGCTGTCACCCTCCCACCCATGCACCCACCCCCTTTGCTGTTGCCCCCACCTAACCAACACCTTCCCTGTGGCCCCAACCCACCCACCCCCTTCCCTGTTGACCCCACCCACACTATCCACCTTCCACCCTCCCACCCATCCACCCCGTCCCTGTTGACCCCAACGACCCACCCACACCCTTCCCTGTTGCCCGCGCCCAGCCATTCAACCACCCCATTCCCTTTTGCCCCCACCCTCTTGCCTATTGCCGCTACCCACCCACACACCACCTTCCCTGTTGCCCCCACCCACTTCCCTGTTGCACCTACTCACGCTCCCTCACACTCCCTTTCCTGTTGCACCCACCCACCCACACACCCACTTCCCTGTTGCCGCCTCCCACCCACCCACCCCATTCCCTGTTGTCCCCATCCATGCACCCCATTCCCTGTTGCCCCAGCCAACTCCTTTCCTTTTGCCCCCACCAACCCACTCACCCTCTTCCGTGTTGCCCCAACCATCCACCCCCTTCCCTGTTGCCCCCACCCACCTCCTTCCCTGTTGTCCCCACCCACCCACTTTCCTGTTACCCCAAACCACCCACCCACCCATGCCTTTCCCTGTTGCCCCCACCCACCACCTTCCCTGTTACCACTACCCACCCCATCCACCCACATTCCTGTGGCCTCCACACACACCCTTCCCTCTTGCCCCTCCCACCCACCCGCCCACCTTCCTGATTCCCCCTCCAACCCACTCACCACCTTCCCAGTTGCCCTCAGCCATGCACCCCCTTCCCTCATACTAACACCCACACACCCACCCCCATCTCTTTGGCCCCCACTCACCCCCTTCCCTCTTGACACCACCCACCCACCCAACCCTTCCCTGTTGCCCCCTCACAACAACACATCCACTTCCCTGTTGCTCCCACCCCCTCATCACCTTCCCTTTTGACACCAACCACACATCCAACCCATCCCTGTTGCTCCCCACCCATTCACCAACTTCACTTTTGCCATCACCAATGCACCCCGATCTCTGAGGCCACCACTCAAACCCTTCCTTCTTGCCCCCAACTCCCACCCACCCCTTCGCTGTTGATACCACCCACCCACAAATCCAGCCGCTTCCCTGTTGTCCCAATCCTCCCACCCACTACTATTTTGCCTGCACCCAACTACACACCCACTTCCGTGTTGCCCCAACATACCATCCCATCCCTTCCCTGTTGCCCCCACACACCCACAAAACCAGCCACTTTCCTGTTGCCCCCATCGACCTACACATCCACTTCCAAGTTGCCCCCACCCATCCCTTCCATGTTGCCCCCGCCCACTCACCTCCTTCCCACTTGATCCCACCCACCTCTTCCCTGTTGCCCCCACCCACCCACACCCTTTCTTCTCCCCACCCAGCCATCCACACTCCCTTTTCCCTGTTGCCCCCACCCGACACCTTCCCTGTTGCCCCCACCCACCCACCCCTTCCCTATTGCCACCTTCCACCCATCCCTTTCCCTGTTAACCCTCCCAGCCACACCTTCCCTGTTGCCCACTCACACCCACCCAGCCCTTTCCCTGTTGCACCAAGCCATCACCTTCCCTGTTGCCCCCAACCACCCACCAGCCCCTTCACTGTTGCCTCCACCCTCCCTGTCACATGCATCCATGCACTTCTCTGTTACCACCACCCACCCACCCACACCCTTCGCTGTTGCCTCTACCAACCCACCACCCCCTCCCTTTGCCCCAACCTTCCCTGTCACCACCACCAACCCGCCTCGCTGTTGCCCACTCCCGCACACCCACTTCCTTGTTGCCCCCTCCCACCCACCCACCCCATTTCCTGTTGCTCCCATCCATTCACCCCATTCCCTGTTGCCCCCACCCAGCCCCTTCCCTGTTGCCCCCACCCACCCACAGACTTCCCTCTCAACACCCACACCCAGTTCACCTTCCATGTCGCCCCCCCACCCACCCACCGCCTTCCCTCTCCCCACCCACCTATTCACACGCCCCCTTCCTGTTGCCTGCACACACCACCTTCCCTGTTGCCCCCACCCACCCACGCCATTACCTGTTGCCCTCTCACAACCACCAAACCATTCCCTGTTGCACCAAGCCACCAACCTACACACCCCCTTCCCTTTTTACCCCTCCCACCCACTCATCCCTTCCCTGTTGCCCCCTCCCACACACCCCCTTCCCAGTTGCCCACACCCACCCACCCACTTCCCTGTTCCCCCCACACACACCCCCGTCTCTTTGGCCCCAATCCAAACCCTTCCATGTTGCCACCAACCACCCACCCATCCACCTCCTGTCACCCCACCCACCGACCCCCTTCCCTGTCATCCCACCCACCGACACCCTTCCCTGTCGCACCCCACCCATCCCCTTCCCTGTTGCCACCACCCACTCAACCACAACCTTCCCTGTTGCACCCACAGACCCCCTTCCTTGTTGCCCCCACCCACCCACCCACCACCATCCCTGTTGCCAAAACTTCACACCCTTCCATGTTGCCCCCACACACCCACCTAGACAGTCCCTGTTGCCCCCACACACACACAAGCCCAGCCTCTTCCCTGTTGCCACCACCTACTCACCCACACCCTTCCCTGTTGCCCCACCCACCCACCCACTTCCTTCACCCTACCCAGACATCCACACTCCCCTTTCTCTGTTGCCCCCACCCACCCACCCCTTCCCTGTTGCACCTTCCACGCATCCCCTTCCCTGTTACCCCACCCAGCCACAACTTCCCTCTTGCCCACTCACACCCACCCATCCATTACCCTGTTGCACCCAGCCTCCCCCTTCCCTGTTGCCCCCAACCACCCACCACCCCCTTCACTGTTGCCTCCACCCTCCCTTTCACCCACATCCACCCACTTCCCTGTTGCCACCTCCCACCCACCCATACCCTTCGCTGTTGCCGCTACCCACCCACCACCCCTTCCCTGTGCCCCCACCTTCCCTGTCCCCACCACCCACCCACTTCCCTGTTGCCACCTTTCACCCACACATCCCCTTCCCTGTCACCCCACCCACCGACCCCCTTCCCTGTCGCCCCACCCACAGACTCCCTTCACTGTCGCCCCCAACCCCCACCTTCTCTGATGCCCCCACCGGCCCACCACCTTTCATGGTGCCCCCAGCCACTCACGCTACCTCAAAAACTCTTTCCTGTTGCCCCCACATACACACCCACTTCCCTGTTGCCCCCTCCCACCCACCCACCGCATTCCCTGTTGCCACCATCCATGCACCCCATTCCCTGTTGCCCCCACCCACTCCCTTCCCTGTTAACCCCACCCGCCCACCCACTTACCTGTTACCGCCACCAACACCCCCACCCACCCCCATTTTGTGGCCCCCACACACCCACTTCCCTCTTGCCCCCTCCCACCCACCCACCCCTTCCCTGATGCCCCCACCCTTGCACGCACCCCCATCTCTGTGGCCCCCACACACCCACTTCCCTCTTGACACCACCCACCCACCCACCACTTCCTTGTTGCCCCCAACCACAAACCCAGCCACATTCCTGTTGCCCCCACCCACCCACCCCCTTCCTTGTTGCCCCCATGCAAACACAGACTCACTTCCCTGTTGCCTCCAACTATCTACCCACCCACTTCCCTGTTGCCCACGCCCACATACCACCATTGGTTTTGCCCCCACCCACCCACCTCCATCTCTGTGGCGCCCACTCACCCTCTTCATGTTGCCACCAAACACCCACCCATCCACTTTCCTGTCGCTCCACCCACTGACCCCCTTCCCTGTCGCCCCCACCCACCCACCTGTTTCCCTCTCACCACACACCCATCTACACCCCCCATCCTGTTGCCCCCACCCACCACCATCCCTGTTGCCCCCACCCACCGACCCCTTTCCTGTTGCCCCTTACCACCCAACCACTTTCTATGTCACCCCCACCAACCCACCTCCTTCCTTGTCGCCTGCACTCACACACCCACCCCATTCCCTGTTGCCCCTACCCACCAACCCACCCCCTTCCCAGTTGCCCCTACCCACCAACACACCCCCTTCCCTGTTGCCCCACCCACACACCCACCCCCTTCCCTGTTGCTCCTACCCAGCAACCCACACCCTTCCCTGTTGCCCCCACCCACACACCCACCCACCCCCTCCTCTGTTGCCCCCACCCACCCTCTTCCCTGTTACCCCCACCCAACCCCCAATCCCACTACCCACCCAACCATCCATAACCACCCTTCCTGTTACCCCCACACACCAACGCCTTCTCTGTTGCCCCCTTCCACCCACAACCCCCCACTACCTGTTGCCCCCTCCCACCCACCCATCCCTTCCCTGTTGCCCCCACCCAACCACCCAACCCCTTCTCTGTTTCCCCCACCCACCCACCCACTTCCCTGTCACCACCCACACCCAGTTCACCTTCCATGTCGCCCCCACACACCCACCGCCTTCCCTCGCCCCACCCACCTATTCACACGCATCCTTCCTGTTGCCCGGACACACCACCTTCCCTGTTGACCCCACCCACCCACGCCATTACCTGTTGCCCCCTCACAACCACCAAACCCTTCCCTGTTGCACCCAGCCACCAACCTACCAACCCCCTTCCCTTTTTAGCCCTCCCACCCACTCATCCCTTCCCTGTTCACCCCTCCCACACACCCCCTTCCCAGTTGCCCCCACCCACCTACCCCCTTCCATGTTCCCCCCACACACACCCCGGTCTCTGTGGCCCCCACCCAACCCCTTCCCTCTTGACCACACCCACCAAGCCACCCCTTCCCTGTTGCCCCCACCCACAAAACCAGCCATTTTCCTCTTGCCCCCATCCACCCACCCACTTCCCTGTTGCCCCCAACAACCTACCCACCCACTTCCCAGTTACCCCCACCCACCGACCCACCCCTTTCCCTGTTGCCCCCACCCACCCACCCCTTCCCTGTTGCCCTCACCCACCCACACACACACCCAGCCGCTTCCCTGTTGCCCCCACCCATCCACCGACCCTCTACATTGCTGCCCCCATCCACCCATATCCTTCCTTGTTGCCCCCACCCAGCCCCTTCCCTGTTACCCACATCCACCTACCCAGCCTCTTTCCTGTTGCTCCCACCCACCAACCCACCCAACCCCTTTCCTGTTGCCCTCACCCACCCACCCACTTCATTATTGCCCCCACCCTCCCCTTCCTAGTCGTCCACACCTTCCCTGTCGCCTCCACCCACACACCCCCAACCTGTCACCCCCACCCACCTTGTCTGTAGTGCCCAACCACCCACCCACCAACCCCCTTCCCTGTTGCCCCACCCACACACCCCTTCCCTGTTGCATCCAGCCACCAACCTAAACAGCCACTGTCCTGTTGCCACCGCCCCTTCCCAGATCCTTCCACCCACTCACCCCCTTCCCTCTTGCCCACACACACCCACCCCCTTCCATGTTGCCTGCACCCACCCACCACCTACCCTGTGTCCCCCTACCCACCCACCCTTTTCCCTGTAACCCCTTCCCACCCACTCACTCCTTCCCTGTTGCCCCCTCCCACACATCCCCTTCCATCTTGCCACCAACCACCCACCCTATTCCCTGTTGCCCCCACCCATGCCCATCTCTGTGGCCCCCACACACCCCTTCCCTCTTGACCCCACCCACCAACCCACCCCTTCCCTGTTCCCCCCATCCACCCAGAAACCCAGCCCTTTCACTCTTGCTCCCATCCGCCAACTCACACCCTTCCCTGTTGCCCCCACCCCCACCCACTTTCCTGTTGCCCATACCCACCCAACACCTTCCATCTCATCCCCACTCATCCAACCCCTTCCCTGTCCCCGCCAAACAGCCACATACCCAACCACTTCCCTGTCGCCCTCACCTCCTTCCCATTAGCCCCCTCCCACATCTACTTCTCTGTTCCCCTCATCCACCCATCCGCATACCCTCTTCCCTGTTGCCCCCACCCACTCCCTTGCCTGATGCCACTGCCCTCCCACCCACCCCCTTCGCTGTTGCCCCACCTGCCCAATAGCTTCCCTATAGTCCCCACACACCCACCCCCTTTCCTGTTGCCCCCATCCACCCACCCACCCCCACTATCCATCTTGCCCCCTCCCACCCACCCACCCCTTCCCTGTGGCCCATGCCCACCCACCGACCCAACCACCCCCTTCCCTTGTGCTCCCACCCTCTTTCCTGTTGCCCCCACCCACCCACACACCACCTTCCTTGTTGCCCCCATGCACCAAGCCACTCCCTTCCCTGTTGCCCCACCCACTTTACTGTTGACCCAGCCACCCACCCACCTCCTTCCCTCTTGCTCCAACCAACCTACCTACCCACTTCCTTGTTGCCCCCACCCACACCCACTTTCCCTGTTGCCCCCACCCACCCACCCCCTTCCATGACCCTCCCACTCACCCACCCAACCACTTCCCTTTTGCCCCCACCCACCCATGCGCACACCCCCTTCCCTGTTGTCCCCAACCACCCACCCAACCCCTTCACTGATGCCGTCACCCTCCCACCTACGCACCCATCCCATTCGCTGTTGCCCCCACCTACCCAACACCTTCTCTGTGGCCCCCACCCACCCAACCCCTTTCCTGTTGCCCCCACCCTCACTATCCATCTTCCACCCTCCTACCGTCCACCCCTTCCCTGTTGACCCCAACGACCCACCCACATCCTTCCCTGTTGCCCACGCCCAGCCATTCAACCACCCCCTTCCCTTTTGCCCCCACCCTCTTCTCAGTCGCCGCTACCCACCCACACATCGCCTTCGCTTTTGCTCCCACCCACTTCCCTGTAGCACCTACTCACACTGCCTCACACTCCCTTTCCTGTTGCACCCACCCACCCACACACCCACTTAGCTGTTGCCCCCTCCCACCCACCCACCCCATTCCCTGTTGTCCCCATCCATGCAGCCCATTCCCTGTTGCCCCCACCCACCTCCTTCCCTGTTGTCCCCACCCACCCACTTTCCTGTTGCCCCACACCAGCCACCCACCCATGCCTTTCCCTGTTGCCCGCACCCACCCCCTTCCCTGTTACCACCACACACCCCATCTACCCACATTCCTGTGGCCTCCACACACACCCTTCACTCTTGCCCCTCCCACCCACCCGCCCGCCTACCTGCTTCCCCCTCCAACCCACTCACCACCTTCCCAGTTGCCCCCAGCCATGCACCCCTTTCCCTCTTACTAACACCCACATACCCACCCCCATCTCTTTGGCTTCCACTCACCCCCTTCCCTCTTGACACCACCCACCCACCCAACCCTTCCCTGTTGCTCCCAGACAACCACCCATCCACTTCCCTAATGCTCCCACCCCCTCATCACCTTCCCTTTTGACTCCAACCACACATCCAACCCATCCCTGTTGCCCCCCACCCACTCACCAACTTCACTTTTGCCCCCACCAATGCACCCCGATCTCTGTGGCCCGCACTCACCCCCTTCCTTCTTGCCCTCAACACCCACCCACCCCTTCGCTGTTGATACCACCCACCCACAAATCCAGCCGCTTCCCTGTTGTCCCAACCCTCCCACCCACTACTATTTTGCCCGCACCCAACCACACACCCACTTCCGTGTTGCCCCGACATACCAACCCATCCCTTCCCTGTTGCCCCCACACACCCACAAAACCAGCCACTTCCCTGTTGCCCTCATCTACCTACACATCCCCTTCCAAGTTGCCCCCACCCACCCCCTTCCCTGTTGCCCCCACCCACTCACCCCCTTCCCTCTTGATCGCACCCAACTCTTCCCTGTTGCCCCCACCCACCAACCCCCTTCCTTCTCCCCACCCAGCCATCCACAGTCCCTCTTCCCTGTTGCCCCCACCCACCACATTCCCTGTTGCCCCCACCCACCCACCCCTTCCCTGTTGCCACCTTCCACCCATCCCCTTCCCTGTTACCCCTCCTAGCCACACCTTCCCTGTTGCCCCCTCACACCCACCCATCCCCTTCCCTGTTGCACCCAGCCATCCCCTTCCCTATTGCCCCCAACCACCCACCACCCCCTTCACTGTTGCCTCCACCCTCCCTGTCGCACGCACCTATGCACTTCCCTGTTACCGCCACCCACCCACCCACACCCTTCGCTGTTGCCTCTACCAACCCACCACCCTGTCCCTGTGCCCCCAACTTCCCTGTCACCACCACCCACCCGCTTCCCTGTTGACCCCTCCCACCCACCCTTTCCCTTCCCTGAAGCCTCACCAACTGACACCCTTCCCTGTCGCACCACCCACCGACCCCCTTCCCTGTCGCCCCCACCCACCACCTTCTCTGTTGCCCCCACCCGCCCACCACCTTCAATGGTGTCCCCACCCACTCACGCTCCCTCAATCACTCTTTCCTGTTGCCCCCCCACACACACCCACTTCCCTGTTGCCCCCTCCCACCCACCCACCCCATTTCCTGTTGCCCCCATCCATGCACCCCATTACCTGTTGCCCCCACGCAGCCCCTTCCCTGTTGCCCCCACCCACCCACCCACTTCCCTGTCACCACCCACACCCAGTTCACCTTCCATGTCGCCCCCACCCACCCACCGCCTTGCCTCTCCCCACTCACCTATTCACACGCCCCCTTCCTGTTGCCCGCACACACCACCTTCCCTGTTGCCCCTACCCACCCACGCCATTACCTGTTGCCCCCTCACAACCACCAAACCCTTCGCTGTTGCACCCAGCCACCAACCTACCCACCCCTTCCCTTTTTACCCCTCCCACCCACTCATCCCTTCCCTGTTGCCCCCTCCCACACACCCCCTTCCCAGTTGCCCCCACCCACCCACCCCCTTCCCTGTTCCCCCAACCTACCCACCCCGTCTCTGTGGCCCCCACCCAAACCCTTCCCTCTTGACCCCACCCACCAAACCACCCCTTCCCTGTTGCCCCCACCCACAAACCCAGCCATTTTCCTCTTGCCTACACCCACCTACCCACCCACTTCCCAGTTACCCCCCACCCACCGACCCACCCCTTCCCTGTTGCACCCACCCACAAACCCAGCCATTTTCCTCTTGCCCACACCCACCCACCCACTTCCCTGTTGCCCCCAACCACCCACCCACCCCCTTCCCTGTTCCCCCCACACACCCCCCGTCTCTGTGGCCCCAACCCAACCCCTTCCATGTTGCCACCAACCACCCACCCATCCACTAACTGTCGCCACACCCACCGACCCCCTTCCCTGTCATCCCACCCACCAACCCCCTTCCCTGTCACCCCCCACCCATCCCCTTCCCTGTAGCCACCACCCACTCAACCATCACCTTCCCTGTTGCACCCATGCACCCCCTTCCTTGTTGCCCCCACCCACCCACCCACCACCATCCCTGTTGCCCACACCTTCACACCCTTCCATGTTGCCCTCACACACCCACCTAGCTAGTCCCTGTTGCCCCCACACACCCACAAACCCAGCCACTTCCCTGTTCCCACCAACTACACACCCACGCCCTTCCCTGTTGCCCCACCCACCCACCCCCTTCCTTCTCCCCACTGAGCCATCCACACTCCCCTTTCCCTGTTGCCACCACACACCTACCCACCACATTCCCTGTTGCCACCATCCGTACACCCCATTCCCTGTTGCCCCAGACAAACCCTTTCCTGTTACCCCCACCCACCCACCCCCTTCCCTGTTACCACCACCAACACCCTCACCCACCCCCATTCCTGTGGCCCCCACACACCCCCTTCCCTCTTGCCCCCTCCCACCCACCCACCCCTTCCCTGATGCCCCCACCCTCGCACACACCCACATCTCTGTGGCCCCCATACACCCACTTCCCTCTTGACCCCACCCACCCACCCACACCTTCCTTGTTGCCCCCACCCACAAACCCAGCCACATCCCTGTTGCCCCCAACCATCCACCCCCTTCCGTGTTGCCCCCACCCAACCATAGACTCACTGCTTGTTGCCTCCAACTATCTACCCACCCACTTCCCTGTTGCCCACACCCACTCACCGCCTTCGCTTTTGCCCCCACCCACCCACCTCCGTCTCTGTGGCGCCCACCCACCCCATTCCATGTTGCCACCAACCACCCACTCATCCACTTTCCTGTCGCTCCACCCACTGACACACTTCCCTGTCGCCCCACCCACTGACACCCATCCCTGTCGCCCCCACCCAAACCCTTCCCTGTTGCCCCCAACCACTCACCCACCACATTCCCTGTTGCACCCACACATCCCCTTCCCTGTTGCCTCACCCACCCACCCACCACCACCCTTGTTGCCCACACCTTCACACCCACATCCTTCAATGTTGCCCCCACACGCCCACCCAGCCAGTCCCTGTTGCCCCCACACACCCACAGACCCAGCCACTTGCCTTTTGCCCCCACCTACTCACCCACTCCCTTCCATGTTGCCCCCAACCACCCACTTCCCTGTTGCTCCCAACCACATAACCAAACCTTTCCCTGTGGCCCCCACCCACCTACCCACTCCTTCCCTGTTGTCCCCATCCACCCACCCACTTCCCTGTTGCCCCCATCCACTCACCCCCTTCCCTTTGCCTCCACCCACCCACTCACTTCCCTGTCTCCCCCACCCACCCACCTGTTTCCCTCTCCCCACACACCCATCCACACCCCCATCCTGTTGCCCCCACCCACAACCTTCCCTGTTGCCCCCACCCACCCACCCCTTCCCTGTTGCCCCCTTGCATCCAACCACTTTCTACGTCACCCCACCAACCCACCTCCTTCCTTGTCGCCCGCACTCACACACCCACCCCATTCCCTGTTGCCCCTACCCACCAACCCACCCCCTTCACTGTTGCCCCTACCCACCGACACACCCCCTTCCCTGTTGCCCCCACCCATACACCCACCCCCTTCCCTGTTGCCCTAACCAGCAACCCACCCCCTCCTCTGTTGCCCCCACCCACCCCATTACCTGTCACGCCCACCCAACCCCCAATCCCACTCCCCACCCAACCATCCAACACCCCCCTTCCTCTTGCCCCCACCCACCAACCCCTTCTCTGTTGCCCTCTTCCACCCACAACCCCCCACTACCTGTTGCCCCCTCCCAAACTCCCAACCCTTCCCTGTTGCCCCCTCCCAACCACCCAACCCCTTCTCTGTGGCCCCCACACACACCCTTCCCTCTTGCCCCCTCCCACCCACCCCTTCCCTGATGCCCCCACCCTCGGCACACACCCCCATCTCTGTGGCCCCCACACACCCACTACCCTCTTGACCCTACCCACCCACCCACACTTCCCTGTTGCCCCCACCCACAAACCGAGCCACATCCCTTTTGCCCCCACCCACCCACCCCCTTCCCTGTTGCCCCCACCTAACCACAGACTCACTTCCCTGTTGCCTCCAACTATCTACCCACCCCCTTCCCTGTTGCCACCACCCACCCACCCACCCCCTCCTCTGTTGCCCCCACCCACCAAATTCCCTGTCACTCCCACCCACCTACCCACTTCCCACTCCCCACCCACCCATCCAACACCCCCCTTCCTGTTGCCCCATCCACCATCTTCCCTGTTGCCCCCACCCACCAACCCCTTCTCTGTTGCCCCCTTCCACCCACAACCCCACGTTACCTGTTGCCCCCTCCCACCACCCACCCCTTCCATGTTGCCCCCACCCAATCACCCAACCCCTTCTCTGTTGCCCCCACCCAGCCCCTTCCCTGTTGCACCCACCCACCCACCCACTTCCCTGTCGCCCCCATACCCAGTTCACCTTCCATGTCGCACCCACCCACCCACCGCCTCCCCTCTCCCCACCCACCCATTCACACGCCCCCTTCCTGTTGCCCACACCCACCACCTTCCCTGTTGCCCCCACCCACCCACGCCATTACCTGCTGCCCCCTCACAACCACCAAACCCTTCCCTTTTGCACCCAGCCACCAACCTACCCACCCCCTTCCCTTTTTACCCCTCCCACCCACTCATCCCTTCCCTGTTGCCCCCTCCCACACACCCCCTTCCCAGTTGCCCCCACCCACCCACCCCCTTCCCTGTTCCCCCCACCTACCCCATCCATCTCTGTGGCCCCCACCCACAAACCCAGCCATTTTCCACTTGCCCACACCCACCCACTTCCCTGTTGCCCCCAACCACCTATCCACCCACTTCCCAGTTACCCCCACCCACCGACCCACCCCTTTCCCTGTTGCCCCCACCCACTCACCCCTTCCCTGTTGCCCTCACCCACCCATACACACACCCAGCCGCTTCCCTGTTGCCCCCACCCATCCACCGACCCTCTACATTGCTGCCCCCATCCACCCAACTCCTTCCTTGTTGCCCCCACCCAGCCCTTCCCTGTTACCCACACCCACTTACCCAGCCTCTTTCCTGTTGCCCCCACCCACCCACCCACTTTCCTGTTGCCCCCACCCTCCCCTTCCTAGTCGTCCCCACCTTCCCTGTCACTTCCATCCACCCACCCCCAACCTGTCACCCCCACCCACCCATCGCCTTGTCTGTCGTGCCCAACCACCCACCCACCACACCCTTCCCTGTTGCCCCACCCACCCACCCCTTCCCTGTTGCACCCAGCCACCAACCTAGCCACCCCCTGTCCTGTTGCCCCCGCCCCTTCCCAGTTGCTTTCACTCACCCACCCCCTTCCCTCTTGACCCACACACCCACTCCCTTCCATGTTGCCTGCACCCACCCACCACCTACCCTGTGGCCCCCTACCCACCCACCCCTTTCTTTGCAACCCTTTCCCACCCACGCACTCCTTCCCTGTTGCCCCTTCCCACACACCCCTTTCCATCTTGCCACCACCCACCCACCCTATTCCCTGTTGCCTCCACCCATGCCCGTCTCTGTGGCCCCCACGCACCCCTTCCCTCTTGACCCCACCCACCAACCCCCCCCTTCCCTGTTCCCCCCATCCACCCAGACACAAAGCCATTTCACTCTTGCCCCCACACACCGACTCAACCACTTCCCTCTTACCCCCACCCACCCCTGTGCACATCCCCTTTCCTATTTCCCCCACCCCCTTCACTGATGCCGTCACCCTCCCACCCACGTACCCACCCCCTTCGCTGTTGTCCCCACTTAATCAACACCTTCCCTGTGGCCCCCACACACCCATTCCCTTTCCTGTCGCCCACACCCTCCCACCACCTTCCATGTCATCCCCACTCATCCACCCCCTTCCCTGACCCTCCCACCCACCCACCCACCCACCTCCTTCCCTGTAGCCCCCACCTACATCCACTTCTCTGTTGCCCCCACACACCCATCCGCACTCCCTCTTCCCTGTTGCCCCCACCCACCCACTCCCTTGCCTGATGCTACCACCTTCCCACCCATCCCCTTTGCTGTTGCCCCACCTGCCCAACACCTTCCCTATGGTCCCCACACACCTACCCCCTTTCCTGTTGCCCCCATCCACCCACCCACCCCCACTATCCATTTTGCCCCCTCCCACCCACCCACCCAACCACCCCCTTCCCTTTTGCCCCCACTCTCTTCCCTGTTGCCCCCACCCACCCACACACCACCTTCCTTGTTGCCCCCATGCACCCAGCCACCCCCTTCCCTGTTGCCCCACCCACGTTCCTGTTGACCCACCCACACACCCACCTCCTTCCCTCTTGCTCCAACCAACCTACCCACCCATTTCCCTGTCACCCTCACCAACCCACCGACTTCCCCGTCAACCCATCCACCCACATCCCCTTTCCGGTTGCCCCCACCCTCCAATCTGCACTCCCCCTTCCTTGTTGCCCCCACCCACTTGCCCACCACCTTCCCTGTTGCCCGTCCCAGTCACCCCTTCTCTGTTGCCCCCCCACCCACCCACCACCTTCCCTGTTGCCACCAACCAACCAACCACCCAAACACTTGCCTGGTGCCCACACCCACCCACACACCCCCTTCCCTTTTTCCCCACCCACCCACCCCCTTCACTGATGCCGCCACACTCCCACCCATGCACCCACCCCCACTATCCATCTTCCCCCCTCCAACCCACCCAACCCTTCCCTGTTGCCCCCAACGACCCACCTACACCCTTCCCTGTTGCCTGCGGCCACCAATTCAACCACCCCTTCCCTGTTGCCCCCACCCACCAAGCCACCGCCTTCCCTGTTGCCCCCACCCACTTCCCTGTTGACCCAGCCACCCACCCACCTCCTTCCCTGTTGCCCCAACCCACCCACCAACCCACTTCCCTGTTGCCCCCACCCAGCCACCCACCCACACACCCAGCCACTTCCCTGTTGCCCCCACCCATCCACCCACCCTCTACATCCCCCACCCACGCACCACCTTTTCTCTTGCACCCACCCAACCACCCACCCCCTTCCCTGTTACCCACACCCACTGACCCACCCAGGAACTTCACTGTTGCCCCCACCGACCCAACACCTTCCCTGTGGCCCCCCAACCACCCAACACCATCCCTGTTGCCCCCACCCACCCAACACCATCTCTGTTGCCCACACCCACCCTCTCACTTCCCTTTTACCCCCACCCACCCAGCCTCTTCCCTGTTACCCCCACCAACCCAGCCCCATCCCTGTTACCCCCACCCACCCCACCACACCCCCACACACCCCTGTTCCTGTGATGCCCACACACACTCTTCCCTCTTGCCCCTCCCTCCCTCCTACGACCTTCCCTGATTCCCCCTCCCACCCACTCACCACCTTCCGTGTTGCACCGTCCCACACACCCCCATCCCTTTTGCTCCAACCCACGTACCCACCCCTGTCTCTGTGGCCCCCTCCCAGCCCCTTCCCTGTTGACCACACCCACCCACACATCCCTTCCCTGTTGCCCCCACCCACTCACAACATTCACTTTTGCCCCCACCCACCCACCCCGTCTCTGTGGCCCCCTACCCACCGCCTTCACTTGCCCCCACCTCTCCACCCACCCCTTCTCTGTTGCCCCCACCCACCCACCCACCCACTTCCCTGTTGCCCCAAAACTACCCCACTGTCCCTGCCACCCCCATCCACCCACCCCCTTCCCTGTCACCCCACACACCCACCCACCCAACCACTTCTGTGTCGCCTCCACGCCCTTCCCAGTTGCCCCCACCCACCTATCCACACATACCCTTCCCTGTTGCCTCCACCCATCCCCTTCCCTGATGCCTCCACCCTCCCTCTCACCTACCCACCTCCTTCCCTGTTGCCCCCACCCACTTGCCTGTTACCCCCAGCCACCAACACACCCCCTTCCCTGTTGCCCCCACCCACCCACCCACCTCCTTCCCTGTTGCCCCAAACAACCCACCTACTCACTTCCCTGTTGCCCCCACCCACCAACCCAGCCCCACAATCCATCTTGCCCCCTCCCTCCCACCCACACCTTCCCTGTTGCCCCCACTCACCCACATACACCCTACCCTGTTGCCCACACCCACCAACAGACCCCCTTCTCTGTTGCCCCAACCATGCACCCACGCCCATCTCTGTGGCCCCCACACACACCCTTCCCTCTTGACCCCACCCACTCACCCACTCCTGCCCTGTTGCCCCCACCCACAAACCCAGCCACTTCTTTGTTGCCCCCACCAAGCCAGACCCTTCTCTGTTTCCCCCACCCAACCACCCACCCACTTCCCTGTTGCCCCCACCCACCTACCCACCCACTTCCCTGTTGCCCCAATGCACTCATCACCTTCCCTGTTGTCCCCAACCACCCACCGACACCCTTCCCTTCTGCACACACCCACTGACTACCTTTGCTTTTGCCCCCACCCACCCACCCCCGTCTCTGTGTCCCCCACCCACCCACTTCCCCCTTGATCCCACCCCCTCACCCAACCCTTACCAGTTGCACCCACCCACCCACAAACCCAGCCACTTCCCTGTTGCCCCCACCCACCGAACCACCCCCTACCCTGTTGCCCCCACACACCGACCCAGCCACTCCCTTCCCTGTTACCCCCACTCACCCACCCACTTCCCTGTCATCCACACCCACCCATGCCCCTTCCCTGTCGCCCCCACCCACCCACCCAACCACTTCCGTTTCGCCCCCACCCACTTCCCTTTCAACCTCACCCACCCACCAAATTCCCTGTCAACCCATCCACTCACATCCCCTTTCCGGTTGACCCCACCCACCCATCTGCACTCCCCCTTCCTTGTTGCCCCCACCCACCCACCCCCCACCTTCCCTGTTGCCCCCTCCCAGTCACCCCATTCTCTGTTGCCCCCCACCCACCTTCCACCTTCCCTGTTGCCCCCACCCAAACACTTCCCTATTGCCCCCACACACCCACTTCCCTGTTGCCCACACCCACCTAACCACCCTCATTCCTGTGGCCCCCAAACACACCCCTCCCACACACCCACCGCGTTCCCTGCTCACCCTCCCACCCACTCACCACCTTCTCTGTTGGCCCCACCCACCCAGGCACACACCCAGCCACTTCCCTGTTACCCCACCCACCCCTTCTCTCCTGCCCCCACCCATCCACCCACCCACTTCCCTGTTGCCCCCACCCAACCACCCACCCACTTACCTGTTACCCCCACCCACCTTTCCACCCACTTCCCTGTTGCCCCCAACCACTCATAATCTTCCCTATTGCCCCCAACCACCTCCCACCCCTTCCCTGTTGCCCCCACACCCTCACCACCTTCGCTTTTGTCCCCACCCACCCACCCCCATCTCTGTGGCCCTCACCCAAACCCTTCCCACTTGCCCACATGCCCCCACCCACCTATTCCCTGTTGTACCCAACCACCCACAAACCCAACCAATTCCCTGTTGTCACCAATCACCTACCCACCCCCTTTCCTGTTACCCAACCAACTGACCCACCCCCTTCCATGTTGCCACAGCACACCGAACCACCCACCACCTGCCCTGTTTCCCCCATCGACCCACCAACCCTCTTCCCTGTTGCCCCCACTCTCCCTCTTTTTTCAGTCTCCCGCACCATCCCACCTCCTTCCCTTTCGCCCCCACCCACCCACGCACTTCCCTGTTGCCCCCACCCACCCACATCCCCTTCCCGGTTGCCCCCAAACACCCATCTGCACAACCCCTTCCCTGTTACCCCCACCCACCCCTTCCCTTTTGCCCCCTCTCACCCACCAACCCCCTTCCCTGTTGCCCCCTCCCACCCACCAACCCTCTTCCTTGTTGCCCCCAAGTACCTACCCACCCACTTCCCAGTTGCCCCTACCCACCGACCCACCCCCTTCCCTGTTACCCCCACCGACCTACCCACTTCCCTGTTTCCCCACCCTCCCCCCCTTCCCTGTCACCCCGATCCACCCACATCCCCTTTCTGGTCAACCCCACCCACCCATCCGCACACACCCTTCCCTGTTGCCCCCACCCACCCACCCACCCCTTCCCTGATGCCCCCACCCACCCACCCACCCCTTCCTTTTTGCCCCCTCCCACCCATCCATCCCCTTCCCTGTTGCCCCCTCCCAGTCACCCCCTACTCTGTTGCCCCCCACTCACCCAACACCTTCCCTCTTGCCCCCACCAAACCACCCACCCACTTCCCTGCTGCTCACACCCACCTAATCACCCCATTCCTGTGGTCCCCCCACACACCCTTCCCTCTTGCCCACTCCCACCCACCCACACCCTTCCCTGCTGCCCCCACACACCCACCCACAAACCCAGCCACTTCCCTGTTGCCCCCACCCATCCACCCCATTCTCTGTTGCCCCCACCCAACCACCCACCCACTTCCCAGTTGCGCCCACCCAACCACCTATCCACCCACCCCCTTCCCTGTTGCCCCTCCCACCCACCAACCCCCTTCCCTGTTGCCCCCAACTACCTACCCACCCACTTCCCAGTTGCCCCCACCCACCAAACCACCCCCTGCCCTGTTGCCCCCACACACCAACCCACCCACCCCCTTCCCGATTACCCCCACCCACTTCCCTGTCGTCCAGACCCACCCACGCCCCTTCCCAGTCGCCCCCACCCACCCACCCAACCACTTCCATTTCGCCCCCACCCACTTCCCTTTCAAACTCACCCACCCACCAAATTCCCTGTCAACCCATCCACCCACATCCCCTTTCCAGTTGCCACCACCCACCCATCCACACTCCCCCTTCCTTGTTGCCCCCACCATCCGCCCACCACCTTCCCTGTTGCCCCCTCCCAGTCACCCTTCTCTGTTGCCCTCCCACCCACCTTCTACCTTCCCTGTTGCCACCACCCAAACACCCAAACACTTCCCCATTGCCCACACCCACCCACACACCCGCTTCCCTGTTGCCCACACCAACCTAACCACCCTCATTCCTGTGGCCCCCAAACACACCCCTCCCACACACCCAGCGCTTTCCATGCCCACCCTCCCACCCACTCACCCAGCCACTTCCCTGTTATCCCCACCCACCCCTTCTCTGCTGCCCCCACCCAACCACCCATCCACTTCCTTGTTGCCCCCACCCAACCACCCACGCACTTCCCTGTTGCCCCCAACCACTCATCACCTTCCCTGTTGCCCCCAACCACCTCCCACCCCTTCCCTGTTGCCCCCACACCCTCACCACCTTCGCTTTTGTCCCCACCCACCCACCCATTCTCTGTGGCCCCCACCCACTCCCTTCCCTCTTGCCCACACACCCCCACCCAGCTATTCCTTGTTGCCCACACCCACACACTAACCCAGCCACTTCCCTGTTGCCCCCACCCACAAAGCCACCCCATTCCTTGATGCCACCACCCACCCACCCACCCACACACCCCCTAACCTGTTGCCCTCACCCACACCATTCCCTCTTGCCCACACACCCCCACCCACCTATTCCCTGTTGCCCCCACCCACCAACAAACCCAGCCACTTCCCTGTTGCCACCAACCACCTACCCACCCACTTCCTGTTACCCCCACCCACCAACCCACCCCCTTCCCTGTTGCCACAGCACACCAACCCACCCTCCCCATTCCCTGTTTCCCACTCCGACCCACCCACCCACTTCCATGTTGCCCCCACCCTCCCCCACCTTTCCCAGTCGCCCCAACCAACCCACCTCCTTCCCTTTCACCCCCACTGACCCACTTCCTTCCCTGTCACCCCTACCCACCCACCCTCTTCCTGGTTGCCCCCACCCACACACATCCCCTTCCCAGATGCTACCACCCACCCATCTGCACACCCCTTCACTGTTGCCCCCACACACCCCCTTTCCTGTTGCCCCCACCCACACACGCACCCCCTTCCCTGTTGCCCCCAAACACTGACCCACCCACATCCCTGTTGACCCACACACCGACCCATCCACCCCCTTCCCTGTTACCACCATCCACACATACACTTCCCAGTTGCTCCCACCCTCCACCTTTCCCTGTCACCCCCACTCCCTTCCCTGTCGCCCTCAACCACCCACCCACTTTCCTGTTGCCCCCACCCCCTTCCCTGTCACCCCCACCCACCCACATCTCCTTTCCTGTTGCCCCCAACCACCCATCTGCACACCCCCCTCCTTGTTGCCCCCCCACCCACCAACTTTGCTGTTGCCCCCAACCACCCAACACCATCTCCATTGCCCACCATCTCCCTTCCCTGTTACCCCCACACACCCACCCTCTCCCCTGTAACCCCCACTCCCCCCACCCCCTTCCCTGTTACCCCCACCCCATTCCTGTGTACCCCACACACACCCTTCCCTCTTGTCCCCTCCCTCCCACCCACCCCCTTCCCTGTTCCCCCCTCTCACCCACTCACCACCTTCCCTGTTGCCCCATCCCACGCACCCCCTTCCCTGTTGCCCCCACCCACGTACCCACCCCCATCTCTGTGGCCCCCTCCCACCCCCTTCCCTCTTGACCACACCCACCCATCCATCCCTTCCCTGTTGCCCCCACCCACTCACAACATTCGCTTTTGCCCCCCACCCACCCACCCTCATCTCTGTGGCTCCCACCCACCACCTTCATTCTTACCCCCTCCCCCCACCCACCCCTTCTCTGTTGCCTCCACCCACCCACCCACCACCTTCTCTGTTACCCCCAAATGCCTACCAACACACTTCCCTGTTGCCCCGACCCTCCCCCACTTTCCCTGCCACCCCCATCCACCCTCCCCCTTCCCTGTCGCCCCCACACACTCACCCACCCAACCACTTTTGTGTCACCTCCACCCCCTTCCCGAGTGCCCCCACCCACCCATCCACACACACCCTTCCCTGTTGCCCCCACTCACCCACATACCTCCTTCCCTGTAGCCCCCACCCATGCACCCACGCCCATCTCTGTGGTCCCCACACACATCCTTCCCTCTTGTCTCCACCCACACACCCACCTCTGCCCAGTTGTCCCCACCCACAAACCCAGCCACTTCTCTGTTGCCCCCACCAAGCCACTCCCTTCTCTGTTTCCCCCACCCAACCACCCACCCCTTCCCTTTTGCCCTCACCCACTCACCACCTTTGCTTTTGCCCCCACCCTCCCACCACTGTCTCTGTGTCCCCCACCCACCCCTTCCCCCTTGAACCCATCCCCTCACCCACCCCTTACTTGTTGCGCCCACCCACCCACAAACTCAGCCACTTCCTTGTTGCCTCCACACACCCACCCCCTTCCCTGTTACCCCCACCCATCCACCCACTTCCCTGTTGCCTCCACCCTCCCCTTTCACTTTCACCCCACCCTCTTCCCTGTCACCCCCACCCACCTACCCCCTTCCCCGTCGCCTCACACCACGCACCCAACCACTTCAGTGTCGCCCCAACACACTTCCCTGTCAACCCATCCACCCACATCCCCCTTCCTTGTTGCCCCCACCCACCCACCCACCACCTTCCCTGTTGCCCCCTCCCAGTCACCCACTTCTCTGTTGACCCCCAACCACCCACCACCTTCCCTGTTGCCCCCACTCAACCACCCAAACACTTCCCTGCTGCCCCCACCCACCCACATACCCCCTCCCCTGTTTCCCCACCCACCCACCCCTTCCCTGTTGCCCCCAACCACTCATCACCTACCCTTTTGCCCCCAACCTCCCCCACCCCTTCCCTGTTGCCCCCACACACTCACCACCTTCGCTTTTGTCCCCACCCACCCAACCCCTTCCCTGTTGCCCCCTCCCAGTCACCCCTTCTCTGTTGCCCCCCACCCACCCACCACCTTCCCTGTTGCCCCCACCCAACCACCCACACACTTCCCTGTTGCCCCCACCCTCACACGCACCCCTTTCATGTTGCCCCCACACACCTAACCACCCCAATCCTGTGGCCCCCACGCACACCCTTCCCTCTTGCCCACTCCCACCAACCCACCCCCTTCCCTGTTTCACCCCCCCCACCCACTCACCCCCTTCCCTGTTGCCCTCAACCATCTACCCAACCACTTCGCTGTTGCCCCCACCTTCCCCCCTTTCCCTGTCGCCCCCATCCACCCACCCCCTTCCCTGTCAAATTTCCCACCCACCCACATCCCCTTTCTGGTTGCCCCCACCCACCCATCCACACACCCCCTTCCCTGTTGCCCCCACCCACCCACCCCCTTCCCTGTTGCCCCCACCCATACCCTTCCCTGTTGCCCTCTCCCACCCAACCACCCCTGCCCTGTTGCCCCCTCCCAGTCACCCCCTTCTCTGTAGCCCCCTCCACCAACCCACCACCTTCACTGTTGCCCCCACCCAACCAACCACCCACTTCACTCTTGCCCACTCCCACCCACCCACCACCTTCCCTGTTGCCCCCTCCCACCCACCCACCCCCTTCCCTGTTGCCCCCACCCACCCACCCACCTCCTTCCCTGCTGCCCCCACCCACGCACCCACCCCCATCTGTGTGGCCCCAACACATACCCTTCCCTCTTGCAACCATCCACCCACCCCTTCCCTGTTGCCCCCACCCACCCAACCATCCACAAACCCAGCCTCTTACCTGTTGCCCCCACCCAACCACCCAACCACCCATCCACTTCCCTGTTGCCCCCACCCAACCACCCACCCACTTCCCTGTTAACCCCACCCACCTACTCACGCACATCCCTGTTGCCCCCACCCACTTACCACCTTTGCTTTTGTCCCCACCCACCCACCCCCGTCTCTGTGGCCCTCACTCACTCCCTTCCCACTTGCCCACATGGCCTCACCCACCTATTCCCTGTTGCCCCCAACCACCCACAAACCCAGCCACTTCCCTGTTGCCCCCACCCACCCAAATCCCTGTTGCCACCAACCACCTACCCACCCACTTCCTTTTGCCCCTACCCACTGACCCACCCACCCCCTTCCCTGTTTCCCCCATTGACCCACCAACCCAATTCCCTGTTGCCCCCACCATCCCACCTCCTTCCCTTTCGCCCCAACCCACCCACCTGCTTCTCTGTTGCCCCCACCCACCCACCGCCTTCCCAGTTGCCCCCACGCACCCACATCCACTTCCCAGTTGCCCCCAAACACCCATCCACACAACCCCTTCCCTGTTGCTCCCACCCATCTTCTTTCCTGTTGCCCCCACCCACATACCCAACACCTTCACTGTTGCCCCCAACCACATACCCACCCCCTTCCCTGTTGCCTCCATACACCGACCCAACCACCCCCTTAATTGTTACCCCTACCAACCCACCCACTTCCCTGTTGGCCCCACCCTCCCCCTTTCCCTGTCGCCCCCAACCATCCACCACCTTCCATGTCAACCACAACCACCCACCTAACCATTTCTGTGTCACCCCCGCCCCATTCCCTGTCACCACCACTCACCAACATCACCTTTCCGGTTGCCCCCACCCACCCATCCACACACTCACTTCTCTGTTGCCCCCCACCCACCCACTCCCTTCTCTGTTGCCCACACCCACCTAACCACCCCCATTCTGTGGCCCCCACACACACCCTTCCCTCTTGCCCACTCCCACCAACCCACCCCCTTCCCTGTTTCACCCTCCCTCCCACTCACCCCCTTCCCTGTTGCCCCAACCACCTACCCACCCACTTCCCTGTTGCCCCACAAACCGACCCACCCACCCCCTTCCCTGTCTCTCCCACCGACTCACCCACTTCCCTGTTGCCCCCACCCTCCCCTCTTTCCCTGTCACCCCCACCCACCCATCCCCTTCCCTGTCGAACTTCCCACCCACCCACATCCCCTTTCCAGTCGCCCCCACCCACCAATCTGCACACCCACTTCCCTGTTGCCCCCACCCACCCTCGTCCCTGTCGACCACACCCACCCACCTAACCACTTCTGTGTCACCCCCACCCCCTTCTCTGTCACCCCCACCTACCAGCATCACCTTTCCGGTTGCCCCAACCCACCCATCTGCACACCCCCTACCCTTTTGCCCCCACCCACCCACCCACCCCCTTCCCTGTTGCCCCCTCCCACCCATGCACCCCCTTCCCTGTTGCCCCCTCCCACCCATGCACCCCTTCCCTGTTACCCTGACCCACCCACGCACCCCCTTCCCTGTTGCCCACACCCACCTCAGCACCCGCATTCCTATGGCCCCCACACACCCCCTTCTCTCTTGCCCACTTCCACCAACCCACCCCCTTCCCTGTTTCACCACCCAACCCATTCACCCCCTTCCCTGTTGCCCCCAACCACCTACCCACCCACTTCCCAGTTGCCTCCACCCACCGACCCACCTCCTTCCCTGTTGCCCCCCAGCCACCGACCCATCCCCTTCCCTGTTGCCCCCCACACACTGACCCACCCACCCTCTTCCCTGTTACCCCACTGACCCACCCACATCCCTGTTGCCCCCATCCTCCCCTTTTCCCTGTCGCCCCCACTTCCCTGTTGCCCCCACCCACCCACGCACCCCTTCCCTGTTGCCCACACCCACATAACCACCCCCATTCGTGTGGCCCCCACACACACCCTTCTCTCTTGCCCACTCCCACCCACCTTCCACCTTCCCTGTTGCCCGCTCCCACCCACCCACCCACTTCTCTGTTGCCCCCACACTCACCCCTTTCCCTGTCACCCCCACTTCTCTATTGCCCCCACCCACCCACACACCCCTTCCCTGTTGCCCACACCCACATAACCGTCCCCGTCTCTGTGGCCCCCACACACACCCTTCCCTCTTGACACCATCCACCCACCCCTTCCCTGTTGCCCCCACCCACCCACCCACAAACCCAGCCACTTCCCTGTTGCCCCCACCCACCCACCCCCTTACCTGTTGCCCCCCACCCAACCACCCACCCACTTCTCAGTTGCTCCCACCCAACCATGCACACACTTCCCTGTTGCCCCCACCCACCTACCCACCCACCTCCCTGTTGACCTCACACACTCATCACCTTCCCTGTTGCCCCCAACCAACCACACATCCCTTCCCTGTTGCCCGCACCCACTCACCACGTTCGCTTTTGCCCCCACACCCCCATCCACCTATTCCTTGTTCCCCACACCCACACACAAACCCAGCCACTTCTCTGTTGCCCACAATCACCCACCCACTTCCCTGTTGCCCACAACCACCCACCCACCCACTTCCCTGTTGCCCCCACCCTACCCCCCATTCCCAGTCGCCCCCACCAAACCATCTCCTTCCCTTTCACCCCCACCCACCCACCCCCTTCACTATCGCCCCCACCCACTCACATCCCCTTCCTGGTTGCCCCCATGCACCCACCTGCACACCCCCTTCCCTGTTGCCCCCACCCACCCACTTCCCTGTAGACCCCACCCACCAATGCACCCCCTTCCCTGCTGCCACCACGCGCCCACCCACCCATACACCCCCTACCCTATTGCCTCCACCCACACCATTCCCTCTTGCCCACACACCCCCACCCAACTATTCCCTGTTGCCCCCACCCACCCACAAACACAGCCACTTCCCTGTTGCCACCAACCACCTACCCACCCACTTCCTGTAGCCCCCACCCAATGACCCACCCCCTTCCCTGTTGCCACAGCACACCGACCCACCCACCCTATTCCCTGTTTCCCCCACCGACCCACCCACCCACTTCCATGTTGCCCCCACCCTCCCCCCTTTCCCAGTCATCCCCACTAACCCACCTCCTTCCCTTTCACCCCCACCGACCCACCCCCCTTCCCTGTCACCCCCACCCACCCACCCCCTTCCCGCTTGCCCCCTCCCACCCACTTCCCCTTTCCGGTTGCCACCACCCACCCATCCGCACAACCCCTTTCCTGTTGCCCCCACCCACATAGCCACCCCCTTCCCTGTGGCCCACTCCCACCCAACTAACCACTTCTGTGTCACCCCCACTCCCTTCCCTGGCACCCCCACCCACCTACATCCCCTTTCCACTTGCCCCCAACCACCTATCCGCACACCCCCTTCCCTGTTGTCCCCCCACCCACCACCTTCGCTGTTGCCCCCACCCACCCAACACCTTCCCTGTGGCCCCCAAACATACAACACCATCCCTGTTGCCCCCACCCATCCACTCCCTTCTGTTACACCCACACACACCCTCTTCGCTGTTGCCCCCACCCACTTCCCTGCCACACCCACCCACACACATCCCCTTCCCTGATGCCCCCACACACCCACCCAACACCTTCTCTGCTGCCGCTACCTGCCTAACACCTTCCCTGTGGCTTCCAACCACCCACACCCTTCCCTGTTTCCCCCACCCACCCATCCAACCCCACTAACCAGCTTGCCCTCTCCCACCCACCCACTCCTTCCCTGTTGCCCCCAACCACCCACCCACACCCTTCCCTGTGGCCCCACCCACCCACCCACCTCCTTCCCTGTTGCCCCCACCCACTTGCCTGTTGCCCCAGCCACCAACCCAGCCCCTTCCTTGCTGCCCCCATCCCCCCACCCATCTCCTTCCCTGTTGCCCCAAACCACCCACCTACCCCATTCCCTGTTGCCCCCACCCACCAACTGACCCCATTCCCTGATGCCCCACACACTTACCTGTTGCCCCCACCCACCCACCTACTCTCTTCCTAGTTGCCCACACTCACCCACACACCAACACACTTCCCTGTTGCCCCCACACACCCACCCATTCCATGTTGACCACTCCCACCCACACACCCTCTACATTGTTGTCCCCACCCAACAACCCCATTCTCTGTTGCCACCCACACACCAACCACTATCCCTGTTGCCCCCTTCCCTGTTGCCCCCCCCACCCTCACACCAACCCACTTCCCTGTCAACCCATCCACCCACATCCCCTTTCTGGTTGCCCCCACCCACCCATCCACACTTCCCCTTCCTTGTTGCCCCCACCCACCCAGCAACCACCTTCCCTGTTGCCCCCACCCAACCACCAAACACTTCCCTGTTGCCCACACCCAGCTAACCACCCCCATTCCTGTGGCCCCCCCACACACCCCTCCCTCTTGCCCCCTCCCACACACCCACCCCATTCTCTGTTTCACCCTCCTACCCACTCACCACCTTCTCTGTTGCCCCCACCCACACATTTCCTTCCCTGTTTCCACACCCACGCACCCTCACGTCTCTGTGTCCCCCACCCACCACCTTCCCTGTTGCCCCACCCACCCACCCACCCCTTCCCTGTTGCCCCTAACCACCCACAAACCCAGCCACTTCCCTGTTACCCCCACCCACACACTCCCTTCCCTGTCACCCCCACCCACCTACCCACCCACTTCATTGTTGCCCCCAACCGCTCATCAACTTCCCTGTTGCCCCAACCAGCCCCCACCCCTTCCCTGTTGCGCCCACCCACTCATCACCTTCGCTTTTGCCCCCACCCAACCACCACTGTCTCTGTGGCCCTCACCCACACCCTACCCTCTTGCCCACACGCCCCCACCCACCTATTCTCTGTTGTCCCCACCCACCCACCCACTTCCAGGTTGCCACAGCACATCGACCCACCCACCCTTTCCCTGTTTCCACCATCGACCCACCCACCCACTTCCCTGTTGCCCCCACTCTCTCTCCCCTTTTCCAGTCATCCCCACCAACCCACCTCCTTCCCTTTTGCCCCCACCTACCCACCCGCTTCCCTGTCGCCCCCACCCACCCACCCCCTTTCCGGTTGCCCCCAAACACCCATCCACACACCCCGTTCCCTGTTGCCCCCACCCACCCCCTTTTCTGTTGCCCCCACCCACACACCCACCCCCTTCCCTGTTGCCCCCAACCACCTACCCACCCACTTCCCTGTTGCTCCCACCCACCAACCCACTGCCTTCCCTGTTGCCCCCACACACTGACCCACCCACCCTCTTCCCTGTTACCCCCACTGACCCACCCACTTCCCTCTTGCCCCCACCCTCCCCCTTTCCCTGTCGCTCCCGCCCACCCACCCCCTTCCCTGTCGACCTCACCCACCCACCTAACCACTTCCATGTCACCCCCACCCCCTTCGCTGTTATCCCCACCTGCCCACATCCCATTTCCGGTTGCCCCCACCCACCCAACCATCCATCCATTTCCCTGTTGCCCCAACCCACCCATGCACCCTCTTCCCTGTTGCCTACACCCACCTAACCCCCTCATTCCTGTGGCCCCCACACAGACCCTTCCCTCTTACCCACTCCCACCAAACCACCACTTCCCTGTTTCACCCTCCCACCCCACTCAACCCCTTCCCTGTTGCCCCCACCCACACACCCACCCCCATCTCTGTGGCCCCCACATCTACCCTTCCCTCTTGACATCAGCCACCCGCCCACCCCTTCCCTGTTGCCCCCAACCACCCACCCACAAACCCAGCCACTTCCCTGTTTCCCCCACCCATCCACCCTCTTCTCTGTTGCCCCCACCCACCTACCCACCCACTTCCCAGTCGCCCCCACACACTCATCACGTTCCCTGTTACCCCCAACCAACCACACACCCCTTCCCTGTTGCCCGCACCCACTCACCAGCTTCGCTTTTGCCCCCACCCACCCACCCCCGTCTCTGTGGCCCCCACCCATTCCCTTCCCTCTTGCCCACACACCCCCACCCACCTATTCCTTGTTGCCCACACCCACACACAAACCCAGCCACTTCCTTGTAGCCCCCACCCATCCACCCACTTCCCTGTTGCCCCCAACCACCTACCCACACACTTCCCTGTTGCCTTCACCCATTGACACACCCCCTTCCCTGTTGCCACAGCACACTGACCCACCCACCCCTGTCCCTGTTTCCCCCACCGACCCACCCACCCACTTCCCTGTTGCCCTCACCGTCCTCCCACTTTCCAAGTTGCCCCCACCAACCCACCTCCTTCCCTATCATCCCCACTCACCCACCCCCTTCCCTGTCACCCCCACTCACCCACTCCCTTCCCGGTTGCCCCGACCCACTCACATCCCCTTCCCGTTTGCCCCCACCCATCCACCCACACACCCCCTTTCCTGTTGCCCACACCCACTCAATTTCCTGTTGCCCCCACCCACACAGCCACCCACTTCCCTGTTGCCCCAACCCTCCCCCCATTCCCTGTCGACCTCACCCACCCACTAACCACTTCCGTGTCACCTCCACCCCCTTCCCTGTCACCCCCACCCAACCGCATCCCCTTTCCGGTTGCCCCCACCCACCCAACCACCCACCCACTTCCCTGTTGCCCTGATCCACCCATGCACCCCCTTCCCTGTTGCCCACACCCACCTAACCACCCCCATTCCTGTGGCCCCCACACAGACCCTTCCCTCTTGCCCACTCCCACCAAACCACCCCTTCCCTGTTTCACCCTCCCACCCGCTCAACCCCTGCCCTGTTGCCCCCACCGACCCACCCACCCACTTCCATGTTGCCCCCACCCTCCACCCCCTTTCCCAGTCGCCTCCACCAACTCACCTCCTTCCCTTTCGCCCCCACCAACCCACCCCCTTCCCTGTCACCCCCACCCACCCACCCCCTTCCCGGTTGCCCCCACCTACCCACATCCCCTTCCCAGTTGCCACCACCCAGCCATCTGCACACCCCCTTCACTGTTGCCCCCACCCACCTAACCAAGCACTCCCTGTTGCCCCCACACACTGACCCACCCCTTCCCTGTTGACCCACACACCAACCCACCCATGCCCTTCCCTGTTAGCCCCACCCTGCCCCCTTTCCCTGTCGCCCCCATGCACCCAGCCCCTTCCCTGTCGCCTCCCCCACCCTCTTAACCACTTCCATGTCACCCCCAACCCCACCCTGTCACCCTCAACAACCCACCCACTTCCCTGTTGCCCCCACCCCCTTCCCAGTCACCCCACCCACACACATCCCCTTTCCAGTTGCCCCCATGCACCTATCCACACACCCCGATCCCTGTTGCCCCCCACCCACCTCCTTTGCTGTTGCCCCCACCCACCCAACACCTTCCCTGTTGCTCCCACCCACCCAAAACCATCCCTGTTGCCCCCACCCACCCCAACCACACCACCACCCACTCCCATTTCTGTGGCAGCCACACACACCCTTCCCTCTTGACCCCTCCCTCCCACCCACCCACTTCCCTGTTTCCCCCTCCCACCCACTCACTAACTTCCCTGTTGCCCCCACCCAAGTACCCACCTCCGTCTCTGTGGCCCCTCCCACCCCCATCCCTCTTGACCACGCCCACCCACCCATCCCTTCCCTGTTGCCCCCACCCACTCACAAACTTCGCTTTTGCTCCCACCCACCCCCGTCTCTGTGGCTCCCACCCACCACCTTCACTGTTGCCCCCACCCACCTAACCACTTCCCTGTTACCCCCAAACGCCTACCCACCCACTTCCCTATTGCCCCCACCCACTGACCCACCCCCTTCCCTGTTTCCCTTCCACCCCAATCCACCCAGCCCCTTCTCTGTCACCCCCAAACACCCACCCACCCAACCACTTCCATGTCACCTCCACCCTCTTCCCGGTTTCCCCCACCAACCCATCCAGACACCGCCTTCCCTGTTGCCCCACCCACCCCCTTCTCCATTGCTCCCACCCACACACCCAGCCCCTTCCCTGATGCTCCCACCCTCCCACTCAACCACAAACCTCCTCCCCTGTTGCCCCCAACCACCCATCCCCTTCGCTGCTGCCCCCACCCACCCAACCCCTTCACTGTTGCCCCCACCTACCAAACACCTTCCCTGAGGTCTCCATCCACCCATCCCCTTCCCTGTTGCCCCGACCCACAAATCCACACCCCCTAACCATCTTGCCCCATCCCATCCACCCACTCCTTCCCTGTTGCCACCAACCACCCACCCACACCCTTCCCTGTTGCCCCTGCCCACCCACCCACCTCCTTCCCTGTTGCCCCCACCCACTTGCCTGTTGCCCCCAGCCACCAACCCACCCCTTCCCTGTTGCCCTCACCCACCCACCCACCTCCTTCCCTGTGCCCCAAACCACCCACCTATCCCCTTCCCTGTTGTCCCCACCCACCCACATACCACCTACCATGTTGCCCCCACCCACCAACAGACCCCCTTCCCTGTTGCCCCACCCACTTACCTGTTGCCCCCTGCCTCCCACCCACCCCCTTCCCTGTTGCCCCCACCCACCCACCGACCCACCTCATTTCCTGTTGCCCCAAACCACCCACCTACCCCCTTCCTAGTTGCCCACACTCACCCACACACCAACACACTTCCATGTTGACCCCTCCCACCCACCCCTTTCTCTGTTGCCCCCCCAGACACCCACCACTATCACTGTTGTCCCTGCCCACCCACCTCCTTCCTTGTTGCCCCCTCCCACCCACCCCCTTCCCTGTTGCCCCCACCCTCCCCCATTTCCCTGTCGCTCCACCCACCTACCCCCTTCCCTGTCACCCCCACCCACCCACATAACCACTTCCCTGTCGCCCCCACCCCCTTACCTGTCACCCCCACCCACCCACATCCCATTTCTGGTTGCCCCCACACACCCATCCGCACACCCCCTTCCCTGTTGCCCCCATTCACCAACTTTCCTGCTGCCCCCACCCACACCCTTCACTGTTGCCCCCACCCACCAACCCATCCCCTTCCCTGATGCCACCACCCGCCCACCTACTCACACACCCCCTACCATATTGCCCCACCCACCCCCTTCCCTGTTGCCTCCACCCACCCACCCAACCACTTTCCTGTTGCCCCCACCCACCCACCCCATTTGCTGTTGCCCCCACCTACCCAGCACCTTCTCTGTGGCCCCCACCCACCCACTCACACTCAATAAAAATGTTGCCCCTCCCACCCACCCACCCCTTCCCTGTTGCCGCTTACCAACAACCAAACCCTTCCCTTTTGCCCCCACCCACTCACACTGCCTTCCCTGTTGCCCCCACACACTTGCCTATTGCCCTGAGCCACCCACCCACCTCCTTCCAAGTTGGCCCCACCTATCCCCTTCCCTGTTGCCCACACCCACCCACCCAACCCCTTTCCTGGTGCTCCCTCCCAACCACACCCTTCCCTGTTGCTCCCACCCACCCACACCCTTCGCTGATGCCCCAACATACCCAACACCTCTCTGTGGCCCCCAGCCACCCACCCCCTTCTCTGTAGCCCCCTCCCACACACCCACCACTTCCCTGTTGCCCCTAACCACCCAGCCACACACTTACCTGTTGCCCCCACCCACCCACACACCCCCTTCCCTGTTGCCCACACCCACCCCTTCCCTGTTGCCCCCACCCACCCATCACATCCCCTATTGCCCCCACCCATCCCCTTCCCTGTTGCCCCACACACCCACCCCCTGTTGCCCCCTTCCCTGTTGCCACCTCCCACCCACTTCCCTGTAGACCCCATCCACCCCTTCCCTGTTGCGCCAACCCACTCACCGCCTTCCCTGTTGCCCCCACCTACCCACCCCGGTCTCTGTGGCCATCACCCACCCGCTTCCCTCTTGAACCCACCCACTCACCCACCCCTTCCCTGTTGCACCCACCTGCCCACACACCCAGCCACTTAACTGTTAGCCCCACCCACGCACACACCCTCTACATTGTTGCCCCCACCCACCCACCCCTTCTCTGTTGCACTCCCCACATACCCACCCCCTGCCCTGTTGCCCCCACCCACCCACCCCCTTCCCTGTTGCCCCCACCCAGCACCACCTTCCCTGTTGCCCGCACCCAACCACCCACAAACTTCCCTGTTGACCCCACTGACCCACACATCCCCTTCCCTGTTGCCCCCACCGATGCACCCAACCACTTCACTGTTGCCCCCAGCTACCCACCTCCCCTTCTTTGTCACCCCCACCATCCATGTTGCCCCCACCCATTCACCTGCTTCCCTGTCACCTCCACACACCAACCCACTTCACTGTCACCCACACCCACCAACCCCCTTTCCTCTCCCCTCCCACCCACACACCCCTTCCCTGTTGCCCCTAACCACCCAACCACACACTTCCGTTTTGCCCCCACCCACCCACACCCACTTCCCTGTTGCCCCCACCCACCAACACACTCCCTTCCCTGTTGCCCCCACCCACTTGCCTGTTGCCCCCAGCCACCCACCCAACTCCTTCCCTGTTGGCCCCACCCACCCACCCAACCCCTTTCCTGGTGCTCCCTCCCAACCACACCCTTCCCTGTTGCCCCCACCCACCCACCGCCTTTGCTGATGCCCCAACATACCCAACACCTTCTCTGTGGTCCCCATCCACCCACCCCATTCTCTGTAGCCCCCACCCACTAACAATTTTGCCCCCTCCCACCCATCCACCACTTTCCTTTTGCTGCCACCCATCCACACACCTCTTTCCATGTTGCCCCCACCCACTTGCCTGTTGCCCCCACCCACCCACTCACCTCCTTCACTGTTGCCCCAAACCTCCCACCTACCCCCTTCCTTGTTGCGCCCACCCACCGAACCACACCCACTATCCATCTTGCTCCCTCCCACCCACCCACATCCTTCCCTGTTGCCCCCACCCACCAACATACCCCCTTCCCTGTTGCCCCACCAGCTTCCCAGTTGTCCCCACCCACTCACCCACCTCCTTCTCTGTTGCCCCAACCCACTCACCTACCCCCTTCATAGTTGCCCCCACTCACCCACCAACCAGCACACTTCCCTGTTGCCCCCACTCACCACCCCATTTCCTGTTTCCCCCTCACACACACCCACCCCCTTCCATGTTGACCCTTCCCACACATCCAACCACTTCCCTGTTGCGCCCACCCACCCCCTTCCCTGTTGCCCCCACCCACTACCTTCCCTGTTGCCACCACCCACCCACACAACCCCTTTTGTGTTGCTCCCACACAACCACACCCTTCCCTGCTGCCCCAACCCACCGACCACCTTCGCTGTTGCCCCCACCTACCCAAAACCTAAGTGCGGCCTCCATCCACCCAACCCCTTCCCTGTTACCACCAACCACCCACCCACACCCTTCCCTGTGGTCCCCACCCACCCACCCACCTCCTTCTGTGTTGCCCCCACCCACTTGCCTGTTGCCCCCTCCCACCCACTCACCACCTTCCCTGTTGCCCCAAACCACCCACCTACCCCCTTCCCTGTTGGCCCCACCCACCGAACCACCCCCACTATCCATCCTGCCCCCTCCCACCCATCCACACCCTGCCCTGTTGCCCTCAGCCACCCACATACCGCCTTCCCTGTTGCCCCCACCTACCCAACACCTAAGTGCGGCCTCCAACCACCCACCCCCGTCCCTGTTACCACCAACCACCCACCCACACCCTTCCCTGTGGTCCCCGCCCATCCACCCACCTCTTTCCGTGTTGCCCCCACCCACTTGCCTGTTGCCCCCTCCCACCCACTCACCTCCTTCCCTGTTGCCCCAAACCACCCACCTACCCCCTTCCCTGTTGCCCCCACCCACCGAACCACCCCCACTATCCATCTTGCCCCCTCCCACCCATCCACATCCTTCCCTGTTGCCCACTCTGACCCACATACCCCCTTCCCTGTTGCCCCACCACCTTCCCAGTTGTCCCCACCCACTCACCCACTTCCTTCTCTGTTGCCCCAACCCACTCACCTACCCCCTTCCTAGTTACCCCCACTCACCCACCAACCAACACACTTCCCTGCTGCCCCCACTCACCACCCCATTCCCTGTTGCCCCCTCACACACACCCACCCCCTTCCATGTTGACACTTCCCACACATCCAACGAATTCCTTTTTGCCCCCACCCACCCTCTTCCCTGTTGCCCCACCCACCCACACAACCCCTTTCGTGTTGCCCCCACACAACCACCCCCTTCCCTGCTGCCCCAACCCACCGACCGCCTTCGCTGTTGCCCCCACCTACCCAAAACCTAAGTGCGGCCTCCATCCACTCAACTTCTTCCCTGTTACCGCCAACCACCCACCCACACCCTTCCCTGTGGTCCCCGCCCACCCACCCACCTCCTTCTGTGTTGCCCCCACCCACTTGCCTGTTGCCCCCACCCACCCACTCACCTCCTTCCCTGTTGCCACAAACCACCCACCTACCCCCTTCCCTGTTGCCCCCACCCACCGAACCACCCCCACTATCCATCCTGCCCCCTCCCACCCACCCACACCCTTCCCTGTTGCCCTCACCCACCCACATACCCCCTTCCCTGTTGCCCCCACCCACCAAATGACCCACTTCCCTCTTGCCCCACCCACATGCCTGTTGCCCCCATCCACCTACCCAACCCCTTCACTGTTGCAACCCCACCTACACACCTCCTTCCCTGATGCCCCAACCCAACCACCTACCCCCTTCCTAGTTGCCCCCAGTCACCCACCCACCCACCCACTTCCCTGCTGCCCCCACCCACCCCTTCCCTGTTGCCCCAACCCACCCACCCCCGTCTCTGTGGCCACCACCCATCCCCTTCCCTCTTGAACCCACCCACTCACCCACTCTTTCCCTGTTGCCTCCACCCACCCACACACCCTCTTCATTGTTGCCCCCTCCCACCCACCCCTTCTCTGTTGCCCCACCCACCCACCCTCTTCCCTGTTGCCCCCACCAAACGACCCACCCACCCCCTTCCCTGTTGCCCCTCCAGATGCACCCAACCACTTCACTGTTGCCCCCAGCCACCCACCCCCCCCTTTCTTGTCACCCCCACCATCCGTGTCACCCCCACCCACCAACCCACTTCACTGTCACCCACAACCACAGACCCCCTTTCCTCTACCCCCCCACCCACTCACCACCTTCCCTGTTGCCCCCACCCATGTACTCACTCCCGTCTCTGTGGCCCCCACCCACCCCCTTCCCTCTTGACCACACCCACACACCCATTCCTTCCCTGTTGCCCCCACCAACTCACAACCTTCGCTTTTGCCCCCACGCACCCCCCATCTATGTGGTCCCCACCCACCCCTTCTCTGTTACCCCCACCCACCCACAAACCCAGCCACTTCACTTTGGTCCCCACCCACCCACCCACTTCCCTGTTGTCCCGACCCTCCCCCCTTTCCCTGTCACCCCCACCTACCCACCGCCCTCCCTGTTGCCACAACCCACCCACCCACTTCCCTGTCAACCCAAGCCCCTTCCCTGTCACCCCCACCCACCCAGCCAACCGCTTTTGTGTTGCCCCCATACAACCACCCCCTTGCCTGCTGCCTCCACCCACCCACCCACCGCATTGCCCTCACCTACCCAACACCTTCTCTGTGGCCCCCACCCATCCACATCCCCTTCCCGGTTGCTCCCACCCACCCATCCGCACAGCCCCTTCCCTGTTGCCCCCACCCAAACAGCCACCCCTTCCCTCCTGCCCCCACCCAAACAGCCACCCCCTTCCCTGTTGCCGCCACCCAAACATCCACCCTCTTCCCTGTTGCCCCCACCCAACCATCTGCACAGCCCCTTCCCTCTTGCCCCCACCCAAACAGCCAC
This sequence comes from Carcharodon carcharias, assembly GCF_017639515.1. Lineage (NCBI taxonomy): Eukaryota > Metazoa > Chordata > Chondrichthyes > Lamniformes > Lamnidae > Carcharodon > Carcharodon carcharias. The sequence goes on along the minus strand of NC_054494.1, from coordinate 27,455,180 downwards.
TCCCTTCCCTGTTGCTCCCCCCCACCAACCCACCCCCCCATCCCTGATGTCCCCACCTTCACACCCACCAACACAACCCCTTCCCTGTTGCCCCCACCCACCCCCTTCCCTCTTGACCACACCCACACACCCATTCCTTCCCTGTTGCCCCCACCAACTCACAACCTTTGCTTTTGCCCCCACGCACCCCCGTCTCTGTGGCCCCCACCCACCCCTTCTCTGTTACCCCACCCACCCACAAACCCAGCCACTTCACTTTTGTCCCCACCCACCCACCCCCTTCCCTGTTTCCCCCACTGACCCACCCACCCACTTCCCTGTTGTCCTGACCCTCCCCCCTTTCCCTGTCACCCCCAACCAACCACCCCTTTCCCTGTCATCCCCACACACCTACCCACCTTCCCTGTTGCCACAACCCACCCACCCACTTCCCTGTTGACCCAACCCCCTTCCCTGTCACCCCCACACACCCACCGCCCTCCCTGTTGCCACAACCCAGCCACCCACTTCCCTGTCTACCCAACCTCCTTCCATGTCACCCACACCCAACCAGCCAACCACTTTTGTGTTGCCCACAAACAACCATCCCCTTCCCTGCTGCCTCCACCCACCCACCCACTTCGCGTTTCCCTCACCTACCCAACACCTTCTCTGTGGCCCCCACCCACCCACATCCCCTTCCCGGTTGCTCCCACCCACCCATCCGCACAGCCCCTTCCCTGTTGCCCCCACTGAAACAGACACCCCATTCCCTGTTGCCCCCACCCAAACAGCCACCCGCTTCCCTGTTGCCGCCACCCAAACAGCCACCCCCTTCCCTGTTGCCCCCACCCACCCATCCGCACAGCCCCTTCCCTGTTGCCCCCACCCAAACAGCCACTCCCTTCCCTGTTGCTCCCACCCACCAACCCACACCCATCCCTGATGCCCCCACCCTCACACCCACCAACACAACCCCTTCCCTGTTGCCCCCACCCACCCCCTTCCCTGTTGACCCCACCCACCCACCCAACCACTTTCGTGTTGCCCCCATGCACCCCCTTCGCTGTTGCCCCCACCTACCCAACACCTTCCCTGCAGCCTCCATCCACACACCCCCATCCCTGTTGCGCCCACCCACCCCCACTAACAATCTTGCCCACTCCCACCCAGCCACGCCTTCCCTGTTGTCCCCAACCACCCACCCACACCCTTCCCTGTGGCCCACACCCACCCACCCATCCCCTTCCCTGTTGCACCCACCAACCCACCACCGTCTCTGTGGCCTCCACCCACCCCCTTCCCTCTTGAACCCACCTACCCACCTACCCCTTCCCTGTTGCCCCCACCCGCCCTCACACTCAGCCATTTCCCAGTTGCCCCACCCACATACCCGCTTCCCTGTTGCCCCACCACCTACCCTGTTGTCCCCACCCACCCACCCACCTCCTTCTCTGATGCCCCAACCCACTCACCTACCCCCTTCCGTTTTGCCCCCACTCACCCACCAACCAACACACTTCCCTGTTGCCCCCACCTACCCACACAACCCCTTTCGTGTTGCCCCCACACAACCACCCCCTTCCCCGCTGCCCCAACCCACCGACCGCCTTCGCTGTTGCCCCCACCTACCCAACACCTAAGTGCGCCCTCCATCCACCCACCCCCTCCCCTGTGGACCAGCCCACCCACCCACCTCCTTCTGTGTTGCCCCCACCCCCTTCCCTGTTGCCCCCACCTACCCAACCACCACCGTTCCCGTTGCCCCAAACCACCCAGCTACCTCCATCCCTGTTGCACCCACCCACCCCCAATAACAATCTTGCCCACTCCCACCCAGCCACGCCTTACCTGTTGTCCCCAACCACCCACCCACATGCTTCCCTGTGGCCCCCACTGACCCACCCACCCCGTCCCTGTTGCCCCCACCAACCCACCACTGTCTCTGTGGCCTCCACCCACCCCCTTCCCTCTTGAACCCACCTACCCACCTACCCCTTCCCTGTTGCCCACACCCACCTTCACACTCAGCCACTTCCCAGTTGCCCGACCCACATACCCCCTTTCCTGTTGCCCCACCACCTTCCCTGTTGTCCCCACCCACCCACGCACCTCCTTCTCTGTTGCCTCAACCCACTCACCTACCCCCATCCTATTTGCCCCCACCCACCCACCCTCTTCCCTGTTGCACTCACCAAACAACCCAACCACTCCCTTCCCTGTTGCCCCCCCAGACACACCCAACCACTTCACTGTTGCCCCCAGCCACCCACCTCCCCTTGTCGCCCCCACCATCCATGTACCCCCACCCACCAACCCACTTCACGGTCACCCACAACCACAGACCCCCTTTCCTCTACCCCCCACCCACTCACCATCTTCCCTGTTGCCCCCACCCATGTACCCACTCCCGTCTCTGTGGCCCCCACCCACCCCCTTCCCTCTTGACCACACCCACACACCCATTCCTTCCCTGTTGCCCCCACTCACAACCTTCGCTTTTGCCCCCATGCACCCCCCCGTCTCTTTGGCCCCCACCCACCCCCTTCCCTGTTTCCCCCACTGACCCACCCACCCACTTTCCTGTTGTCCCGACCCTCCCCACTTTCCCTGTCAACCCCACCCAACCACCCCTTTCCCTGTCATCCCCACACACCTACCCACCCTCCCTGTTGCCACAACCCACCCACCCACTTCCCTGTTGACCCAACCCCCTTCCCTGTCACCCCCACACACCCACCGCCCTCCCTGTTGCCACAACCCAGCCACCCGCTTCCCTGTCAACCCAACCTCCTTCCATGTCACCCACACCCAACCAGCCAACCACTTTTGTGTTGCCCACACACAACCATCCCCTTCCGTGCTGCCTCCACCCACCCACCCACTTCGCGTTTCCCTCACCTACCCACCTTCTCTGTAGCCCCCACCCACCCACATCCCCTTCCCGGTTGCTCCCACCCACCCATCCGCACAGCCCCTTCCCTGTTGCCCCCACTGAAACAGACACCCCATTCCCTGTTACCCCCACCCAAACAGCCACCCCGTCCCTGTTGCCGCCACTCAAACAGCCACCCCCTTCCCTGTTGCCCCCACCCACCCATCCGCACAGCCCCTTCCCTGTTGCCCCCACCCAAACAGCCTCTCCCTTCCCTGTTGCTCCCACCCACCAACCCACACCCATCCCTGATGCCCCCACCCTCACACCCACCAACACAACCCCTTCCCTGTTGCCCCCACCCACCCCCTTCCCTGTTGACCCCACCCACCCAACCACTTTCGTGTTGCCCCCATGCACCACCTTCGCTGTTGCCCCCACCTACCCAACACCTTCCCTGCAACCTCCATCCACACACCCCCATCCCTTTTGCGCCCACCCACCCGCACTAACAATCTTGCCCACTCCCTCCCAACCACGCCTTCCCTGTTGTCCCCAATCACCCACACACACCCTTCCCTGTGGCCCCCACCCACCCACCCACCCCCTTCCCTGTTGCCCACACCAACCCACCATCGTCTCTGTGGCCTCCACCCACCCCCTTCCCTCTCGAACCCACCTACTCACCTACCCCTTCCCTGTTGCCCCCACCCGCCCTCACACTCAGCCACTTCCCAGTTGCCCCACCCACATACCCCCTTCCCTGTTGCCCCACCACCTTCCCTGTTGTCCCCACCCACCCACCCACCTCCTTCTCTGTTGCCCCAACCCACTCACCTACCCCCTTCCTATTTGCCCCCACTCCCCCACCAACCAACACACTTCCCTGTTGCTCCCACCCACCCACACAACCCCTTTCGTGTTGCCCCCACACAACAACACCCTTCCTTGCTGCCCCAACCCACCGACCGCCTTCGCTGTTGCCCCCACCTACCCAACACATAAGTGCGCCCTCCATCCACCCACCCCCTTCCCTGTTACCACCAACCACCCACCCACACCCTGCCCTGTGGACCCGCCCACCCACCCACCTCCTTCTGTGTTGCCCCCACCCACTTGCCTGTTGCCCCCACCTACCCAATCACCTCCTTCCCTGTTGCCCCAAACCACCCAGCTACCTGCTTCCCTGTTGCCCCCACCCACAGAACCACCCCCACTATCCATCTTTCCCCTCCCACCCACACCCTTCCATGTTGCCCCCACCCACCCACATACCCCCTTCCCTGTTGCCTCCGCCCACCAACAGACCCCCTTCCCTGTTGCCCTACCCACTTGCCAGTTGCCCCCAGCCTCCCACCCACCCCTTCCGTTTTACCCCCACCTACCCACACACCTCCTTGCTTACTGCCCCAACCACCCTACCTAACCCTTCCTAGTTGCCCCCATTCACCCACCCACCAACACACATCCCTGTTGCCCCCACACACCTCCCCATTCCCTGTTGCCCCCTCCCAACCACCCACCCCCTTCCATGTTGACCCTTCCCACACATCTAACCACTTCCTGTTGCCCCAACAAACTCACCCCTTCCCTGTTGCCCCCACCAAAACCCCCTCTCTCTGTGGCCGCCACCCACCCCCTTCCCTCTTGAACCCACACACCCACCCACCCCTTCCCTGTTGCCCCCACCCACCCTCACAGCCAGCCACTTCCCAGTTGCCCCCACCCACCCACACACCATCTACATTGTTGTCCCCACCCAACCATACCATTCTCTGTTGCCCCCCCACCCATCCAACACTATCCCTGTTGCCCCCACACACCCAACCCCTTCCCTGTTGCCCCCTCCTGCCAACCAACCACTTCCCTGTTGCCACGTCCCACCCACAAACCTACTTCCTTGTTGCCCCCTTCCCACCCCTTCCCTGTTGCCCCAACCCACTCACCGCCTTCCCTGTTGCTCCCACACACCCAGCCACTTCCCTGTTGCCCCCACACACCCACACACCCTCTACATTGTTGCCCCCACCCACCCACCCCTTCTCTGTTGCCCCCCCACATACGCACCCCCTTCCCTCTTGACCACACCCACAAACTCATTCCTTCCCTGTTGTCCCCACCCACTCACAACCTTCACTTTTGCCCCCATGCACTCCCCCATCTCTGTGGCCCCCACCCACCACCTTCCCTCTTGCCCCCAGTCCCCCACCCACCCCCTTCTCTGTTTCTCACCCACCCACTCACCACCTCCCCTGTTGCCCCCACCCAACCACCCACAAACTTCCCTGTTGACCCCACCCACACACACACCCCCTTCCCTGTTGCCCACAACCACCCACCCACACCCTTCCCTGTTGCCCCCACCCACTCACAACCTTCGCTTTTGCCCCCACCCACCCCCGTCTCTGTCACCCCCACCCATCACCTTCCCTCTTACCCCCACCCACCCCTTCTCTGTTGCCCCCACACACCCACAAACCCAGCCACTTCACTTTTTCCCCACCCACCCACTTCCCTGTTACCCCCAAACACCTACAAACCCTCTTACCTATTGACGCCACCCACCAACCCTCCCCCTTCCCTCTTGCCCTCACACAGCGACGCACCCACCCCCTTTCCTGTTTCCCCCACCCACCCATCCCTTCTCTGTCGCCCCCACCCACCCACCCACATCCCTGTCACCCCCACCCACCCACCAAACCAATCCCATGTTACCTCCACTCCCTTCCCTGTCGCCCCCACCCACCCAGCCATGCCCTTTCGTGTTGTCCCCACACAACCACCGCCTTCCCTACTGCCCCCACTCACCCACCGCCTTCACTGTTTCCCCCACATACCCAACACATTCCCTTTGGCCCCCACCCACCCAAATCCCCTTCCCAGTTGCCCCCAACCACCCATCCGCAAGGCCCCTTCCCTGTTGTCCCCACCCACTCCCTTGCCTGTTGCCCCCACCCAAACATCCACCCCCTTCCCTGATGCCCCCAACCTCACACCCATCCACACACCCCCTTCCCTGTTGCCCCCACCCACCCCCTTCCCTGTTGCCCCCACCCACCCACCCAACACCTTTCGTGTTGCCCCCACACAACACCCTTCCCTGCTGCCCCAACACACCTATCACCTTCGCTGTTGCCCCCACCTACCCAACACCTAAGTGCGGCCTCCATCCAACCACCCCCTTCCCTGTTACCCCCAACCACCCACCCACACCCTTCCCTGTGGCCCCTCGCCCGCCCACACACCTCCTTCTGCGTTGCCCCCACACACTTGCCTGTTGTCCCCACCCACCCACCTACCTCTTTCCCTGTTGCCCGAAACCACCCACCTATCCCCTTCCCTGTTGCCCCCACCCACCAACAGACCCCCTTCCCTGATTCCCCACCCACTTGCCAGTTGCCCCCAGCCTCCCAACCACCCACTTCCCTTTTACCCCCACCCACCCACACGCCTCCTTCCTTGATGCCCCAACCCACCCACCTAGCCCTTCCGAGTTGCCTACACTCACCCACCCACAAACACAATTCCCTGTTGCCCCCACACACTCGCCACATTCCCTGTTGCCCCCTCCCACCCACTCTCCACTTCCCTGTTGCTGCAACCCACTCACCCACTTCCATGTTGCCCCCACTGACCCCCCCCATCTCTGCTGTCACCACCCACGCCCTTCTCCCTTGAACCCACCCACCCACATCCCCTTCCTGGTTGCCCCCACCCACCCATCCGCACACACACTTTCCTGTTGCCCCCACCCTCCCAGCCACCCCCTTCTCTGCAGCCCCCTCCCAGTCACCCTTTCTCTGTTGCCCCCCCCACCCACACACCACCTCTCCTGTTGCCCCCACCCACCGGCATACCCCCTTAACTGTTGCCCACACCCACCTAACCACCCTCTTCCTTCTTGCCCCCACCCACCGAACCACTCACCCACTTCACTGTTGCCCCCAGCTATCCACCCCCCTTCTTTGTCGCCCCCCACCTTCCGTGTCACCCCCACACACCCACCCCCTTCCCTCTCCCCACACACTCACCCACCACCTTCGCTGTTCACTCCACCCACCCATCCACACACACCCTTCCCTGTTGCCCCCACTCATCCCCTTGCCTGTTGCCCCCACCCACCCCCTTTCCTGTTGCCCCCACGCACCCAACCCTTCCCTGTAAAAACCAGCCACTCCCCCACCCACACCCCTTCCTGTAGCCCCAACTCACCCCCTTCCCTGTTGCCCCCACCCACCCACATACCCCCTTCCCTGTTGCCCCCACCCACCAACAGACCCCCTTCCTTATTGCCCCACCCACTTGCTTGTTGCCCCCAGCCTCCCACCCACCCCTTTCCCTGTTGCCCACACCCACCCACCAACACACTTCCCTGTTGCCCGCACTCACCCCCTTCCCTGTTGCCCCCACCGACCCACCCCCGTCTCTGTGGCCAGCACCCAGCCCCTTCTCTCTTGAACCCAGCCTCACACACACCCACATCCCTGTTGCCCCCACCCACCTACCCACCTCCTTCCTTGTTGCCCCAACCCACCCACCGACCCTCTTCCTAGTTGCCCACACTCACCCACCCACCAACATACTTCCCAGTTGCCCCCATACACCCACCCCATTCCCTGTTCCCCCCTCCCACCCACCCACCCACTTCCCTGTTGCCCCCACCCACCCCCTTCCCTGTTGCTGCAACCCACTCACCCCCTTCCATGTTGCCCCCTCTGACCCACCCCCATCTCTGTGGCAAACACCCACCACCTTCTCTCTTGAACCCACCCCTTCCCTGTTGCCCCCACCCACCCTCACACCCAGCCACTTCCCTGTCGCCCCCACCAACCCACCCCTTCCCGGTTGCCCCACCCACCCACATCCCCTCCCCGGTTGCCTCCACCCATACACCCGCACACCCCCTTCCCTGTTGCCCCCACCCACCCACTTCATTTTTGCCCCCACCCACACATCCCCCTTCCCTCTCCTCACACACCCACCCACCACTTTCGCTGTTCACCCCACCCATCCATCCACACACCCCCTTCCCTGTTGCACCCACCCACCCACTCAACCACTTTCCTGTTGCCCCCACCCACCCACATACCCTTCCCGGTTGCCCCCACCCACCAATCCACACACACCCTTTCCTGTTGTCCCCACCCACCCAGTCACCCCCTTCCCTGCTGCCCCCTCCCAGTCACACTTTCTCTGTTGCTCCCCCACCCACCCACCACCTTCCCTGTTGCCCCCACCCCCTTACCCACCACCTTCCCTGTTGCCCCCACCCACCCACACACCCCCTTAACAGTTGCCCACACCCACCGAACCACCCTCTTCCTTTTTGCCCCCACCCACCGACCCACCCACCCACTTCCCTGTAGCCCCCACCGATGCACCCACCCACTTCACTGTTGCCCCCAGCCACCCACCCCCCCTTCATTGTCGCCCCCACCTTCCGTGTCGCCCCCACACACCTACCCCCTTCCGTGCCGCCCTCACCCACACACCCCCGCCCTGTCACCCCCACCCACCCAGCCCCATCCCTGTCACCCCACCCATGCACCCCCTTCCCTGTTGCCCCCACCCACTCCCTTCCCTTTGCCGCCCCCACCTATCCCCTTCCCTGTTGCCCCCATGCACCCAACACTTCCCTGTAAACACCAGCCACTCCCCAACCCACACCCCTTCCTGTAGCCCCCACAAACACCCTTCCCTGTGGCCCCCGCCCACCCACCCACCTCCTTCCATGTTGCCCATGCCCACTTGCTGGTTGCCCCCAGCCACCAACCCACCCCCTTCCCTGTTGCCCCCAGCCACCAACCCACCCCTTTCCCTGTTGCCCACACCCACCCACCAACACATTTCCCTGTTGCCCCCACACACCACCCCATTCCCTGTTGCCCCCTCCCAGCCACCCACCCCCTTCCCTGTTGCCCCCACGCACCCAACCCTTCCCTGTAAAAACCAGCCACTCCCCCACCCACACCCCTTCCTGTAGCCCCAACCCACCCCCTTCCCTGTTGCCCCCACCCACCCACATACCCCCTTCCCTGTTGCCCCCACCCACCAACAGACCCCCTTCCCTATTGCCCCACCCACTTGCTTGTTGCCCCCAGCCTCCCACCCACCCCTTTCCCTGTTGCCCACACCCACCCACCAACACACTTCCCTGTTGCCCCCACTCACCCCCTTCCCTGTTGCCCCCACCGACCCACCCCCGTCTCTGTGGCCAGCACCCACCCCCTTCTCTCTTGAACCCAGCCTCACACACACCCACATCCCTGTTGCCCCCACCCACCTACCCACCTCCTTCCTTGTTGCCCCAACCCATCCACCGACCCCCTTCCTAGTTGCCCACACTCACCCACCCACCAACACACTTCCCAGTTGCCCCCATACACCCACCCCATTCCCTGTCCCCCCTCCCACCCACCCACCCACTTCCCTGTTGCCCCCACCCACCCCCTTCCCTGTTGCTGCAACCCACTCACCCCCTTCCATGTTGCCCCCTCTGACCCACCCCCATCTCTGTGGCAAACACCCACCTCCTTCTCTCTTGAACCCACCCCTTCCCTGTTGCCCCCACCCACCCTCACACCCAGCCACTTCCCTGTCGCCCCCACCAACCCACCCCTTCCCGGTTGCCCCCACCCACCCACATCCCCTCCCCGGTTGCCCCCACCCATACACCCGCACACCCCCTTCCCTGTTGCCCCCACCCACCCACTTCATTTTTGCCCCCACCCACACACCCCCTTCCCTCTCCTCACACACCCACCCACCACTTTCGCTGTTCACCCCACCCATCCATCCACACACCCCCTTCCCTGTTGCACCCACCCACCCACTCAACCACTTTCCTGTTGCCCCCACCCACCCACATCCCCTTTCCTGTTGTCCCCACCCACCCAGTCACCCCCTTCCCTGCTGCCCCCTCCCAGTTACACTTTCTCTGTTGCTCCCCCACCCACCCACCACCTTCCCTGTTGCCCCCACCCCCTTACCCACCACCTTCCCTGTTGCCCCCACCCACCCACACACCCCCTTAACAGTTGCCCACACCCACCGAACCACCCTCTTCCTTTTTGCCCCCACCCCCCGACCCACCCACCCACTTCACTGTTGCTCCCACCGATGCACCCACCCACTTCACTGTTGCCCCCAGCCACCCACCCCCCCTTCATTGTCGCCCCCACCTTCCGTGTCGCCCCCACACACCTACCCCCTTCCGTGCCGCCCTCACCCACGCACCCCCGCCCTGTCGCCTCCACCCACCCAGCCCCATCCCTGTCACCCCCACCCATGCACCCCCTTCCCTGTTGCCCCCACCCACTCCCTTCCCTTTGCCGCCCCCACCTATCCCCTTCCCTGTTGCCCCCACGCACCCAACACTTCCCTGTAAACAACAGCCACTCCCCAACCCACACCCCTTCCTGTAGCCCCCACAAACACCCTTCCCTGTGGCCCCCGCCCACCCACCCACCTCCTTCCGTGTTGCCCACGCCCACTTGCTGGTTGCCCCCAGCCACCAACCCACCCGCTTCCCTGTTGCCCCCAGCCACCAACCCACCCCTTTCCCTGTTGCCCACACCCACCCACCAATACATTTCCCTGTTGCCCCCACACACCACCCCATTCCCTGTTGCCCCCTCCCAGCCACCCACCCCCTTCCATGTTGACCCTTCCCACACATCCAACCACTTCCCTGTTGCCCCCACCCACCCCCTTCCCTGTTGCCTCAACCCACTCACCCCTTTCCCTGTTGCCCCCGCCGACCCACCCCTGTCTCTGTGGCCACTACCCGCCCCTTCTCTCTTGAACCCACCCACCCACCCACATCCCTGTTGCCCCCACCCACACACCCACCTCATTCCGTGTTGCCCCAACCCACCCACTTACCCCCTTCCTAGTTGCCCACACTCACCCACCCACCAATGCATTTCCCTGTTGCCCCCACACAGCCACCCCATTCCCTGTTGCCCCCTCCCACCCACCCATGCACTTCCATGTTGAGCCATCCCACCCACCCACCAATTTCCCTGTTGTCCCTACTCACCCCCTTCCATGTTGCCCCCACTGACCCACCCCCGTGTCTGTGGCCACCACCCACCCCCTTCTCTCTTGAACCCACCCCTTCCCTGTTGCCCCCGCCCACCCACACACTCTCTACATTGTTGTCCCCACCCAACCACACCATTCTCTGTTGCCCCCGCAAACACCCACCACTATCCCTGCTGCCCCTGCCCACCCACCCCCTTCCCTGCTGCCCCCTCCCACTCATCCCCTTCTTTGTTGCCCAACACCCACCCATCACCTTCCCTGTTGCCCTCACCCAACCACCCACCACCTTCCCTGTTGCCAATACCCAATGACCCATTCACTTCCCTGTTGCCCCCACACACCCACACACCCCCTTCCCTGTTGGTCCCACCCACTGACCCACCCCTTTCCCTGTAGAACCCACATACCTACCCACCCCCTTCCCTGTTGGCCCCACCCACTGACCCACCCACTTCCCTGTTGCCCCCACCCCCTCATCACCTTCCCTGTTGCACCCACCCACCCAACACCTTCGCTATTGCTCCCACCTACCCAACACATTCCCTGTGGTCCCCATCCTTGTTGCCCCGACCTACCCACACTCCCCCACTATCCATCTGCACCCTCCCATCCACCCACCCCTTCCCTGTTGCCCTCACCCTCCCTCCCCTTCCCTGTTACCCCTTCCACTCACCCCCTTCTCTGTTGCCTCCACCCACCCACCACCTTTGCTGTTGCCCCCACCCACGCACCCACCCCCTTCCTTGTTGCCCCACACCCCGACCCACCCAACCCTTCTCTGTCACCCCCACCCACCCACATAACCATTTCTGTGTCGCCACCAACCCCTTCAATGTCGCCCACACCCACCCACTTCCCTGTCACCCACACCCACCCACATTCCCTTCCCTCTTGCCCCCACCCACCCATCCGCACACACCCTTCCTTGTTGCCCCCACCTACCCAGCCACACCTTTCCCTCTTGCCCCCTCCCAGTCACCCGCTTCTCTGTTGCCCCCCCACCCACCCACAACCTTCACTGTTGACCCCACCCACCGACCCACCCACCCCCTTGCATGTTGTCCCCACTGACGCACCCACTTACTTCACTGATGCCCCCAGCCACCCACCCCCCCTCCTTGTCGCCCCCACCTTCCGTTTTTGCCCCACCCACCCACCACCTTCCGTGTTGCTCCCACCCATGAACACCCTTCCCTGTCGCCCCCACCCACCCAGCCCCTTCCCTGTCGCCCCCACCCACTTGCCTGTTGCTCCCCAGCCACCCACCCACCCCCTTCCCTGTTGCCCCCACCCACCCACCCCCTTCCCTGTTGCCCCAATGCACCCAACCCCTCCCAGTCACCCCTGTCTCTGTTGCCCCCCCACCCACCACCTTCCTTGTTGCCCCCACCCAACCACCCACCCACTTCTCTCTTGAACCCAGCCTCTCACCCACCCACATCCCTTTGGCCCCCACACACCCACCCACCCACCTCCTTCCGTGTTGCCCCAACCCACCCACCTACCCCCTTCCTATTTGCCCACACTCACCCACCCACCAACACACTTCCCTGTTGCCCCCACACACCCACCCTATTCCCTGTTGCCCCCTCCCACCCACCCATGTCCTTCCATGTTGACTCCTCCCACCCACCCACCCATTTCCCTGTTGCCACCACCCACCCCCTTCCCTGTTGCTGCATCCCACTCACCCCCTTCCATGTTGCCCCCACTGATCCACCCCCGTCTCTGTGGCCAACACCCACTTCCTTCACTCTTGAACCCACCCCTTCCCTGTTGCCCCCACCCACCCTCACACCCAGCCACTTCCCTGTTGCCCCCACCCACCCACACACTCTCTACATTGTTGCCCCCACCCAACCACACCATTCCCTGTTGCCCTCGCACACACCCACCACTATCCCTGCTGGTCCCGCCCACCTATCCCCTTCCCTGTTGCCCCCTCCCAAGGGGTTGGTTGGGTGGGTGCGTGGGGGCAACAGGGTTGAGTGTGGGTGGGTGGTTGTGGGCAACAGGGAAGGGGTGGGTGGGTGGGTGGGAGGGTGCAGATGGATAGTGGGGTTGCATGTGTGGGTGGGGGCAACAAGGAAGGGGGTGGGTGGATGGCGACCACAGGGTGGGGGCGACTGGGAAAGTGGGGAGGGTGAGGTCAACAGGGAAGTGGGTGGGTAGGTCGGTGGGAGCAACAGGGAAGGGGATGGGTGGATGTTGGTGACATGGGCGTAACAGGGAATGGGGTGAGTGGGTTGGGGCAACAGGGAAGGCGGTGGGTGCAGGCAACAGGTAAATGGGTGGGTGGGTGGGAGGGGGCATGGAAGGTGGGGTGACAAGGAAGGGGGGTGTGAGTGGATGGGGGCAACAGTGAAGTAGGTGGGTGCGTTGGTGTCGGCAACATGAAATGGGGTGTGTGGTTGGGTGGGTGGGGGGAACAGCGAAGTTGGTGGGTTGGTGGGTGGTGAGAGGAAAGGGGGTGGGTGGGTGTGGGTGACAGTGAAGTGGGATAGTGGGGGAGGCCGACAGGGAAGGGGATGGGTGGGTGGGGGGCAAAAGGAAAGGGGGTGGGAGGGTGGGGGTGACATGGAAGGGGGTGGGTGGGTGAGTGTGTGGGAGCAACAGGGAAGGGTGTGGGTCATTGGGTGGGGGCAACACCTAACCACCATCTTCCCTGTTGCCCCCACACACTGACCCACACAGCCCTTTTCATGTTGCCGACACTGACGCACCCACCCACTTGTCGCCCCCACCTTCTGTGTCACCCCAACCCCCTTTCCTTTTGCCCCCACCCACCCATCCCTTTCCCTGTTGGCTCTATCCACTATCCCACTTCACTGTCACCCACACACACCCACCCCCTTTCCTCTCACCACTCACCCACCCACCACCTTCGCTGTTCCCCCCACCCACCCAATCACCCACCCACTTCCCTGTTGCCCCCATCCAACCACCCACCCACTTCCCTGTTGCCCCCACCCACTCATCACCTTCCCTGTTGCCACAAACCACCCACACACACCTTCCCTGTTGCCCCCACCAACTCACGACCTTCACTTTTGCCCCCACCCACCCACCCCCATCTCTGTGGCCCCCACCCACCCACCCCCTTCCTTCTTGCCCCCACCTCCCACTCACCCCTTCCCTGTTGCCCCCACCCACCCACAAACCCAACCACTTCCCTGATGACCCACACACCAGCCCTCCCACCCCTTCCTTGTTTCCCCCACTGACCCACGCACCCACTTCCCTGTTGCCCCCACCCTCCCCCTTTCCTTGTCGCCTATACCTACCCACCCCCTTCCCTGTCACCCCCACCCACCCACCCACTTCCCTGTCGCACCCACCCACCCACCCAACCACACCTGTGTCTCCACCACCCCCTTCCCTGTTGCCCATACCCAACCATCCACTTCCCTGTCGACCCAACGCCCTTCCCTGCCACCCCCACACACCCACAACACCTTCCCGGTTGCCCCCACACACCCATCCGCACACCCCCTTCCCTGTTGCCCCCACCCACACACCCACCTCCTTCCCTATTGCCCCCACCCACCAACTCAACCCCTTCCCTGATGCCACCACCCACCTAACCACCCACCCACACACCCCCTTCCCTGTTGCCCCCACCCACACACCCACCCCTTCCCTATTGCCCCCACCCACCAACTCAACCCCTTCCCTCATGCCACCACCCACCCAACCATCCACCCACACACCCCCTTCCCTGTTGCCCCCACCCACCCACCCAACCGCTTTCCTATTGCCCCCACCCAACTACCCCCTTCCCTGTTGCCCCCATCCACACACACCCTTCACGTTGCCCCCACCTACCCAACAACTTCCCTGTGGCCTCCATCCACCCACCACCTTAACTGTTGCCCCCACCCACCCATCCCCACTATCCACCATGCCCCCTCCCACCCACCTACCCCTTCCCTGTTGCCCCAATCACCAACCCACACCCTTCCCTGTTACCCCCACCCACGCACTCACCCCCTTCCCTGTTGCCCCAACCCACCCACCTACTCCCTTCCCTGTTGCCCCCACACACCCACCCACCCCCACTATCCATCTTGCCCCATCCCACCCACCCACCCCCTTCCCTGTTGCCCCCACCGACCCACCCCCATCTCTGTGGCCACCACTCACCCCCTTCCCTCTTGAACCCTTCCACCCACCCACCCACCCCTTCCCTGTTGCCCCCACCCACCCTCACACCCAGCCACTTCCCTGTTGCCCCCAACCACCCACACACCCACTACATTGTTGCCCCCACCCAACCACCCCATTCTCTGTTGCCCCCACACACTCACCACTATCCCTGTTGCCCCCACCCACGCACCGCCTTCCCTGTTGCCCCCACCCTCCCCCTTTCCCTGTCACCCTCACCCACCCAACCCCTTCTCTGTCGCCCCCACCCACGCACCTAAACACTTCCGTGTCACCCCCACCCCCTTCCCTGTGTCCCTCAACCACCCACCCACTTCCCTGTTGACTCCACCCCCTTCACTGTTACCCCACCCACCCACATCCCCTTTCCAGTTGCCCCCACCCTCCCATCCACACACACCCTTCCCTGTTGCGCCCACCCACCAACTTGCCTGTTGCCCCCACTGACACACCCACACCGTTCATTGTTGCCCCCAACCACCAACACACTCCCTTCACTGATGCCACCACCCACCCACCAACCCATACACCCCCTACCCTGTTGCCCCCACACACCCCCCAACCCCTTTCCTGTGGCTTCCTCCCATCCACACCCTTCCATGTTGCCCCCACCCACCCACATCCCCTTCCTGGTTGCCCCCACCCACCCATTTGCACATACCCTTCCCTGTTGCCCCCACCCACCCAGCCACGCCTTCCCTGTTGCCCCCTCCTAATCATCCCCTTCTTTGTTGCCCCCCACCCACACACCACCTTCCCTGTTGCCCAACCCAACTACCCACTCACCTCCCTGTTGCCCCCACCCACCCACACACCCCTTCCCTGTTTCCCCCACTGACCTACCCAGCTACTTCTCTTTTGCCCCCACCCACTTGCCTGTTGCCCAACCCCACCCACAGACCCCTTTTCCAGTTGCCCCCACCCAACCACCCACCACCTTTCCTGTTGCCCCCACCCAATGACCCACCCACTTCTCTGTTGCCCGCACCCACCCACACACCCCCTTCCCTGTTGCCCCCACTCACCGACCCACCACCTTCCCTGTTGCCCCCACCCACCCACACACTCCCTTCCCTGTTGCCCCCAACCACCCACACACCCCCTTCCCTGTTTCCCCCACCCACCCACTCAACCCCTTTCCTGTTGCCCGCAACCAACCACCCCCTTCCCTGTTGCCTCCACCAACTCTCCCCCTTTGCTATTGCCCCCACCTACCCAACACCTTCCCCATGGTCCCCATCCACCCAATACTTCCCTGTTGCCCTACCCACCTACGTACCCCCACTATCCATCTTGTCACCTCACACCCACCCACCCCTTCCCTGTTGCCCCCAACCACCCACCCACCACCTTCCCTGTTGCCCTGGCCCACCCACCCAACCACACCCTTCCCTTTTTCCCCAACACCCTTCCCTGTTGCTCCTGCCCACGCACACAAACCCTTCCCTGTTGCCCCCACCCATCAACACACCCCCTTCCCTGTTGCCTCCAACCACTTGCCTGTTGCCCCCAGCCGCCCACCCACCCTTTTCCCTCTTGCCCACCCCCACACACCCACCACCTTCCCTGTTGACCCCACCCACCCACCCCCTTCCCTATTGCCCCCTCCAACTAAACCACTTCTCTGTTGCCCCCACCCACCAACCACCTTCCCTGTTGCCCCCACCCAACCACCCACAACCTTTCCTGTTGCCCCCACCCAATGACTCACCCACTTCTCTGTTGCCTGCACCCACCCACACACCTCCTTCCCTGTTGCCCCAACCCAGCCCCTTCCCTGTTGCCCCCACACACCGAGCCACCCACCCCCTTCCCTGTCGCCCACACCCACCCACCCACATCCTGGTTGCCCCCACCCCCTTCCCTGTCACTCCCACCCACCCACATCCCCTTCCCGGTTGGCCCCACCCACCCACACACAGCCTTCCTGTTGCCCCAACTACCCTGCCACCCCCTTCCCTGTTGCCTCCTCCCAGTCACTCCTTCTCTGTTGTCCCCCCATCCACCCACCACCTTCACTGTTGTCCCCACCCAACCACCCACACACTTCCCTGTTGCCCCCACCCACCCACACATGCCCTTCCCTGTTGCCCACATCCACCTAACCACACTCTTCCCTCTTGCCCACACCCTCCGACCCACCCACCCCCTTCCATTTTGCCCCCACCGACGCACCCACCAACTTTACTGATGCCCCCAGCCACCCATCCCCCCTTCCTTGTCGCCCCCACCTTCCGTGTTGGCCCCACCTTCCCACCTCCTTCCGTGTTGTCCCAACCCACAAACCACCTTCCCTGTCACCCCCACCCACCCATCCCCTTCCCTGTCGCCCCCACCCACTTGCCTTTTGCCCCCAGCCACCCCCTTCCCTCTTCACCCCACCCACCCACCCATTCCCTGTTGCCACCTCCCACCCACCAATTAACTTCCATGTTGACGCCTCCCACTCACCCACCCACTTCTCTATTGCCCCCACCCACACCCTTCCCTGTTGCACCCACTGACCCACCCCTGTCTCTGTGGCCACCACCCACCCCCTTCCCTCTTGAACCCACCCACCCCTTCCATGTTTCCCCCACCCATCCACACAACCTCTACATTGTTGTCTGCACCCAACCACCCCATTCTCTGTTGCCACCCCACAGACCCACCACTATCCCTGTTGCCCCGGCCCACCCTTCCCCCTTTCCCTGTCGCCCCCACCCACCCACCTAAACACTTCTGTGTCACCCCCACCCCCTTCCCTGTCACCCTCAACCACCCACCCACTTCCCTGTCACACCCACCCCCTTCCTTGTCACCCCAAACAACCCACATCCCCTTTCCGGTTGCCCCCACCCATCCATCCGCACAGCCCCTTCCCTGTTGCCCCCACCCACCGACTTTCCTGTTGCCCCCACCGACACACCCACACCCTTCACTGTTGCCCCCACCCACCAACACACCCCCTTCCCTGATGCCACCACCCGCACACCCATTCACACACACCCTACCCTGTTGCCCCCACCCACCCCCTTCCCTGTTGCCCCCACGCACCCATCCAACCCCTTTCCTGTTGCTCGCTCCCACCCACACCCTTTCCTGTTGCCCCCACCCACCCACACAACACCTTACCTGTTGCCCCCACGCACCAATACACCCCCTTCCCTGTTGCCCCCACCCCCTTCCCTGTCACCCCCACCCACCACATCCCCTTCCCTGTTGCCCCACCCACACAACCACCCACTTCCCTTTTGTCCCCTCCCAGTCACCCCCTTCTCAGTTGCACCCCCATCCACACAACCCCTTCCCTGTTGCCCACACCCACCTAACCACCCTCTTCCCTGTTGCCCCCACCTACTCACCCACCCACTTCACTGTTGCCCCCAGCCACCCACCCCCCCTTCCTTGTCACCCTACCTTCCATGTCACCCCCATTCACGCACCCCCTTCCCCTTTGCCCCAACCCACCCTTCCCCTCCCCTGTCGCCCCCACCTAACCACCCCGTTCCCTCTCCCCACACACCCGTGCACCACCTTTGCTGTTCACCCCACCCACCCATCCACACACCCCCTTCCCTGTTGCCCCCACCCACCCGCTTCCCTTTGCAACCCCCACACACCTACTTTGCTGTTGACCCCACCCACCCAACACCTTCCCTATGGCCCCCAACCACCCTTCCCCTTCCCCGTTGCCCCCACACACCCCCTACCCTGTTGCCCACACCCACACACCCTCCCCTTCCATGTTGCCCCCACCCACAAACCCACCCCCTTCCCTGATGCCACCACCCTCCCATCCACCCACCCAACACCTTCCCTGTCACCCCCACCCACCCACCAAACAACTTCCGTGTCGCCACCACCCCCTTCCCTGTCACCCACACCCACCCACCCCCTTCCCTGTCACTCCCACCCACCCACATTCCCTTCCCGGTTTCCCCCACCCACCCATCCACACACACCCTTCCCTGTTGCCCCCACCTACTCAGCTGCCCCCTTCCCTGTTGCCACCTTCCAGTCACCCCCTTCTCTGTTGCCCCCCCACCCACCAACTTCACTGTTGCCCCCACCCAACCACCCACGCACTTCCCTGTTGCCCCCATCCACCCACACATGCCCTTCCCTGTTGCCCACACCCACCGACCCAACCAACCCCTTCCATTTTGGACCCACCGATGCACCCACCAACTTCACTGATGCCGCCAGCCACCCATTCCCCCCCTTCATTGTCACCCCCACCTTCCGTGTTGGCCCCACCCTCCCACCCCATTCCATGTTGACCCCACACACGAACCACCTTCCCTGTCACCCCCACCCACCCATCCCCATCCCAGTCACCCCCACCCACTTGCCTGTTGCCCCCAGCCACCCCCTCCACTCTTCACCACACCCACACACCCATTCCCGGTTGCCCCCATCCAACCCCTTCCCTGTTGCCGCAACCCACTCGCTCGCTTCCCTGTTGCCCCCACCAACCCACCCCCGTCTCTGTGGCCACCACCCACCCCCTTCCCTCTTGAATCCACCCACCCAACCAACCCTTCCCTGTTGCCCCCACCCACCCTCACACCCAGCCACTTCCCTGTTGCCCTCGCCCACCCAAACACACCATTCCCTGTTGCCCCCACCCCCTTCCCTGTCACCCCCACCCATGAACACCCCCTTTCCGGTTGCCCCCACCCACCCATCTGCACACACCCTTCCCTGTTGCCCCCACCCACCCACCAACTTCACTGTTGCCCCCACCCAACCACCCACGCACTTTCCTGTTGAACCCACCCACCCACACCCTTCCCTGTTGCCCCCAACCACCCACACAACCCCTTATCTGTTGCCTCCACACACCAATACACCCCCTTCCCTGTTGCCCCCACCCCTTCCCTGTCACCCCCACCCACCACATCCCCTTCCCTGTTGCCCCCACCCACCCAGCCACCCACTTCCCTCTTGCCCCCTCCCTGTCACCCCCTTCGCTGTTGCACGCCCACCCACACACCCCCTTCCCTGTTGCCCACACCCACCTAACCACCCTCATCCCTGTTGCCCACACCCACCTAAACACCCACCCTCTTCCCTGTTGCCCCCACCTACGCACCCACCCTCATCCCTGTTGCCCCCACCCACTGAAACACCCACCCCCTTCCCTGTTGCTCCCACCTACGCACCCACCCACTTCACTGTTGCCCCCAGCCACCCACCCCCCTTCCTTGTCACCCCCACCTTCCATGTCACCGCCATTCACGCACCCCCTTCCCCTTCGCTCCAACCCACCCATCCCCTCCCCTGTCGCCCCCCACCTAACCACCCCCTTCCCTCTCCCCACACACCCACACACCACCTTTGCTGTTCACCCCACCCACCCATCCACACACCCCCTTCCCTGTTGCCCCCACCCACCCGCTTCCCTTTGCAACCCCCATCTACTCCCTTTGCTGTTGTCCCCACTTACCCAACACCTTCCCTGTGGCCCCCAACCACCCATCCCCATCCATGTTGCCCCCACACACCCCCTACCCTGTTGCCCAGACACACACACCCTCCCCTTCCCTGTTGCCCCCACCCACCAACCCACCCCCTTCCCTGATGCCACTACCCTCCCACCCACCCACACACCCCCTTCCCTGTTGCCCCCACAGACGCCCTTCCCTGTTGCCCCAACCCACCCACTCAACCCCTTTCCTGTTGCCCCCAACCAACCACCTCCTTCCCTGTTGCCCCCACCCACCCATGTAACCCCACTATCCATCTTGCCCTCTCCCACCCACACACCCCTTCCCTGTTGCCCCTGCCCACCCACCAACCACACCCATCCCTTTATCCCCCACACCCTTCCCTGTTGCTCCTACCCATGCACACACATCCTTCCCTGTTGCCCCCACCCACTTGCCTGTTACCCCCAGCCGCCCACACACCCCCTTCCCTCTTGCCCACCCCCACACACCCACCACCTTCCCTGTTGTCCCCACCCAGCCACCCACTTCCCTATTGCCCCCTCCCTCTAACCCACTTCTCTGTTGCCCCCACCCACCAACCACCTTCCCTGTTGCCCCCACCCACCCAGCCACCCCCTTCCCTGTTACCCACTCTCAGTCACCCCTTCTCTGTTGCAACTCCACCCACCCACCACCTTCCCTGTTGCCCCACCCAACCAGCCACCCACTTCCCTGTTGCCCCCACCCACCCACACACCCCCTTCCCGGTTGCCCACACCCACCTCACCACCCTCTTCCCTGTTGACCCTACCCACCGACACACCCACACCCTTCCCGGTTGCCCCCACCCACCCATCCACACACACCCTTCCCTGTTGCCCCCAACTTCCCAGCCACCCCTTCACTCTTGCCCCCACCCAGTCACCCCCTTCTCTGTTGCCCCCCCACCCACCCACCACCTTCACTGTCGCCCCCACCCAACCACACATGCACTTCCCTGTTGCCCCCACCCACCCACACACGCCCTTCCCTGTTGCCCACATCCACCTAACCACCCTCTTCCCTGTTGCCCACACCCACCAACCCAACCACCCCCTTCCATTTTGCCCCCACCGACGCACCCACCAACTTCACTGATGCCCCCAGCTACCCATCCACCCCTTCCTTGTTGCCCCCCCTTCCGTGTTGGCCCCACCCTCCCAGCCCATTTCATGTTGCCCCAACCCATGAACCACCTTCCCTGTTGCCCCCACCCACCCATCCCCTTCCCTGTCGCCCCCACCCACTTGCCTGTTGCCCCCAACCACCTCCTTCCCTCTTCACCCAACCCACCCACCCACTTCACTGTTGCCCCCACCCACCGCTTCCCTGTTGCCGCAACCCACTCACCCCCTTCCCTGTTGCACCCACCGACCCACCCCCATCTCTGTGGCCACCAACCGCCCCTTCCCTCTTGAACCCACCCACTCACCCACCCCTTCCCTGTTGCCCCCACCCACCCACACACCCTCTACATTGTTGTCCGCACCCAACCACCCCATTTTCTGTTGCCCCCCCACACACCACCACTAGCCCTGTTGCCTCCACCCACCCACCCCTTCCCTGTTGCCCCCCTCCCACCCTCCCACTTCCCTGTTGCCCCCACCCTCCACCCTTCCCCTGTCGCCCTCACCCACCCAATCCCTTCCCTGTTGCCCCCACCCACCCACCTAAACTCTTCCGTTTCACCCCCACTCCCTTCCCTGTCACCCTCAACCACCCACCCACTTCCCTGTCACCCCCACCCCCTTCCCTGTCATCCCCAGCCACCCACATCCCTTTCCGGTTGCTCGCACCTACCCATCCACACACTCCCTTCCCTGTTGCCCCCACCCTCCCACTTTCCTGTTGCCCCCACCGACACACCCACACCCTTCACTGTTGCCCCCACCCACCATCCGACCCCCTTCCCTGATGACACCACCCACACACCCCCTACCCTGTTGCCCCCACCCACCCCCTTCCCTGTTGCCCCCACCCACCCACCCAACCCCTTTCCTGTTGCCCCCACCCACCCACACACACCCTTACCTGGTGCCCTCACCCACCAACACACCCCCATCCCTGTTGCCCCCACTCCCTTCCCTGTCATCCCCACCCACCAACATCCCCTTACCGGTTGCCCCCACTCATCCATCTGCACACACCCTTCCCTGTTGCCCCCACCCACCCAGCCACCCGCTTCCCTGTTGCCCCCTCCCAGTCACCCCCTTCTCTGTTGCACCCCCACCCACCCACCACCTTGCCTGTTGCTCCACCCAACCACCCACCCACTTCCCTGTTGCCCCCACCCACCCACACAACCCCTTCCCTGTTGCCCACACCCACCTTACCACCCCCTTCCCTGTTGCCACAACCTATGCACCCACCCACATCACTGTTGCCCCCAGCCACCATTCCCCCTTCCTTGTCACCCCCTCGTTCTGTCTTGTCCCCACACACCCATCCCCTTCCGTGTCGCCCCCCACCCATGCACCCCCTTCCCTGTCACCCCTACCCACCCATCCACTTCCCTGTCACCCCCACCTACACACCCCCTTCCCTCTCCCCACCCACCACATTCACTGTTCACCCAGCCATCCACACGCCCTCTTCCCTGTTGCCCCCACCAACGCCCTTCCCTTTGCCGCACCCATCCACACCCTTTGCTGTTGCCCCCACCCACCCAACACCATCCCTGTGGCCCCCGCCCACCCACTCACCTCCTTCCCTGTTGCCCCCACACACTGGCCTATTGCCCCCAGCCACCAACCCACCCCCATCCCTGTTGCCACCACCCACCCACCCACCTCCTTCTGTGTTGCCTACTCCCAGTCACCCCCTTCTCTGTTGCACCCCCACCCACTCACCACCTTCCTTGTTGCCCCACCAAACCACCCACCCACTTCCCTGTTGCCCCCACACACTGGCCTATTGCCCCCAGCCACCAACCCACCCCCATCCCTGTTGCCACCACCCACCCACCCACCTCCTTCTGTGTTGCCTACTCCCAGTCACCCCCTTCTCTGTTGCACCCCCACCCACTCACCACCTTCCTTGTTGCCCCACCCAACCACCCACCCACTTCCCTGTTGCCCCCACCCATCCACACACCCCCTTCCCTGTTGCCCACACCCACCCATCCACCCTCTTCCCACCCACTGACACACCCACCACCTTCCATGTTGTCCCCACCCACCCACCCCCTTCCCTATTGCCCCCTCCCACTAACTCCCTTCTCTGTTGCACCCACCCACCCATCCATTCCCTGTTGCCCCCTCCCACCCACCCATGCACTGCCATGTTGACTCCTCCCACCCACCCCCGTCTCTGTGGCCACCACCCGCCCCCTTCCCCCTTGAACCCCCCACCCAGCCACCCACCCCTTCCCTGTTGGCCCCACCCACCCACACACCCTCTATATTGTTGTCCCCATCCAACTAGCCCATTCTCTGTTGCCCCCCCACACACCACCACTATCCCTGTTGCCTCTGCCCACCCACCCCCTTCCCTGTCGCCCCCACCCACCCACCTAAACACTTCTGTGTCACCCCCACCCCCTTCCCTGTCACCCTCAACCACCCACCCACTTCCCTGTCACCCCCACCCCCTTCCCTGTCATCACCACCAGTCCACATTCCCTTTCCGGTAGCCCCCACCCACGCATCCACACACCCCCTTTCCCTGTTGCCCCCACCCTTCCACTTCCCTGTCGCCCCCACCTACACACTCCCTTCCCTCTCCCCACCCACCCACCCAAAACATTCGCTGTTCACACCACCCACCCACCCATCCACACACCCCCTTCCTTGTTGCCCCCACTAACCCCCTTCCTTTTGCCGTCCCCACCCACACCCTTCGCTGTTGCCCCCACCCACCCAACACCATCCCTGTGGCCCCCAACCACCCACCCCCTTCTCTGTTGCCCCCACACACCCAACCCTTCCATGTTAACACCACCCACCCCCCCACCCAAACCCATTCCTGTAGCCCCCACCCACACTCTTAACTGTGGCCCCCGCCCACCCACCCACCTCCTTCCCTGTTGACCCACACACTGGCCTATTGCCCCCAGCCACCAACCCAACCCCATCCCTGTTGCCACCACCCACCCACCCACCTCCTTCCGTGTTGCCTACTCCCAGTCACCCCCTTCTCTGTTGCACCCCCACCCACTCACCACCTTCCCTGTTGCCCCACCCAACCACCCACCCACTTCCCTGTTGCCCCCACACACACACACACCCCCTTCCCTGTTGCCCACACCCACCCACTCCCTTCCCTATTGCCCCCTCCCACTAACCCCCTTCTCTGTTGCACCCACCCACCCATCCATTCCCTGTTGCCCCCTCCCACCCACCCATGCACTGCCATGTTGACTCCTCCCACCCACCCCCGTCTCTGTGGCCACCACCCACCCCCTTCCCCCTTGAACCCCCCACCCAGCCACCCACCCCTTCCCTGTTGGCCCCACCCACCCACACACCCTCTACATTGTTGTCCCCATCCAATTACCCCATTCTCTGTTGCCCACCCCACACACCACCACTATCCCTGTTGCCTCTGCCCACCCACCCCCTTCCCTGTCGCCCCCACCCACCCACCTAAACACTTCCGTGTCACCCCCACCCCCTTCTATGTCACCCTCAACCACCCACCCACTTCCCTGTCACCCCCACCCCCTTCCCTGTCATCACCACCAGTCCACATTCCCTTTCCGGTTGCCCCCACCCACGCATCCGCACACCCCCTTTCCCTGTTGCCCCCACCCAGCCACATTCCTGTTGCCCCCACTGACACACGCACACCCTTCACTGTTGCCCCCACCCACCAACCCACCCCCTTCCCTGATGCCACCACCCGCACACCCACCCACACACCCCCTACCCTGTTGCCCCACCCACCCCCTTCCCTGTTGCCCCCACACACCCAACCCCTTTCCTGTTGCTCCCTCCCACCCACACCCTTCCCTGTTGCCCCCACACACCCACACACCCCATTACCTGGTGCCCTCACCCACCAACATGCCCTTCCCGGTTGCCCCCATCCACCCATCCGCACACACACTTCCCTGTTGCACCCACCCACCCAGCCACCCCCTTCCCTGTTGCCCCCTCCCAGTTACCCCTTTCTCTGTTGCATCCCCACACACCCACCACCTTCCCTGTTGCCCCCACTCACCCACATGCCCCCTTCCCTGTTGCCCACACCCACCTAACCACCCCCTTCTCTGTTGGCCCCACCTATGCACCCACCCACATCACTGTTGCCCCCAGCCACCCACCCCCCTTCCTTGTCGCCCCCACATTCCATGTTGCCCCCACACACCCACCCCCTTCCGTGTTGCCCCCACCCATTCTCACACCCAGCAACTTCGCTGTTGCCCCCACCCACCCACACACGCTCTACATTGCTATCCCCACCCAACCACCCCACTCCCTGTTGCCCGCACCCAATGACCCACCCACTTCCCTGTTGCCTCCACACACAGACCCACCCGCCCCCTTGCCTGTTGCCCCCACCCATGAACCCAGCCACTTCCCTGTTCCCCCACCCAGCCACAACCGTCTCTGTTGCCCCACCCAACCACCCACCCACTTCCATGTTGCCCCCACTCAACCACAGACCCACTTTCCTGTTGTCCCCACCCACTTATCACCTTTCCTGTTGCACCTAAGCACCCACCCACAACTTCCCTGTTGCCCCCACCCACTCAGCACCCTCGCTTTTGCCCCCACCCACCCATCCCCGTTCTGTAGCCCCCACCCACCCCCTTCGCTGTTGCCCCCACCCACCCACAAACCCAGCCACTTCCCTGTTGCCACTCACACCAATCCACTTCCCTAATGCCCCAAACCACCTACACACCCACTTTGTTGTTGCCCGCACACTCCGACGCACCTTCCCCCTTCCCTGTTTCCCCCACCAACCTACCCACGCACTTCCCTGTTGCCTCCACCCTCCCCACCTTTCCAAGTCAACCCACTCACCCACCCCCTTTCCTGTCACCCCCACCCACCCACATCCCCACCTCGGTTGCCCCACCCACCCATCTGCACACCCCCTTCCCTGTTGCCCCCACACACACCCTTCCCTGTTGCCCCCACCCACACTCCCTCCCCTTCCCTGTTGCCCCCACCTTCCCTCCCCCTTCGCTATTGCCCCACTTACCCAACACCTTCCCTGTGGTCCCAAACCACCCACCCCCTTCACTGTTGCCCCCACCCACCCACGTACCCCCACTAGCCAACTTGCCCCCTCCCACACACTCACCCCTTCCCTGTTGTCCCCAACGTTCCACCCACACCCATCCTGTTGCCCCGCCCACCCACCCAACCAACACCTTCCCTTTTCCCCCACCCCCTTCCCTGTTGCTCCTTCCCCTGCACAAACACCCTTCTCTGTTGCCCCCACCCACCCACCACCTTTCCTGTTGCCCCCACCCAACGACCCAACCACTTCACTGTTGCCCCCACTCTCCCATACACCACTTCTCTATTGCCACCACCCACCAACCCACCCCCTTCTCTGTTGCCCCCACCCATCCACGCCCTTCCCTGTTGCCCCCTCCCATAAATCCCCTTCTCTGTTGCCCCCACCCACCAACCATCTTCCCTGTTGCTCCCACCCAACCACCCACCTTTCCTGTTGCCCCCACCCAACGACCCACCCACTTCACTGTTGCCCCCATTCACCCATACACCCCCTTCCCTGTTGCCCACACCCACTGACCCACCCCCTTCCCTGTCACCTCCACCGCCTTACTGGTCACCCACACCCACCCACCCACTTCCCTGTTGTCCCCAACTACCCAGCCACCCCTTCCCTGTTGCCCCTCCCAGTCACCCCTTCTCTGTTGCGCCCCCACCCACCCACGCACTTCCCTGTTGCCCCCACCCACCCACACATGCCCTTCCCTGTGGCCCACATCCACCTAACCACCCTCTTCCCTGTTGCCCACACTCACCGACATACCCACCCCCTTCCATTTTGCCCCCACCGACACACCCACCAACTTCACTGATGCCCCCAGCCACCCATCCCCCCTTGCTTGTCGCCCCCACCTTCAATGTTGGCCCCACCCACCCACCCCTTACCGTGTTACCCCCACCCACTTGCCCGTTTCCTCACCCCACCCACCCACCACTATCCCTATTCCCCACACCCACCCACCCGCTTCCCTGTTGCCCCCACCCACCCAATGACCCACCCACTTTCCTGTTGCCCCCCACCCACCCACACAACCCCTTCCCTGTTGCCCCAAACCGATACCCAGGCCCTTCGCTGTTACCCCCACAAACCCACCACATTCCCTGTTGCCCCCACCCACCCACCACATTCCCTGTTGCCCCCACCCACCCAATGACCCACCCACTTTCCTGTTGCCCCCACCCACCCACACAACCCCTTCCCTGTTGCCCCAAACCAACGACCTAGGCCCTTTGCTGTTACCCCCACCCACCCACCCATCCACTTCCCTGTCACCCACACCCACCCACATCCCCTTCCTGGTTGCTCACATCCACCCATCCATACACAGCCTTCCCTGTTGCCCCCAACTACCCAGCCACCCTCTTCACTGTTGGCCCCTCCCAAGCCCCCCACCCACCCACCACCTTCACTCTTGCCCCCACCCAACCACCCACGCACTTCCCTGCTGCCCCACCCACACACACACGACCTTCTCTGTTGCCCATATCCACCTAACCACTCTCTTCCCTGTTGCCCACACCCCCTGACCAACCCACCCCCTTCCCTCTTGCCCCCACCCACCAACAGACCCCCTTCCCTTTTGCCCCACCCACTTGCCTGTTGCCCCCAGCCTCCCACCCACCCCCTTCCCTGTTGCCCCAACCCCCACACCTACCCCCTTCCTAGATGCACAGACTCACCCACCCACCAACACACTTCCCTGTTGCCCCCACACACCCACCCCATTCCCTGTTGCACCCTCCAACAAACCCCCTTCCCTTCCTTGTTGATCCCTCCCACCTACCCACCCACTTGACTGATGCCCCCACACACCCCCTTCCCTGTTGCCACCACCCACTCTCACACCCAGCAACTTTGCTGTTGCCCCCACCCTCCCACACACGCTCTATATTGTTGTCCCCACCCAACCACCCCACTCCCTGTTGCCCGCACCCAATGACCCACCCACTTCCCTGTTGCCCCCACACACAGACCCACCCACCCCCTTGCCTGTCGCCCCCACCAACGAACCCAGCCACTTCCCTGTTCCCCCATCCAGCCACAACCATCTCTGTTGCCCCCACCCAACCACCCACCCACTTCCATGTTGCCCCCACTCAACCTCAGACCCACTTTCCTGTTGTCCCCACCCACTTATCAACTTCCCTGTTGCACCCAAGCACCCACACAGACCTTCCCTGTTGCCCCCAGCCACTCAGCACCTTTGCTTTTGCCCCCACTCACCCATCCCCATTTCTGTAGCCCCCACCACCCCCTTCCCTGTTGCCCCTACCCACCCACAAACCCAGCAACTTCCCTGTTGCCACTCACACCAACCCACTTCCCTATTGCCCCAAACCACCTACACACCCACTTCCTTGTTGCCCCCACACACCGACCCACCCTCCCCCTTCCCTGTTTCCCCCACCGACCTACCCACCCACTTCCCTGTTGCCGCCACCCTCCACCCTTTCCAAGTCGACCCACCCACCCACCCCTTCCCTGTCGCCCCCACCCACCCACATCCCCTCCTCCATTGCCCCACCCACCCATCCGCACAACCCCTTCCCTGTTGCCCCCACCCACACTCCCTCCCCTTCCCTGTTGCCCCCACCTACCCTCCCCCTTCGCTATTGCTCCCACCTACCCAACACCTTCCCTGTGGTCCCAATCCACCCACCACCTTCACTGTTGCCCCCACCCACCCACGTACACCCACTAGCCAACTTGCCCCCTCCCACACACTCACCCCTTCCCTGTTGTCCCCAACCACCCACCCACACCCTTCCTGTTGCCCCCGCCCACCCACCCAAACAACAGCTTCCCTTTTTCCCCCACCCCCTTCCCTGTTGCTCCTTCCCCTGCACACACACTCTTCCCTGTTGCCCCCACCCATCAACACACCCCCTTCCCTGCTGCCCCAACCTACTTGCCTGTTGCCCCCAGCCACCCACCCACCCCTTCCATGTTGCCCCCTCCCACAAACACACTTCTCTGTTGCCCCCACCCACCAATCACCTTCTCAGTTGCTCCCACCCAACCACCCACCACCTTTCCTGTTGCCCCCACCCAACGACCCACCCACTTCACTGTTGCCACCATTCACACATACAGCCCTTCCCTGTTGCCCCCACCCACCGACCCACCACCTTTCCTGTTGCCCCCTCCCATAAACACCCTTCTCTGTTGCCCCCACCCACCCACTTCTCTGTTGCCCCCACCCACCCACCCCCTTCTCTGTTGCCCCCACACACACCCTTCCCTGTTGCCCTCACCCACACTCCCTCCCCTTCCCTGTTGCCCCCACCTACCCTCCCCCTTCACTATTGCCCCCACCTACCCAACACCTTCCCTGTGGTCATAATCCACCCACCCACTTCACTGTTGCCCCCACCCACCCACGTAGCCCCACTAGCCAACTTGCCCCCTCCCAAACACTCACCCCTTCCTGTTGCCCCCACCCACCCACCCAACAAACCCCTTCCCTTTTTCCCCGACCCCCTTCTCTGTTGCTCCTTCCCCTGCACACACACCCTTCCCTGTTGCCCCCACCCATCAACACACCCCCTTCCCTGCTGCCCCCACCTACTTGCCTGTTGCCCCCAGCCACCCACCCACCCCATTCCATGTTGCCTCCACCCACAAACCCCCTTCTCTGTTGCCCCCACCTACCAACCACCTTTCCTGTTGCCCCCACTCAATTACCCACCCACTTCACTGTTGCCCCCATCCACCCAACCCCTTCCCTGTTGCCCCCTCCCACAAACCCCCTTCTCTGTTGCCCCCACCCACCACTCACCTTCCCTGTTGCTCCTACCCAACCACCCACCTTTCCTATTGCCCCCACCCAACGACCCACCCACTTCACTGTTGCCCCCACTCACCCACACACCCCTTTCCCTGTTGCCCCCACCCACTGACCCACCCCCTTCCCTGTCGCCTCCACCCTGTCGCCCACACCCACCCACCCACTTCCCTGTTGCCCCCACCCACCCATCCACCCCCTTCCCTGTTGCTCCTCCCAGTCACCCCTTCCCTGTTGCCCCCACCCACCCACACATGCCCTTCCCTGTTGCCCACCTCCACCTAACCACCTTCTTCCCTGTTGCCCACACCCACCGACCCACCCACCCCCTTCAATTTTGCCGCCACCGACACACCCACCAACTTCACTGATGCCCCCAGCCACCCATCCCCCTCTTTCTTGTCGACCCAACTTCCATGTTGGCCCGCCCCACCCACCCACCCCTTTCTGAGTTGCCCCACCCACGAACCACTTTCCCTGTCACCCCCCACCCTCTTGCCCGTTGCCCCCACCCACCCACCCACCACCATCCCTATTCCCCACATCCACCCACATGCTTCCCTGTTGCCCCCTCCCACACAACCCTTCTCTGTTGCCCCCACCCACCCACCACATTCCCTGTTGCCCCCACCCAATGACCCACCCACTTTCCTGTCGCCCACACCCACCCACATCCCCTGCCCGGTTGCTCACACCCACCCATCCATACACACCCTTCCCTGTTGCCCCCACCTACCCAGCCACCCTCTTCCGTGTTGGCACCTCCCTATCACCCCCTTCTGTGTTGCCCCCCCACCCACCCACCACCTTCACTATTACCCCCACCCAACCACCCACGCACTTGCCTGCTGCCTCACCCACCCACACACGCCCTTCCCTGCTGCCCACATCCACCTAACCACTCTCTTCCCTGTTGCCCACACCCTCTGACTCACCCACCCCCTCCCTGTTGCCCCCACCGACGTACCCACCAACTTCACTGATCCCCCCAGCCACCCACCCACCCATCCTTGTCGTCCCCACCCACCCACACACCCACCCCCTTCCGTGTTGTCCCCACTCACCCACCACCATCCCTTTTGCCACCACCCACCCACCACCTTCCCTGCTGCCCACACCCAATGACTCACCCACTTCCCTGTTGCCCCCACCCACCAACACAACCCCTTCCCTGTTGCCCCCAACCAATGACCCACCCCCTTCCCTGTTAGAACCCACACTGACCCACCCACCCCCTTCCCTGTCGCACCCCCCTACCCACCCAACCACTTCTGTGTCACCACCACCCACTTCCCTGTTGCCCACATCCACCCACACCCTTCCCTGTCACCCCAACCCACCCATATTCCATTCCCGGTTGCCCAAACCCACCCATCCGCACACCACCTTCCCTGTTGCCGCTCCCCACCTACACACCCACATCCTTCCCTGTTGCCCCCACCCACCAACCCTCCTCTTCCCTGATACCACCACCTTCTCACCCACACATACACCGCCGACCCTATTGCCCCCACCCACCCTCTTCACTTTTGCCGCCATCCACCCACCCAACCCCTTTCCTGTTGCCCGCACCCAACCACCCCCTTCCCTTTTGCCCCCACCCACCAGCTTCGCTGTTGCCCCCACCGTCCCAACACCTTCCCTGTGGCCCAAATCCACCCACCACCTTCCCTGTAGCCCCCACCAACCCACCCACCCCCTCTATCCAGCTTGCCCCCTCCCACCCATCCACCCCTTCCCTGTTGCCCCTAACCTCCCACCCAAACCCTTCCCTGTTGCTCCCACCCACCCACATAACCCCGTCCCTGTTGCCCCTACCCACCCACCCACACCCTTCCCTGTTGTCCCAACTCACCCACCTACCCTCTTCCTAGTTGCACCCAATCACCCACCCACTAACACACTTCCCTGTTGTCCCCACACACTCACCACCCTCGCTGTTCACCCCACCCACGCAACCACCCACCCACTTCCCTGTTGCACCCACCCACTCACCACCTTCGTTTTTGCCCCCATCCACCCATCCTCCATCTCTGTGGCCCCCACCCATCTCCTTCCCTCTTGCCCTCACCGCCCCACTTACACCTTCTCTGTTGCCCCTACCCAACCACCTACCCACCCACTTCGCTTTTGACCCCACCCAACATCCCACCCACTTCCCTTTGGCCCCCAAACACCGACCCACCCACCCCTTCCCTGTTTCCCCCACCGACCCACCCACCTACTTCCCTGTCACCCCCAGCCACCCACCAACTTCGCTGTTGCACCCAGACACCCAACCCCATCTCTGTGGCCCCCGCCCACCCACAAACATCCTTCCCTGTTGCCCCCAACCACCCACCCCCTTCCCTGTTGCCCCCATTAACCCACCACTTTCCCTGTTGCCGCCACCCTCCTAACAACCCCCTTCCCTGTTGCCCCAATCACATAACCACCACGTTTCCCTGTTGAGCCCATCCACTTAACCACCCCCTTCCTTGTTGCTCCCACCATATTACCCAGCCCCATTCCCTGTTGCCCCCACCCACCCACCCACTACCTTCACTGTCGCCCACACTGACCCACCCCTTTCCATCTCCCCACCCACCTAACCACCCCTTTCCCTGTTACCCCCACCCACCATCTTCCCTGTTGCCCCCACCCATCCACCCAACCCCTTTTCTGTTGCCCCCACACACCCACCCACCCACCCACTTCCCTCTTGCCCCCACCCACCCACCCAACATCTTCCCTGTCGCCCACACTCACTCACCGCTTTCCCTCTCCCCACCCACCCACCCACACCCTTCCATGTTGCCCCCACACACCCACCCACCCCTTCCCTCTCTCACCCACCTACCCACCCCCTTCCCTTTAGACTCCACCCATTCACCCACCCACCCCCTACGCTGGAGCCCACACCCACCCAACCACCCACCCCCTTCCCTGTTGCCTCCCCCCACCTTCCTACTTCACTGTTGGCCGCACCCACCCAACAGCTTCCCTGTGGCCCCCAACCACCCACCCCCTTCCCTGTTGCCGACACCCACCCACCACCTTCCCTGGTGACCGCACCCACACACTCACCACCCACCCCCATTCCTGTGGACCCCACACACACACTTCCCTCTTGCCCCCTCCCATCCACCCACACACTTCCCTGATGCACCCTCCCACACTCTCACCCCCTTCCCTGTTGTCGATGCTGACCCACTCCCTTCCCTGTTGCCCCCAGCCACCCACCCACCCCTTCCCTGTTGCCCCCACCCACTCACCCACACCCTTCCCTGTTGCCCCCACCCCCTTCCCTGCTGCCTCAAGACACGCACCCACCCCCGTCTCTGGCCCCCACCCACTCCCTTCCCTCTTGACCCCACCCAAACACCAACTCCTTCCCACTTGCCCCCACCCACCCACAAACCCAGCCACTTCCCTCTTGCCCCCACCCACCCCCTTCATTGTTGCCCCCACACAACCAGCCACCCACTTTCCAGTTGACCCCACCCACCTACCCACCTGCTTCGCTGTTGCCCCCACACAACAAGCCACCCACTTTCCAGTTGACTGCACTCACCCTCCCACACCCTTCCCTGTTACCCCCACCCACCCACTACCT
This sequence comes from Carcharodon carcharias, assembly GCF_017639515.1. NCBI lineage: Eukaryota > Metazoa > Chordata > Chondrichthyes > Lamniformes > Lamnidae > Carcharodon > Carcharodon carcharias. Next base: position 27,421,092 of record NC_054494.1, on the reverse strand, counting down.
ACACTGTTGCCACCACCCACCCACCCACCCCCTTTCCTGTTGCCCCCAACACTCACCACCTTCCCTGTTTCCCCCACCCACCCACCCCCTTCCCTGTTGCCCCACCCACCCATGCCGTTCCCTGTTGTCCCCACCTACCCACACCCTTCCCTGTTCCCCCCACATACCCACCTCTTCCCTATTGCCCCGACCCACCCTCCCCCTTCCCTGTTGCCCCCACCCACCCCCTTCCCTGTTGCCCCCACCCACCCACCCACACCTTTCCCTGTTGCCCCATTCACCCACGCCCTTCCCTGTTGCCCCCACCCACTCAACCCCATCTCTGTGGCCCCCACCCAAACCCTTCCCTCTAGAACACACACACCAACCCACCCCTTCCCTGTTGCCCCCACCCAACTAGCCACCCCCTTCCTTGTTGCTCCCACCCACCCACCCACCCTGTCTCTGTGTCCCCCAGCAACCCACCCACTCACCTCTTCCCTGTTGCCCCCATACACCTAACCACACCCTTCCCTGTTGGTCCAACAACCTAACCACCCCCTTCCCTGTTGCACCCACCCACCCACCCACCACCTTCCCTCTTGCACCCACCCACCCTCATCCCTGTTGCCCCCACACTCCCACCAACCCCCTTCCCTGTTGCCCCACATACCCAGCCGCACCCTTCCCTGTTACCCGACCCACCCACCCCCTTCCCTGTTGCCCTCTTCCACCCACACACCCCATTAACTTTAGCCCCCTTAAACCCACCCAAACCCTTCCCTCTTTCACCCATCCCATTCCATGTAGCCCCCACACACCCCCTTCCCTGTTGCCCCCACACACCCACCACCCTCGCTGTTAACCCCACCCATGCAACCACCCACCCACTTCCCTGTTGCACCCACCCACTCACCACCTTCACTTTTGCCCCCATCCACCCATCCCCCATCTCTGTGGCCCCCACCCACCCCCTTCCCTCTTGCCCCCACCGCCCCACTCACCCCTACCCTGTTGCCCCCACCCACCCAGCCCTTCCCTGTTGCCCCCACCCACACCCTTCCCTGTTGCCCCCACCCACCCAGCCACCCACTCCCTTCCCTATTGCCCTGACCCACCCACCACCTTCCCTGTTGCCCCCACCCAACTACCCACCCCCTTCCTTGTTGCCCCACCCACCCATCCACCCTGTCTCTGTGTCCCCCAGCAACCCACCCACCCACCTTTTCCCTGTTGTCCCCATACACCTAACCACACCCTTCCCTGTTGGTCCAACAACCTAACCACCCCCTTCCCTGTTGCACCCACCCACCCACCCACCACCTTTCCTCTTGCACCCACCCACCCTCATCCCTGTTGCCCCCACACTCCCACCAACCCCCTTCCCAGTTGCCCCACATACCCAGCCACACCCTTCCCTGTTACCCAACCCACCCACCCCCTTCCCTGTTGCCCTCTTCCACCCACACACCCCATTAACTTTAGCCCCCTCAAACCCACCCAAACCCTTCCCTCTTTCACCCATCCGATTCCATGTAGCCCCCACCCACCCCCTTCCCTGTTGCCCCCACACACCCACCACCCTCGCTGTTCACCCCACCCACGCAACCACCCACCCACTTCCCTGTTGCCCACACCCAACCACCCACCCACTTCCCTGTTACACCCACCCACTCACCACCTTCGCTTTTGCCCCCATCCACCCATCCCCCATCTCTGTTGCCCCTACCCAACCACCTACCCACCCACTTCGCTTTTGACCCCACCCACCGTCCCACCCACTTCCCTTTGGCCCCCACACACCGACCCACCCACCTTCCCTGTTTTCCCCAACGACCCACCCACCCACTTCCCTGTCACCCCCACACACGCACCACCTTCGCTGTTGCACCCACGCACCCAACCCCGTCACTGTGGCCCCCACCCACCCACAAACACCCTTCCCTGTTGCCCCCACCCACCCACCCCCTTCCCTGTTGCCCCCATTAACCCACCAATTTCCCTGTTGCCCCCCACCGCCCTAACAACCCCCTTCCCTGTTGCCCCCAATCACATAACCACCACGTTTCCCTGTTGAGCCCATCCACTTAACCACCCCCTTCCCTGTTGCTCCCACCCTATTACCCAGCCCCATTCCCTGCTGCCCCCATCCACCCACCCACTACCTTCACTGTCGCCAACACTAACCCACCTCTTTCCATCTTCCCACCCACCTAACCACCCCATTCCCTGTTACCCCCACCCACCATCTTCCCTGTTGCCCCCACCCATCCACTCAATCCCTTTTATGTTGCCCCCACACACCCACCCACCCCCTTCCCTGTTGCCCCCACCCACCCACCCAACATCTTCCCTGTCGCCCACACTCACTCACCCCTTTCCCTCTCCCCACCCACCCACCCACCCACGCACACCCTTCCCTGTTGCCCTCACACACCCACCCACCCCCTTCCCTCTATCACCCACCTACCCACCCCCTTCCCTTTAGACTCCACCCATTCACCCACCCAACCCCTACCCTGGAGCCCACACCCACCCAACCACCCACCCCCTTCCCTGTTGCCCCCACCCACATACCCACCCCCTTCCCTGTTGCCTCCCCCCACCTACATACTTCACTGTTGGCCGCACCCACCCAACAGCTCCCTGTGGCCCGCAACCACCCAACCCCTTGCCTGTTGCCGACACCCACCCACCACCTTCCCTGGTGACCGCACCCACACACTCACCACCCACCCCCATTCCTGTGGACCCCACACACACACTTCCCTCTTGCCCCCTCCCATCCTCTCACCCCCTTCCCTGGTGTCGATGCCGACCCACCCCCTTCCCTGTTGCTCCAGCCATCCACCCACCCCTTCCCTTTTGCCCCCACCCACCCACACACCCCCTTCCCTGTTGCCCCCACCCACTCACCCACCCCCTTCCCTGTTGCCCCCACCCCCTTCCCTGCTGCCTCAAGACACGCACCCACCCCTGTCTCTGGCCCCACCCACTCCCTTCCCTCTTGACCCCACCCAAACACCAACTCCTTCCCACTTGCCCCCACCCACCCACAAACCCAGCCACTTCCCTCTTGCCCCCACCCACCCCCTACATTGTTGCCACCACACAACCAGCCACCCACTTTCCAGTTGGCCCCACCCACCTTCCCACCCACTTCGCTGTTGCCCCCACACAACCAGCCCACCCAATTTCTGGGATTGACTGCACCCACCCTCCCACCCCCTTTCCTGTTGCCCCCACACACGCACCACCTTCCCTGTTGCCCCACCCACCCACGCCATTCCCTGTTGTCCCCACCTACCCACACCCTTCCCTGTTCCCCCCACATACCCACCCCTTCCCTATTGCCCTGACCAACCCTCCCCCTTCCCTGTTGCCCCCACCCACTCACACACACCCTTCTCTGTTGCCCTCACACACCCACCCACCCCCTTCCCTCTCTCACCCACCTACCCACCCCCTTCACTTTAGACTCCACCCATTCACCCACCCACCCCCTACCCTGGAGCCCACACCCACCCAACCACCCACCCCCTTCCCTGTTGCCCCCACCCACCTACCCACCCCCTTCCCTGTTGCCTCCCCCCACCTACCTACTTCACTGTTGGCCGCACCCACCCAACAGATTCCCTGTGGCCCCCAACCTCCCACCCCCTTCCCTGTTGCCGACACCCACCCACCACCCTCCCTGGTGACCGCACCCACACGCTCACCACCCACCCCCATTCCTGTGGACCCCACACACACACTTCCCACTTGCCCCCTCCCATCTACCCACACACTTCCCTGATTCCCCCTCCCACCCTCTCACCCCCTTCCCTGTTGTCGATGCTGACCCAGCCCCTTCCCTGTTGCCCCCAGCCACCCACCCACCTCTTCCCTGTTGCCCCCACCCCCTTCCCTGCTGCCTCCAGACACGCACCCACCCCCGTCTCTGGCCCCCACCCACTCCCTTCCCTCTTGACCCCACCCAAACACCAACTCCTCCCCACTTGCCCCCACCCACTCACAAACCCAGCCACTTCCCTCTTGCCCCCACCCACCCCCTTCATTGTTGCCCCCACACAACCAGCCACCCACTTTCCAGTTGACCCCACCCACCTACCCACCTGCTTCGCTGTTGCCCCCACAGCCAGCCACCCACTTTCCAGTTGACCCCACCCACCTACCCACCCGCTTTGCTGTTACCCCACACAACCAGCCACCCACTTTCCAGTTGACCCCACCCACCCTCCCACACCCTTCCCTGTTACCCCCACCCACCCACTACCTAAGCTGTTGCCACCACCCACCCACCCACCCACCCCCTTTCCTGTTGCCTCCACACACTCACCACCTTCCCTGTTTCCCCCACCCACACACCCCCTTCCCTGTTGCCCCACCCACCCATGCCATTCATTGTTGTCCCCACCTACCCACACCCTTCCCTGTTCCCCCCACATACCCACCCCTTCCCTATTGCCCCGACCCACCCTCCCCCTTCCCTGTTGCCCCCACCCACACACCCACCCCCTTCCCTGTTGCCCCCACCCACCCACCCACACCTTTCCCTGTTGCCCCTTGCACCCACGCCCTTCCCTGTTGCCCCCACCCACTCAAACCCGTCTATGTGGCCCCCACGCATACCCTTCCCTCTAGAACCCACACACTAACCCACCCCTTCCCTGTTGCCCCCACCCACCCCCTTCCCTGTTGCCCCCACCCACACCCTTCCCTGTTGCCCTGACCCACCCACCACCTTCCCTGTTGCCCCCACCCACACCCTTCCCTGTTGCCCTGACCCACCCACCACCTTCCCTGTTGCCCCCACCCAACTACCCACCCCCTTCCTTGTTGCCCCCACCCACCCACCCACCCTGTCTCTGTGTCCCCCAGCCACCCACCCACCCACCTTTTCCCTGTTGCCCCCATACACCTAACCACACCCTTCCCTGTTGGTCCAACAACCTAACCACCCCCTTCCCTGATGCACCCACCCACCCACCCACCACCTTCCCTCTTGCACCCATCCACCCTCATCCCTGTTGCCCCCACACTCCCACCAAACCCCTTCCCTGTTGCCCCACATACCCACCCACCCGCTTCCCTGTTGCCCTCTTCCACCCACACACTTCATTAACTTTAGCTCCCTCAAACCCACCCAAACCCTTCCCTCTTTCACCCATCCCATTCCATGTAGCCCCCACCCACCCCCTTCCCTGGTGCCCCCACCCACCCACTCACCCACACCCTTCCCTTTTGCACCCTCCCACCCACCCACCCCGTTCACTGTTTCCCCCTCCCACCCACTGACCCACTTCCCTGTTGCCCCCTTCCACTCACCACCTTCCCTGTTACACCCACCCACTCTCCCTCTTTCATGTTGCCCCCACCCACCCACCCACCCCCTTCCCTGTTGCCCCAGTGCCCTAACCAGCCCTTCCCTGTTGCCCCCACCCACACACCCACCCCCTTCCCTGTTGCCCCCAGCCCCCTAACCACTCCCTTCCCAGTTGCTCCCACCCACCCACCCATCACTTTCCCTCTTGCCCCTACCCACCCTCATCCCTGTTACCCCACCTATGCACCCCCTTCCCTTTTGCCCCCTTCCACCCACACACCCCTTTACCTGTTGTCCCCACACACCCACCCACCCCCTTCCCTCTCTCACCCACCTACCCACCCCCTTCCCTTTAGAGTCCACCCACACATCCATCCACCCCTTCCCTGTTGCCCACCCCACCCACCTCCTTCGCTGTTGCCACCACCCACTCACCCACCACCTTCCCTCTTGCACCCACACACCCACCCACCACCTTCCCTGTCACCCATACTCACACACCCCTTTCCATCTCCCCACCCACCCAACCACCCCTGTCCCTGTTGCCCCCACCCACCCACCCACCCCCTTCCCTGTTGCACCCACCCCCGTCTCTGGCCCCCACCCACTCCCTTCTCTTTTGCCCCCACCCACCCACCCCCTTCCCTGTTGCCCTCACCCCCTTCCCTGTTACCCCCACCCACCCACATCTCCATGGCCCCTACCCACCCCCTTCCCTCTTCACACTACCCAAACACCCACCCCTTCCCTGTTGCCCACAATCACCCATCCACAATCTTACCTGTTGCACCCACCCTCCCACACCCTTCCCTGTTGCCCCCACACACTCACCATTTATGCTGTTGCCCCCACCCACCCAACACCGGCTCTGTGGCCCCCACCCACCCATAAACAACCTTCCCTGTTGCCCCCACCCACCCAACCCAGTCTCTGTGGCCCCCACCCACACCCTTCCCTCTAGACCCCACACACCAACCCACCGATTCCCGGTTGACGCCCACCCACCCACCCCCTTCCCTGTTACCCCCACCCACCCACCCCCTTCCATGTTGCCTCCAACCACCCACATACTTCCCTGTTGCCCCCACACACCCACCTCCTTCCCTATTGCCCCCAACCACACACCCCCTTCCCTCTTGCCTCCACCCACCCACCCCCTTCCCTGTTGCCCCCACCCACACACCCACACCCTTCCCTGTTGCCCCCACCCACCCACACACCCCCTTCCCTGTTGACCCCACCCCTATAACCACACCTTCCCTGTTGCCCCCACCCCTTCCCTGTTGCCCCCACCACCCATCCACCCCCTTCCCTGTTGCCCCCACCCACCTAACCACTCGTTTCCCTGTTGCCTCCACCCAACTAACCAGACCCTTCCATGTTGCACCCACCCACCCACCACTGTCACTGTCGCCTACACTCACTCAGCCCTTTCCCTCTCCCCACCCAACCAACCACTGCGTTCCCTGTTGCCCCCACCCAAACCCTTCCCTGTTGCCCCCACCCACCCACCCACACCATTCCCTGTTGACCCCACATACCCACTCACTGCCTTCCCTGTTACCCCACTTACCCACCCCCTTCCCTGTTGCCCCCACACTCCCACCCATCCCCTTCCCTCTGTCACCCACCTACCCACCCCCTTCCCTGTAGACTCCACCCACACACCCACCCACCCGCTTCCCTGGTGCCCCCACCCACCTACCCAACCCCTTCCCTGTTGCCCACCCCACCCACCTCCTTTGCTGTTGCCACCACCCACCCACCCACTTCCCTGTTGCCCCCACCCACACACCCACAAACCCACCCCCATTCCTGTGGACCCCACACACACCTTTCCTTCTTGCCCCCTCCCACCCACCCACCCACTTCCCTGTTTTGTCCTCCCACGCACTCACCCCCTTCCCTCTTGCCCCCACACACCAACACATCCCCTTCCCTGTCGCCCCCACACACGCACCCACCCCATCTCTGTGGCCCACACCCACCCTCTTCCTTCTTGACCCCACCCACACACCAAACACTTCCCACTTGCCCCCACCCACCCACAAACCCTGCCACTTCCCTGTTGCCAACACCCACCCCCTTTTCTGTTAACCCCACACAACCAGCCACCCACTTTCCTGTTGACCCAATCCACCTACCCACCCACTTCCCTGTTGCCCCCCCCCACTCATTAGCTTCCCTGTTGCCCCCACCCACCCACCCACTCCCTTACGTGTTGCCCCCACCCAAACACCCACACACTTCCCTGTTGCTCCCTTCCACCCATCCCCTTCCCTGTTCCCCTAACCCACCCGCCGTCTTTTCTGTTGACCCCACCCAAACACCAACCCTCTTCCCTGTTGCCCCCACCCACCCTCAGCCTTCCCTGTTTCCCAACCCATCCAACCCACCCTCTTCCCTGCTGTCCCCACCTACCCCAAACCCAGCCACTTCCCTGTTATCCTCACCCACATTCCGCCTTCTCTGTTGCCCCCACCCAAACAGCAAACCTGGTCCCTGTTCCCCCCATTCACCTACCCACCCCCTCCCCTGTTGCCCCACCCAAACAGCCACCCCCTTCCATGTTGCCCCCACCCACCCACCCACCTCCTTCCCTTTTGCCCACACCCACCCACCCACCCCCTTTCCTGGTGCCCCCACTCACCCACCCACCCCCTGCCCTGTTGCCCCCACCCACCGCCAAACCCAGCCACTACCCTGTTACCCTCACCCACCCACCACCTTCTCTGTTGCCCCCACACAAACACCAAACCTCTTTCCTGTTCCCCCCATTCACCTACCCACCCCCTTCCCTGTTGCCCACACACAGCTACCCACCCCTTCCCTGTTGCCCCCACACACCAACCCATCCCATTCCCTGTCATCCCCACCCACCCACCCACCCCCTTCCCTCTCCCCATCAACAACCTACCCACCCTCTTCCCTCTCCCCACCCACTCACCCCCTTCCCTCACCCCATCAGCCCACCCACCTCCTTCCCTCTCCCCACCCACCCACCCACCATGTTCTCTCTCCCCACCCACCCATCCACCCACCCTCCCCATTCCCTCTCACCACCCATCGACCCATAACCCCTTCCATGTCGACCCTACCCACCCACCCATTTCCTTGTTGCAACCAAACACCTACCCTCTTCCGTGTCGCCCACACCCACCCTCCCTTCCCAATCGCACCCACCCACCCACATCCCCATCTTTGTTGCCCCCACACTCCCACCCCCTACCCTGTTGCCCGGACTCACCCACCCCCTTCCCTTTTGAACCCACACATCCATCACCTTCCCTGTTGCCCCCAACCATGCCTTCCCTGTTGGCCCCATGCAACCACCCTCCCCCTTCACTGTTGACCCCGCCCAACCACCCACACATTTCCCTGTTGCGCCAACCACCTACCCACACCTTTTCTCTGTTGTCCCCACCCGCCGACCCACTCACCCCTTCCCTGTCGCCCACACCAACCCACACCCTTCCCATTCGCCCCCACCCTCTTCCCTTTCAACCCCACCCACCACCCCCCTTCCCCCTCCCCACACACCCACCCACCAACCACCATCCCTCTTGCCCCCACAAACCCATTCACACACCCCTTCACTGTTGCCCCCCACCCACTCACCCAACCCTTCCCTGTTGCCCACTCCCACGGCTTCCTTCTAGCCCCCACCCACACACCCCATTCCCTGTTGCCCCCACCCAGCCACCCACTCCCTTCCATGTTAGCCCCACCCACCTACCGACCCCCCTCCCTATTGTCCCCACCAACCCACCCACCCCCTTCCCTTTTTCCCCCACCCACCCCCTTCCCTCTCCCCACCCATCCACACCATTCCCTTTCACCCCCACCTACCCACCCCCTTCCCTATCACCCCCACCCGACAACCCTTCCCTGTCACCCTCACCCACCCATCCCCTTCCCTCTCCCCATCCCCCCACCAACCAATCACCTTCCCTCTTGCCCCCACCCACCCATCCACACACCCCCTTCCATGTTGCCCCCACACAACCCATTCCCTGTTGCCCCCACCCACCCCCTCCATGTTGCCCCCACCCACCAACCCATTCCCTTCCCGGTTACCCCCACCCACCCACATACCCCCTTCCCTGTTGCACCAACACGCACACCCACCCTCTTCTCTGTTGCCCCCACCCACCCACCCAGCTCCTTATCTGTTGCCCCCACCCACCCACCCCTTTCCTGTTGCCACCACCCACCCCTTCCCTGTTGCCCCCATACACCAACCCCCTTCCCTGTTGCCCCAAACACCTACCCACACTCTTTCTCTGTTGTACCCACCCACTGACCCACTCACCCACTTCCCTGTTGCCCCCACCCAAACACCCACCCCCTTCCCTGTTGCCCCCACACACCCAGCCAGCCCCTTCCCTGTTGACCGCATCCACCCACACCATTCCCTGTTACCCCCACCCGCCCACCCACTCCCTTCTCTGTTGCCCCCACCCAAACACCCAAACCCTTCCCTGTTGCCCCCACCCAAACACCCACACCCTTTACATTGCTCCCACCCATCCAAACACCACCTTCCCTGTTGGCCCATCCACCCACCCATCCCCTTTCCTGTTGCCCCCACCCGCCCACCTCCTTGTTGCCCCCACACTCTCACGCCCTTCCCTGTTGCCCTCACCCACTCACGCCCTTCCCTGTTGACCCCACCAACAAACCGCCTTCCATGTTGCCCCCACTAACACACCCCCTTCCCTGTTACCCCATGCACTGAACCCACCCCCTTCTCTTTTGACCCTCCCACACACCCTGCCACACCCTTCCCTGTTACCCCACCCACCCAACACAACACCTTCCCTGTTGCCTCCACCAACCCACCCACACGCTCCATTACCTGTTGCCCCTTCAAACCCACCCACCCCTTCCATGTTGCACCCACCCACGCACCCTCTTCCGTGTCGCCCACACCCACCCTCCATTCCCAATCACGTCCACCCACCCACATCCCCTTCCCTGTTGCCCTCAAACACCCATCCCCTTCCCTGTTGCCCTGACCCACCGACAACCTTCCCTTTTGAACCCACACATCCACAACCTTCCCTGTTACCCCAACCACCCCTTCCCTGTTGCCCCCAACAGACCACCCACACACTTCCCTGTTGCTCCCGCCCAAACACCCACCCCCTTACCTGTTGCCCCAACCACCTACCCACACCTTTTCGCTGTTGTCCCCACCTGCTGACCCACTCACCCCTTCCCTGTCGCCCACACCAACCCAACCCCTTCCCATTCGCACGCACCCCCTTCCCTTTCACCCCCACCCACCAACCACCTTCCCTCTTGCCCCCACACACATATTCACACACCCCCTTCCCTGTTGCCCCCCACCCACTCATCCACCCCTTCCCTGTTGCCCACACCCACTGCTTCCCTCTAGCCCACACCCACACACCCCCTTCCCTGTTGCCCCCACCCAGCCACCCAAACACTTCCATGTTAGCGCCACCCACCTACCAACCCCCTTCCCTGTTGCCCCCACCCACCAAAACACCCTTCCCGGTTGACTCCACCTACCCACCCACACACTTCACTTTTTCCCCCACTCACCCCCCTCCGTCTCCCCACCCACCCACACCCACGCTCTTCTCTTTGCCCCGACCTACCCACCCCCTTCCCTTTTGATTCCACCCACCCACCCCTTTCCCTGTTGCCCCCACTCACCCACCAACCCCCTTCCATGTTGCCACCATCCACCCACCCAGCCTCTTCCCTGTTGCCCCCACCCACCCTCCCACACACCCACTTCCCTGTTGCCCCCAACCTCTCACCCAGCCCTTTCCCTGTTGCCCCAAACACTCACCCCTTCCCTGTTGCCCCCACACACTTACCCCCTTGCTTTTAACCCCAACCCACCAGCCCCCTTCCCTGTTGCCCCAACCACCTACCCACACACTTTCCCTGTTGTACCCACCCACTGACCCACTCACCCCTTCCCTGTGGCCCCCTCCCACCCCCAAACCCAGCCACTTCCCTGTTCCCCCAACCCACCTGCCGCCGTCTCTGTTGCCCCCACCCAAAAACCAACCCTCTTCCCTGTTGCCCCACACACCCACCCACACACTTCCCTGTTGCCCCACCCACACACCCACACCCTTCCCTGTTGCCCCCAACCCACCCGCTTCCCTGTTGCCCCGACCCCCATCCCTGTTGCAACCACCCACCCACACACCCTAGACCTGTTGCCCCCACCACCCCCTTCACGGTAGCCCCCAGCCAAACACCCACCCCCTCCCCTGTTGCCCCACCCAAGCAGCCACCCCCTTCCGTGTTGACCCCACCCATCCACCCAACCCTTTGCAGTTTCCCCACCCACCCACCCCCTTCCCTGTTGCCCACAATCACCCACCCACCTCCTTCCCTGTTGCCCCCACCCACCCCTTCCCTGTTTCCCCCACCCACCCACCCACCCCCTTCCCTGTTGCCTCCACTCTCCCACCCACCCCCTTCCCTGTTGCCCCCACCCATCCAGCCACATCACTGTTGCCCAACCAACGCACACCCTTCCCTGCTACCCCACCCAGCCACTCCACCCCCTTCCCTGTTGTCCCCACCCACCACCAAACACAGCAACTACCCTGTTACCCTCACCCACCCACCACCTTCTCTGTTGCCCCCACACAAACACCAAACCTCTTCCCTGTTCCCCCCATTCACCTACACACCCCCTTCCCTGTTGCCCCCACGCAGCTACCCACCCCTTCCCTGTTGCCCTCACACACCCACCCATCCCATTCCCTGTCATCCCCACCCACCCTCGCACCCACTTCCCTCTCCCCACCCACCCACACACCTTGTTCCCTCTCCCCACCCATCCACCCACCCACCCCATTCCCTCTCACCACCCATCCACCCACATCCTCTTCCATGTCGACCCTACCCACCCACCACTTTCCTTGTTGCACCCAAACAATCACCCTCTTCCATGTCGCCCACAACCACCCTCACTTCCCAATCGCGCCCACCCACCCACATCCCCATCTCTGTTGCCCCCACACACCCACCCCCTACCCTGTTGCCCCAACTCACCCACAGCCTTCCCTGTTACCCCACCCAGCTACCCACCCCTTCCCTGTTGCCCCCACACACCCTCCCATCCCATTCCCTGTCATCCCCACCCACCCACGCACCCCCGTCCCTCCCCCCACCCACCCACCCACCATGCTCCCTCTCCCCACCCATCCACCCACCCACCCCATTCCCTCTCACCACCCATCCACCCACATCCCCATCCATGTCGAGGCCTACCCACCCACCACTTTCCTTGTTGCACCCAAACAATCACCCTCTTCCATGTCGCCCACACCCACCCTCACATCCCAATTGCGCCCACCCACCCACATCCCCATCTCTGTTGCCCCCACACACCCACCCCTACCCTGTTGCCCCAACTTACCCACAGCCTTCCCTGTTACCCCACCCAGCCACCCCACCCCCTTCCCTGCTGTCCCCACCCACCACCAAACCCTGCAACTACCCTGTTACGCTCACCCACTGCCTTCTCTGTTGCTCCCATAAAAACACCATACCTCTTCGCTGTTCCCCCAATTCACCTACCCACCCCCTTCCCTGTTGCCCCCACCCAGCTACCCACCCCTTCCCTGTTGCCCCCACACACCCACCCATCCCTTTCCCTGTCAGCCCCACCCACCCTCGCACCCCCTTCCCTCTCCCCACCCACCCACCCACCATGTTCCCTCTCCCCACCCATCCACCCACATCCCCTTCCATGTCGACCCTACCCACCCACCCCTTACCTTGTTGCACCCAAACAATCACCCTCTTCCATGTCACCCACAACCACCCTCACTTCCCAATCGCGCCCACCCACCCACATCCCAATCTCTGTTCCCCCACACACCCACCCCCTACCCTGTTGCCCTGACTCACCCACCCCCTTCCCTTTTGAACCCAAACATCCATCCCTTTCCCTCTTGCCCCCAACCACCTTCCCTCTTGCCCCCACATACAAATTCACACACCCCCTTCCCTGTTGCCCCCCACCCACTCATCCACCACTTCCCTGTTTCACACACCCACCACTTCCCTCTAGCCCCCACCAACACACCCCCTTCCCTGTTGCCCCCACCCAACCACCCACCCCCTTCCATTTTAGCGCCACCCACATACCGACCCCCTCCCTGTTGCCCCCACCCATCCAACCACCCCTTACCTGTTGCCCCCACCTACCCACGCAACCCCTTCCCTTTTTCCCCCACCCACCCCCTTCCCTCTTCCCACCCACCAACACCCACCCCCTTCCCTTTTGATTCCACCCACCAACCCCATTCCCGGTTGCCCCCAATCATCCACCAACTTCCTTCCATTTTCCCACCATCCACCAACCCAGTTTCTTCCATGCTGCCACAACCAACCCACTTCCCTGTTGCCCCTACCCTCCCACGCACCCCCTTCACTGTTATCCCCACCCACCCACCCACCCCTTCCTTGTTGCCCCCGCCCTCCCACCCAGCCCTTTCCCTGTTGCCCCAAACACCCATCTCTTCCCTGTTGCCCCCACAAACTCACCCCCTTCCCATTTTCCCCCACCCACCAGCCCCCTTCCCTGTTGCCCCAACCACCTACCCACACACTTTCTCTGTTGTACCCACCCACTGACCCACTCACCCCTTCCCTGTTGCCACCACTCACCCACCAACCCTCTTCCCTGTTGCCCCCACCCATCCACACCATTCCCTTTCACCCCCACCTACCCACCCCCTTCCCTCTCACCCTCACCCCCCCATCCCCTTCCCTCTCCCCATCCACCCACCAACCAATCACCTTCACTCTTGCCCCAACCCACTCATGCACACACTCGCTTCCATGTTGCCCCCACACAACCCCTTTCCTGTTGACCCCAGCCATCCACCCACCCCATTCCCTGTTGCCCCCACCCACCCCCTCCATGTTGCCACCACCCACCCACCCACCCCCTTCCCTCTTAACCCCACCCACCCACTCCCTTCCCTGTTGCACCAACCCGCACACCCACCCTCTTCCCTGTTGCCCCCAGCCACCCACACATCCCCTTCCCTTTTGCCCCCATCCACCCAACCTGCCCCTTCCCTGTTGCCCCCAGCCACCCACACAGCCCCTTCCCTTTTGCCCCCACCCACCCAACCCATTCCCTTTTGCCCCCACCCACCTGTTCCCTGTTGCTCCAATACCCCCACACCCTTCCCTGTTGCCCCAACCACCTACCCACACACTTTCTCAGTTGTACCCACACACTGACCCACCTACCCCCTTCACTTTTGCCCCCACCCACCCACCCACCCCCTTCCCTGTTGCCCCCACCCATCCACACCATTCCCTTTCACCTCCACCCACCCACCCCCTTCCCTATCACCCCCACCCGACAACCCTTCCCTTTCACCCTCACCCACATATCCCCTTCCCTCTCCCCATCGACCCACCAACCAACCACCTTCCCTCTTGCCTCCACCCACCCCCATCCATGTTTCCCCCACACACCCCCTTTCCTTTTGCCCCAAGTCATCCACCCACACCAATCCCTATTGCCCCCAACCACCCCCTCCCTGTTACCCCCACCCACCCACCCACACCCTTCCCTGTTACCCCCATGCACCCGCCCACTCCCTTCTCTGTTGCCCCCACCCAAACAGCCACCCCCTTTCCTGTAGCCCCCACCCAAACACCCACACCCTTTATGTTGCCCCCACCCACCCAAACACCACCTTCCCTGTTGGCCCACCCACCCCCTTTCATGTTGCCCCCACCCACCCACATCCCTGTTGCCCCCACACACTCACACCCTTCCCTGTTGCCCTCACCCACTCATGCCCTTCCCTGTTGACCCCACCCACACACCACCTTCCATGTTGCCCCCAGCCACCCACCCCCTTCCCTGTTACCCCATGCACCGAACCCACCCACTTCACTTTTGACCCTCCCACACACCCTGCCACACCCTTCCCTGTTGCCTCCACCAACCCACCCACCCACCCCATTACCTGTTGCCCCTTCGAATCAACCCACCCCTTCCATGTTGCACACACCCACGCACCCTCTTCCGTGTCGCCCACACCCACCCTCCCTTCCCAATCACGTCCACCCACCCACATCCCCTTCCCTGTTGCCCTCACACACCCATCCCCTTCCCTGTTGCCCCGACAAACCGACCCCCTTCCCTTTTCAAACCACACATCCACCCACTACTCTGTTACCCCCAAACACCCCTTCCCTGTTGCCCCCACCCAACCACCCACACACTACCCTTTTGCTCCCGCCCAACCACCCACCCCCTTACCTGTTGCCCCACACACCTACCCACACCTTTTTCTGTTATCCCCACCCACTGACCCATTCACCCCTTCCCTTTCACCCCCACCCCTTCCCTTTCACCCCCACCCGCCAATGCCCTTCCCAGTGGCCCTCACCCACCCACCCCCTTCCCTCTCCCCACACACCCACCCATCAACCACCTTCCAACTCGCCCGCACCCACCCATTCACACACCCCTTTCCATGTTGCCCCCACCCACATGCCCACCCACACCCTTCCCTCTTACCCCACCCAGCCAACCCATCCCCTTCCCTGCTGCCCACACCCACCACCAAACCCAGCTACTTCCCTGTTCCCCCAACCCACCTGCTGCCGTCTCTGTTGCCCCCACCCAAACACCAACCCTCTTCCCTGTTGCCACCAAACACCCACCCACACAATTCCCTGTTACCCCACCCACACACCCACCCCCTTCCCTGTTGCCCCCACCCCCTTCCCTGTTGCACCCACCGACCCACCCACAACCTACCCTGTTGCCCCTACTCACTCCCTTCACGGTTGCCCCCAGCCAAACACCCACCCACTCCCCTGTTGCCCCACCCAAACAGCCACCCCCTTCCGTGTTGCCCCCACCCCCTTTCCTGTTGCCCCCACACACCCACCCAGCACCTTCCCTGTTTTGCCCACCCACCCACCCACCGCCTTCCCTGTTGCCCACACTCACCCACCGAACCCCTTCCCTGTTGCCCCCACCCACCCAGCCACATCCCTGTTGCCCCAACTCACCCACAGCCTTCCCTTTTACCCGACCCAGCAACCCCACCCCCTTCTCTGCTGACACCACCCACCAACAAACACAGCAACTACCCTGTTACCCTCATCCACCGCCTTCTCTGTTGCTCCCACACAAACACCAAACCTCTTCCCTGTTCCCCCCATTCACCTACCCACCCCCTTCCCTGTTACCCCCACCCAGCTAACCACCCCTTCCCTGTTGCCCACACAAACCCATCCATTCCCTTCCCTGTCATCCCCACTCACCCATGCACCCCCTTCCCTCTCCCCACCCACCCACCCACCATGTTGCCTCACCCCATCATCCACCCATCCACCCCATTCCCTCTCACCACCCATCCACCCACATCCGCTTCCATGTCGACCCTACCCACCCACCCCTCTCCTTGTTGCACCCAAACACCCACCCTCTTCCATGTCACCCACACCCAACCTCCCTTCCCAATCGCGCCCACCCACCCACATACCCATCTCTGTTGCCCCCACACACCCACCCCTACCATGTTGCCCCAACTCACCCACCCCCTTCCCTTTTGATCCCAAACATCCATCCCTTTTTCTCTTGCCCCCAACCATGCCTTCCCTGTTGCCCCCACCCAACCACCCACCACTTTCCTGTTGCCCCCACCTGCCCACCTCCTTGTTGCCCCCACACACTCATGCCCTTCCCTGCTGCCCTCACCCACTCACGCCCTTCCCTGTTGACCCCACCCACACACCGCCTTCCATGTTGCCCCCACCCACCCAACCCCTCCCCTGTTACCCCATGCACCGTACCCACCCCCTTCACTTTTGACCCTCCCACACACCCTGCCACACCCTTCCCTGTTGCCTCCACCAACCCACCCATCCACCCCATTACCTGTTACCCCTTCAAATACACCCACCCCTTCCATGTTGCAAACAACCACGCACCCTCTTCCTTGTCACCCACACCCACCCTCCCTTCCCAATCACGTCCACCCACCCACATCTCCTTCCTTGTTGCCCTCACACACCAATCCCCTTCCCTGTTGCCCCGACCCACCGACCCCCTTCCCTTTTGACACCACACATCCACCTACTACCCTGTTACCCCCAACCACCCCTTCCCTGTTGCCCCACCCAACCACCCACACACTTCCCTGTTGCTCCCGCCCAACCACCCACCCCCTTACCTGTTGCCCCAACCACCTACACACACCTTTTTTCTGTTATCCCCACCCACTGACCCATTCACCCCCTTCCCTTTAGCCCCCACCTCCTTCCCTTTCACCCCCACCCGCCCATCCCCTTCCCAGTGGCCCTCACCCATCCACCCCCTTCCCTCTCCCCACACACCCACCCATCAACCACCTTCCAACTCGCCCGCACCCACCCATTCACACACCCCTTTCCATGTTGCTCCCACCCACACTCCCACCCACACCCTTCCCTGTTACCCCACCCAGCCAACCCATCCCTCTCCCTGCTGCCCCCACCCACCACCAAACACAGCCACTTCCCTGGTCCCCCAACCCACCTGCCGCCGTCTCTGTTGCCCCCACCCAAACACCAACCCTCTTCCCTGTTGCCCCCGCACACCCACCCACACAATGCCCTGTTACCCCTCCCACACACCCACCCCCTTCACTGTTGCCCCCACCCACCCCCTTCCCTGTTGCCCCCACCCCCTTCCCTGTTGCACCCACCCACCCACCCACACCCTACCCTGTTGCCCCCACCCACTCCCTTCACGGTTGCCCCCAGCCAAACACCCACCCCCTCCACTGTTGCCCCACCCAAACAGCCACCCCCTTCTGTGTTGCCCCCACCCCCTTTACTGTTGCCCCCACCCACCCACCCAGCCCCTTCCCTGTTTCCCCCACCCACCCATCCCCCTCCCTGTTGCCCCCACCCACCTCCTTCCCTGTTGCCACCGCCCTCCCACCCAACCCCTTTCCTGTTGCCCCCACCCACCCAGCCACATCCCTGTTGCCCCAACTCACCCACACCATTCCCTGTTACCCCACCCAGCCACCCCACCCCCTTCGCTGCTGTCACCACCCACCATCAAACACAGCAACTACCCTGTTACCCTCACCCACCACCTTCTCTGTTGCTCCCACACAAACACCAAAGCTCTTCCCTGTTCCCACATTCACCTACCCACCCCCTTCCCTGTTGCCCCCACCCACCCACCCAGCCCCTTCCGTGTTGCCCCCACCCACCAACCTCCTTCCCTGTTGGCACCACCCACCCCCTTCCCTGTTGCCCCCACTCACCCACCCAACCCATTCCCTGTTGCCCCCACCCACCCAGCCACATCCCTGTTGCCCCAACTCACCCACAGCCTTCCCTTTTACCCCACCCAGCAACCCCACCCCCTTCCCTGCTGTCACCACCCACCACCAAACACAGCAACTACCCTGTTACCCTCACCCACCGCCTTCTCTGTTGCTCCCACACAAACACCAAACCTCTTCCCTGTTCCCCCCATTCACCTACACACCCCCGTCCCTGTTGCCCCCACCCAGCTACCCACCCCTTCCCTGTTGCCACCACAAACCCATCCATTCCCTTCCCTGTCATCCCCACCCACCCACGCACCCCCGTCCCTCTCCCCACCCACCCACCCACCATGTTCCCTCTCCCCACCCATCCACCCACCCACCCCATTCCCTCTCACCACCCATCCACCCACATCCCCTTCCATTTCGACCCTACCCACCCACCCCTTTCCTTGTTGCACCCAAACACCCACCCTCTTCCATGTCAGCCACACCCACCCTCCCTTCCCAAATGCGCCCACCCACGCACATCCCCATCTCTGTTGCCCCCACACACCCACCCCTACCATGTTGCCCCGAATCACCCACCCCCTTCCCTTTTGAACCCAAACATCTATCCCTTATTCTCTTGCCCCCAACCATGCCTTCCCTGTCGCCCCCATGCAACCACCCTCACCCTTCACTGCTGCCCCCACCCAACCACCCACACACTTCCTTGTTGCCCCAACCACCTACCCACACCTTTTCTCTGTTGTCCCCACCTGCTGACCCACTCACCCCTTCCCTGTCGCCCACACCAACCCACCCCCTTCAGTTTCGCACCCACCCTCTTCCCTTTCACACCCACCCACCAACACCCTTCCCAGTCGCCCTCACCCACCCACCACCTTCCCTCTCCCCACACACCCACCCACCAACCACCTGCCCTCTTGCCCCCACACAAATATTCACACTACACCTTCCCTGTTGCCCCCCACCCACTCATCCACCCCTTCCCTGTTGCCCACACCCACCGCTGCCCTCTAGCCCCCACCCACACACCCCCTTCCCTGTTGCCCCCACCCAGCCACCCACCCCCTTCCATGTTAGCACCACCCACCTACCGACTGCCCTCCCTGTTGCCACCACCAACCCAACCAGACCTTCCCTGTTGCCCCCACCTAAACATGCACCCCCTTCCCTTTTCCCCCACCCACCCCCTTCCCTCTCCCCGCTCCCCAACACCCACCCCCTTCTCTTTGCCCTGACCCACCCACCCCCTTCCCTTTTGATTCCACCCACACACCCTATTCCCTGTTGCCCCCACTCATCCACCAACCCCCTTCCATGTTGCCACCATCCACCCACCCAGTCTCTTCCATATTGCCCCCACCCACTTCCCTGTTGCCCCCACACACTCAACCCCTTCCCTTTTACCCCCACCCACCAGCCCCTTTCCCTGTTGCCCCAACCACCTACCCACACACTTTCTCTGTTGTACCCACCCACTGACCCACTCACCCCTTCCCTGTTGCCACCACCCACCCACCAACCCTCTTCCCTGTTGCCCCCACCCATCCACACCATTCCCTTTCACCCCCACCTACCCACCCCCTTCCCTATCACCCCCACCCGACAACCCTTCCCTCTCACCCTCACCCCCCCATCCCCTTCCCTCTCCCCATCCACCCACCAACCAATCACCTTCCCTCTTGTCCCCACCCACTCATGCCCACACCCCCTTCCATGTTGCCCCCACACAACCCCTTTCCTGTTGCCCCCAGCCATCCACCCACCCCATTCCCTGTTGCCCCCACACACCCCCTCCATGTTGCCCCCACCCACCCACCCACGCCCTTCCCTGTTAACCCTACCCACCCAACCCCTTCCCTTTTGCACCAATCCACACACCCACCCTCTTCCCTGTTGCCCCCACCCACCCACCCAGCCCCTTCCCTGTTGCCCCAACCCACCCACACAGCCCCTTCCCTTTTGCCCCCAACCAGCCACCCCATTCCCTGTTGCTGCCACCCACCCCGTCCCTGTTGCCCCAATACACCCAAACCCTTCACTGTTTTCCCAACAACCTACCCACACCCTTTCTCAGTTGTACCCACACACTGACCCACCCACTCCCTTCCCTGTTGTTCCCACCCACCCACCCACCCCCTTCCCTGTTGCCCCCACCCATCCACTTCACTGCTACAACCACCCACCCACCCACTCCCTTCTCTGTTGCCCCCACCCAAACAGCCACCCCCTTCCCTTTTGGCCCCACCCAAACACCCACACCCTTTACGTTGCCCCCACCCACCCAAACACCACCTTCCCTGTTGGCCCACCCATCCACCCACCACCTTTCCTGGTGCCCCCACCTGCCCACCTCCCTGTTGCCCCCAAACACTAATGCCCTTCCCTGTTGCCCTCACCTACTCACGCCCTTCCCTGTTGACCCCACCCACACACCGCCTTCCATGTTGCCCCCACCCACCCACCCCTTCCCTGTTACCCCATGCACCGAACCCACTCCCTTCACTTTTGACCCTCCCACACACCCTGCCACACCCTTCCCTGTTGCCTCCACCAACCCACCCACCCACCCCATTACCTGTTGCCCCTTTATCCCACCCACCCCTTCCATGTTGCACCCACCCACGCACCCTCTTCCGTGTCGCCCACACCCACCCTCCATTCCCAATCATGTCCACCCACCCACATCCCCTTCCCTGTTGCCCTGACCCACCGACTCCCTTCCCATTTGAACCCACACATCCACCCACTTCCCTGTTACCCCCAACCACCCCTTCCCTGTTGCCCCCACCCAACCACCCACACACTTCCCTGTTGCTCCCATCCAACCACACACCCCCTTACCTGTTACCCCAACCACCTACCCACACTTTTTTCTGTTATTCCCACCCACTGACCAACTCACCCCCTTCCCTTTCACCCCCACCCCTTCCCTTTCACCCCCACCCGCCAATGCCCTTCCCAGTGGCCCTCACCCACCCACCCCCTTCCCTCTCCCCACACACCCACCCATCAACCACCTTCCATCTCACTCGCACCCACCCATTCACACACCCCTTTCCATGTTGCTCCCACCCACAAACCCACCCACACCCTTCCCTGTTACCCCACCCAGCCAACCCATCCCCTTCCCTGCGGCCCCCACCCACCCCCAAACCGAGCCACTTCCCTGTTCCCCCAACCAACGTGCCGCCGTCTCTGTTGCCCCCACCCAAACACCAACCCTCTTCCCTGTTGCCCCCACACACCCACCCACACACTTCCCTGTTAACCCACCCACACACCCACCCCCTTCCCTGTTGTCCCCACCCACCAGCTTCCCTGTTGCACCCACCCCTTCCCTGTTGCAACCAACGACCCACCCACCCACACCCTACCCTCTTGCCCCCACCCACCCCTTCATTGTTGCCCACAGCCAAACACCCACCCCCTCCCTTGTTACCCCACCCAAACAGCCACCCCCTTCCGTGTTGCCCCCACCCTCTTTCCTGTTTCCCCCACCCACCCACCCAGCCCCTTCCCTGTTTCCCCACCCACCCACCCCCTTCGCTGTTGACCCCACTCACCCAACCACCTCCTTCCCTGTTGCCCCCACCCTCCCCCTTCACTGTTGCCCCCACCCACCCACCCAACCCCTTCCCTGTTGCCTCCACTCACCCACCCACCCCCTTCCCTGTTGCCCCCACCCACCCAGCCACATCTCTGTTGCCCCAGCCCACCCACACCCTTCCCTGTTACCCCACCCAGCCACCCCAACCCCTTCCCTGCTGTCCCCACCCACCACCAAATACAGCAACTACCCTGTTACCCTCACCCACCCACCGCCTTCTCTGTTGCTCCCACACAAACACCAAACATCTTCCATGTTCCCCCCATTCACCTACCCACCCCCTTCCCTGTTGCCCCCACCCAGCTACCCACCCCTTCCCTGTTGACCCCACATACCCACCCATCCCATTCCCTGTCATCCCCACCCACCCACGCACCTCCTTCCCTCTTGCCATCCATCCACCCACCATGGTCCCTCTCCCCACCCATCCACCCACCCACCCCATTCCCTCTCACCACCCATCCACCCACATCCCCTTCCATGTCGACCATACCCACCCACCCCTTTCCTTGTTGCACCCAAACACTCACCCTCTTCCATGTCGCCCACACCCACCCTCCCTTCCCAATCACATCCACCACCCACATCCCCATCTCTGTTGCCCCCACACACCCACCCCCTACCCTGTTGCCCCGACTCACCCACCCCCTTCCCTTTTGAACCCAAACATCCATCCCTTTCCATCTTGCCCCCAACCATGCCTTCCCTGTTGCCCCCATGCAACCACCCTCCCCCTTCACTGTTGACCCACCCAACCACCCACACACTTCCCTGTTGCCCCTACCACCTACCCACAACTTTTCTCTGTTGTCCCCACCTGCTGACCCATTCACCCCTTCCCTGTCACCCACACCAACCCACCCCCTTCCAATTCACCCCCACCCCCTTCCCTTTCACCCCCACCCGCCAACCCCCTTCCCAGTCGCCCTCACCCACCCACCCCCTTCCCTCTCCCCACACACCCACCCACCAACCACCTTCCCTCTTGCCCCCACACACATATTCACACACCCCATTCCCTGTTGCCCCCCACCCACTCATCCACCACTTCCCTGTTGCCCACACCCACCACTTCCCTCTAGCCCCCACCCACACACCCCCTTCCCTTTTGCCTCCACCCAGCCACCCACCCCCTTCCATGTTAGCGCCACCCACCTACCGACCCCCCTCCCTGTTGCCCCCACCCACCCAACCACCCCTTCCCTGTTGAGCCCACCTACCCACGCACCCCCTTCCTTTTTTCCCCCACCCACCCCCTTCCCTCTCCCCACCCACCAACACCCACCCCCTTCTCTTTGCCACAAACGACCCACCCCCTTCCCTTTTGATTCCACCCACCCACCCCCTTCCCTATCACCCCCACCCGACAACCCTTCCCTGTCACCCTCACCCACCCATCCCCTTCCCTCTCCCCATCCACCCACCAACCAACCACCTTCCCTCTTCCCTCCACCCACCCAGCCACACACCCCCTTCCATGTTGCCCCCACACACACCCTTTCCTGTTGCTCCCACACACCCACCCACCCCTTCCCTGTTACCCCCACCCACCCACTCCCTTCTCTGTTTCCCCACCCAAACAGCCACCTCCTTCCCTGTAGCCCCCACCCAGCTACCCACCCCTTCCCTGTTGCCCCCACACACCCACCCATCCCATTCCCTGTCATCCCCACCCACCCACGCACCCCCTTCCCTCTCCCCACCCACCCACCCACCATGTTCCCTCTCCCCACCCATCCACCCACCCACCCCAGTCCCTCTCACCACCCATCCACCCACATCCCCTTCCATGTCGACCCTACCCACACACCCCTTCCCTTGTTGCACCCAAACACCCACCCTCTTCCATGTCACCCACACCCACCCTCCCTTCCCAATTGTGCCCACCCACCCACATCCCCATCTCTGTTGCCCTCACACACACCCCCTACCCTGTTGACCCGACTCATCCACCCCCTTTCCTTTTGAACCCAAACATCCATCCCTTTCCCTCTTGACCCAACCATGCCTTCCCTGTTGCCCCCATGCAACCACCCTCACCCTTCACTGTTGACCCACCCAACCACCCACATACTTCCCTGTTGCCCCAACCACCTACCCACACCTTTTCGCTATTGTCCCCACCTGCTGACCCACTCACCCCTTCCCTGTCGCCCACGCCAACCCACCCCCTTCCCATTCGCACCCACCCCCTTCCTTTTCACCCCCACCCACCAACCCCCTTCCCAATTGCCCTCACCCACCCACCTCCATCCCTCTCCCCACACACCCACCCAGCAACCACCTTCCCTCTTGCCCTCACACACACATTCACACACCCCCTTCCCTGTTGCCCCACACCCACTCATCCACCACTTCCCTTTTGCCCACACCCAACACTTCCTTCTAGCCCCCACCCACACACCCGCTTCCCTGTTGCCCCCACCCACCCAACCACCCCTTCCCTGTTGCCCCCACCTACCCACCCACCCCCTTCCCTTTTTCCCCCACCCACCCCTTCCCTCTCCCCACTCACCAACACCCACCCCCTTCTCTTTGCCCCGACCCACCCATCCCTTTCTCTTTTGATTCCACCAACCCACTCCATTCCCTGTTGCCCCCACTCACCCACCAACCCCCTTCCATGTTGCCACCATCCACCCACCCAGCCTCTTCCATGTTGGCCCCACCCACTTGCCTGTTGCCCCTACCCTCCCACCCACCCCTTTCCGTTTTACCCCCACCCAACAGCCCCCTTCCCTGTTGCCCCAATCACCTACCCACACACTTACTCTGTTGTACCCACCCACTGACCCACTCACCCCTTTCTGTTGCCCCCAACCACCCACCAACCCTCTTCCCTGTTGCCCCCACCCATCCACACCATTCCCTTTCACCCCCACCTACCCACCCCCTTCCCTATCACCCTCACCCGACAACCCTTCCCTGCCGGCCTCACCCACCCATCCCCTTCCCTCTCCCCATCCACCCACCAACCAACCACCTTCCCTTTTGCCCCCACCCACTCATGCACACACCCCCTTCCATGTTGCCCCCACACAACCCCATTCCCTGTTTCCCCCACCCACTCCCTCCATGTTGCCCCCACCCACCCACCCAGCCCCTTCTCTTTTGCCCCCACCCACCCACCCAGCCCCTTCCCTGTTGCCCCCACCCACCCCTTCCCTCTTTCCCAACCACCTACCCACACCCTTTCTCAGTTGTACCCACCCACTGACAGATCCTCCCTTTCCCTGTTGCCCCCACTGACCCACCCACCCCCTTCCCTGTTGCCCCCACCCATCTACACCATTCCCTGTTGCCCCCACCCACCCCCTCCCTGTTGCCCCCACACACCCACGCACCCCGTTCCCTGTTGCCCCCACCCACCGACCTACTCCCTTCTCTGTTGCCCCCACCTAAACAGCCACCCCCTTCCCTGTTGCCCCCACCCAAACACCCACACCCTTTGCATTGCCCCCACCCACCTAAACACCACCTTCCCTTTTGGCCCACCCACCCACCCACCCCCTTCCCTGTTGCACCCGCCCACCAACCTACACACCCCCTTTCCTATTGCCTCCACTCACCCACCCCCATCCCTGTTGCCCACACCCACCCCCAAACACAGCCACTTCCCTGTTACCCCCACCCACCCACAGCCTTCTCTGTTGCCCCCACCCAAACACCAACCATCTTCCCTGTTGCCTCCAAACATGTACCCACCCCTTCCTGTTGCCCCTACCCTCCCATCCTTACCCTGTCACCCCCACCAACACCCCTGCACCATCCCTGTCACCCCCTCCACCCCACCTTCTTCCCTGTCACCCCCACCCACCCAACCCCTTCCCTGTCGCCCCCACCCAAACACCTCCTTCCCTCTTGACCCCACCCACACACACAGCCAGCCACTGTCCTGTTGCCCCCACACACACATTCCCTGTTGCTCCCACCCACCCATCCGCCCCCTTCTCTGTTGCCCCCACCCACACCCGGAACCGCTTCCCTGTTGCCCCCACTCACCCACGCCAGTCTCTGCGGCCCCCACCCACCCCTTTCCCTCTTGACCCCACACACCTTCCCTGTTGAACCAAAGACCTACCCACCCACCCCTTCTCTGTTGCCTCCACCCAACCACACAACCATGACCCTGTTGCCCCCACCACCTACCCACACACTTTCTCTGTTGTCTCCACCCACCCACCGACCTACCCACCCCCTTCCCTGTTGCCCCCACACACCCACTCTCTTCCCTGTTGCAATGACCCATTCACCCCCTTCCCTGTTGCCCCCAGCCAAACACCCACCCCATTCCCTGTTGCCCCCAGCCAAACACCCACCCCCTTCCCTGTTGCCCCCCCACACCCACCCACCCCTTCCCTATTGCCCCCACCCACCCACTTCCCTGTTTGCATACACACCCACCCACATCCCTATTGCCCCCATCCACCTACCCACTCACCACCTTCCCTGTTGCCCCCACCCACCCACCCAGTCACCCCCTTTCCTGTTGCCAACACCCACCCACCCCCTTCCATGTTGCTCCCCACCCACCCCCTTCCCTGTTGCCCCCACCCACCCACCCACAAACACCCTTCCCTGTTCCCCCACACACCCACCCTCTTCCCTGTTACCCACTCCCACCCCCCCACCCCCTACTCTGTTGCCCAGCCCCACCCACTCACCAACTTCCCTGTTGCACCCACCCACCCACCTCCTTCCCTGTTGCCCCAACCCACCCACCCTCTTCACAGTTGCCCCCACCCACCCACCCCTTCCCTGTTGCCCCCACCCCACTTCCCTTTTGCCCCCACCCACCCACCCACCCCCTTCCCTGTTACCCCCACCCACCCACCCAGCCCCTTCCATGTTGCCCCCAACCACCCCTTTCCCAGTTGCCCCCACACACCCACCCACACACGTCCCTATTGCCCCCACCCACCCACTTCCCTGTTTGCATACCCACATCCCTGTTGCCCCTACCCACCCACCCACTCACCCCTTTCCCTGTTGCCCCCACCCACCCACCCAATCACCCCCTTCCCTGTTGCCCCTACCTACGCACCCACCAACACCCTTCCCTGTTCCCCCACACACCCACACCCTTCCCTGTTACCCACTCCCACCCCCCACCCCCTACTCTGTTGCCAACTCCCACCCACTCACTAACTTCCCTGTTGCACTCACCCACCCACCTCCTTCCCTGTTGCCCTCACCCACCCACACTTTTCCCTGTTGCCCCCACCCACCAATCCCCTTCCCTGTTGCCCCCACCCCACTTCCCTGTTTCCCCCACCCACCGCCCACCCACCCTGTTACTGGTTACCCCCACCCACCCAGCCACCCCCTTCCCTGTTACCCCCACCCACCCACCCAGCCCCTTCCCTGTTGCCCCCACACACCCACCCAACCCTTCCCTGTTGCCCCCACCCACACCCCACCTCCTTCCCTGTTGCCCCCACCCAACCACCCACCCACTTCCCTGTTGGCCCCACCCACCCACACACACCCTTCCTTGTTGCCCCCTCCCACCCACACACCCCCTTCCCTGTTGTCCCCACCCAAACACCCACCCCCTTCACTGTTGCCCACACCCAAACATAAACCCCTTCCCTGTTGCCCCCCCACACACACACCCTTTCCCTATTGAGCCCACCCACCCACTTCCCTGTTTGCATACCCACCCACCCACCCACCCACTTCCCTGTTGCCCCCACAGACCCACACACCCCCTTGCCTGTTGCCCCGACCCACACACCCACCCACCCCCTTCCCTATTACCCCACCCACCCATCCCAACACCTTCCCTGTTGCCCCCACCCACACAACCACCCACCCCATTACCTGTTGCCCTTTCAAACCCACCCACCCCCTCCCCTGTTGCACCTGCCCACCCTCCAACCCCCTACCCTGTTGCCCCCTCCCACCCACTCACCCCCTTCCCTGTTGTTCCTTCCCACTCACCAACTTCCCTGTTGCCCCCGCCCAGCCACATCCTTCCCTGTGGCCCCCACCCACCCCCTTCCCTCTTGACACCGACCACACACACTCCCTTCCTTTTTGCCACCACCCCCACCCCCTTCCCTGTTGACCCCACACATCCACACTCTTCCTTGTGGCCCCCACTCACCCCTTCCCTGTTGCCACACCCACCCACCCCCTTCTCTATTACCACCACCCATCCACCCACCCAACTCCTTCCCTGGTGTTCCCACCCACCCACCCACCCTTTTCGCTGTTGCCCCCACCCACAAACCCACCCCCTTGCCAGTTGCCTCACCTACCCACCCACCCCTTCCCTGTTGCCCCCACCCAAACACCCAACCCCTTCCCTGTTGCCCCCACCCACCCACCCACACCCTTCCTTGTTGCCCCCACCCACCCACCCACCCCTTCCCTGTTGCCCCCACCCACCACCCACCCCTTCCCTGTTGCCCCCACCCAAACACCCACTCACCCCCTTCCCTGATGCCCCCACCCACTCACCCACCAATCCCCTTCCCTGTTGCCCCCACCCAAACACCCACCCCCTTCCTTGTTGCCCCCACACACCCACTTCCCTGTTTGAATACCCACCCACCCACATCTCTGTTGCCCCCACCCACCCAACCCCTTCCCTGTTACCACACCTACCCATCACAACATCTTCCCTGTTGCCCCCACCCACCCACCCCATTACCTGTTGCCCTTTCAAACCCACCCACCCCCTTCCCTGTTGTCCCCACCCACCAACCTACACACCCACTGCCCTGTTGCCCCCACTCACCCACCCACCAACACCCTTCCCTGTTCCCCACACACCTACCCCCTTCCCTTTTTACCCACTCCCACCCCACCCACCCCCTACCCTGTTGCCCACTCCCACCCACTCACCCCCTTCCCTGTTGCTCCTTCCCACTCACCAACTTCCCTGTTGTCCCCACTCACGCACCCACCAAACCCCTTCCCTGTTGCCTTCACCCACCTACCCACCCCCTTCCCTGTTGCCCCCACCCACACCCCACCCCCTTCCCTGTTGCCCCCACACACCCACCCACTTCCCTATTGACCCCACCCATCCACTTCTTTGTTTGCATACCCACCCACCAATTTCCCTGTTGCCCCCACATACCCACCCCTTCCCTGCTACCCACTCCCACCCCCTGACCTCCTACCCTGTTGCTCCCTCCCACCCACCCACCCCCTTCCCTGTTGCCTCCATCCACCCACCCCCTCCCTGTAGCCCCCAACCACCCACAAACCCACCTGCTTCTCTGTTGCTCCCACCCACCCACCCACCACCTTCACTGTTGCCCCCATCCACTGACCCCCATTCCTATTGCCCCCACCCACTCCTTCCCTGTTGCTCCTTCCCACTCACCAACTTCCCTTTTGCGCCCACCCACCCACCTCCTACCCTGTTGCCCCTACCCACCCCCTTCCCTGTTGCCCCCACCCAACCCAAAACCCAACCACTTCCCTGTTACCCCCACCCACCCACTGCCTTCTCTGTTGCCCCCACCCAAACACCAACCCTCTTCCCTGTTGCCCCCATCTACCTACCCACCCCCTTCCCTGTTGCCCCCATCCACCCACCCCCTTCCCTGTCCCACCCATTGACCTACCCACCCCCCTCCATGTCGCCCCCACCCACCCACCCCCTCCCTGTTGCCCCCAACCACCCACCCTCACTTCCCTGTCACCCCCACCAACCCACCCAACACCCTCCATGTCGCCCACACCCACCCACCCCCTCCCTGTTGCCCCCACCCACCCTCTCTTCCCTGTCGCCCCCACACACCCACCTTCTTCCCTGTTGCAATGACCCAGCCAACACCTTCCCTGTCGCCCACACCCACCACTCCCTTCCCTGTTGCCCCCAACCACCCACAAACCCACCTGCTTCTCTGTTGCTCCCACCCACCCACCCACCACCTTCACTGTTGCCCCCATCCACTGACCCCCATTCCTATTGCCCCTACCCACCCCTTCCCTGTTGCTCCTTCCCACTCACCAACTTCCCTTTTGCGCCCACCCACCCACCTCCTACCCTGTTGCCCCTACCTACCCCCTTCCCTGTTACCCCCACCCAACCCAAAACCCAACCACTTCCCTGTTACCCCCACCCACCCACCGCCTTCTCTGTTGCCCCCACCCAAACACCAACCCTCTTCCCTGTTGCCCCCATCTACCTACCCACCCCCTTCCCTGTTGCCCCCACCCAGCTACCCACCCATTCACTGTTGCCCCCACCCACCCACCCCATTCTCTGTCAGCCCCACCCACCCGCCCTATTCCCTGTTGCCCCCCCCAACCACACACCTACCCTCCCCCTTGCCTGTTGCCCCGTCATACCCACTCACCCCAGTCCCTCTCCCCATCCACCCACCCTCTATGCTATTGCCCCCACACACCCACACACCCCTTCCCTGTTGCCCCCTGCCCAACATCTCACCTCATTCCCTGTTGCCCCCACCCATCCACCCACATCTTCCCTGTTGCCCACCCACCCACCCATCCCATCCCTGTTGGCCCCACCCACTCCCTTCCCTGTTGCCCCCATCCACCCACCTACCACCTTACCTGTTGCCCCCACCCTCTTCCCTGTTGTCCCCACCCACCCACCCACCCCCTTCTCTGTTGCACCCACCCATCACTAACTTTTTGCCCACACACACCCACTGACATCTTCCCTGTTGCCACCATACACCCAACCTCCCACCCCCTTCCCTGTTGCCCACACAAGTCCACCCCCTTCCCTGTGGCACCCACCCACTCCATTCCCTCCTGCCCCCAACAACTCCCTTCCCTCTTGCTCACACCCACCTACCCACCCAGCCCTTCCTTCTTGCTCCCAACAACCCACCCACCCCCTTCCCTCTTGACCCCACCCACCCATTCCCTCACCCCCAACACACACACAGCCAACCCCTTCTCTCTTCACCACACCCACCCACCCACCATCTTCCCTTTTGACTCCACCCACCCACACAGCCCCTTCCCTCATGACCCCACCCACCCACCCACCTATCCCCTTCCCTCTTGCCCCCACCCACCCACCCCTTCCCTGTGGCCCATACCCAACCACACACCCAGCCACTCCTCTGTTGACCCCAGCCACCCATCCACAACCTTCATTTTTGCCCCCAACCACCCACCACCTTCCCTGTTGCCCCCACCCACCTACCCACGCCTTTCCTATTGCCCCCACCCACCGACCCACCCCCCTCCTTGTAGCCCCCACCCATCCCCTTCCCTTTTGCCCTTTCCACCCACAATCCCCCTTCCCTGTTGCCACCATCCCCTTCCCTGTTGCCCCCACACACCCACCCACCCCTTCCCTGTTGCCCCACCCATCCCCTTCCCTTTTGCCCTTTCCACCCACAAGCCCCCTTCCCTGTTGCACCCCCCTTCCCTGTTGCCCCCAGCCAGTGACACACACCATTCCCTGTTGCCCCAACCCAAACACCTACACCCTTCCCCGTTGCCCAGACCCATGCACCAACCCCCTTCCTAGTTGCCCCCATTCATCCACCCATCCACACCGTACCCTGTTGCCCCCACACACCCACCCCCTTCCCTGTTGCCCCCCTCCCACACACCCACCCCATTCCCTGTTGCCACCCACACACCCACCCCCTTCCCTGCTGCCCCCACACACCCACCCACTCCCTTCATGGTTGCTCCTACACACCCACCACCCACTTCCCTGTTGCCCCCACCCACCCACCACCTTCCCTGTTGCCCCCACACACCCACCCCCTTCCCTGTTGTCCCCACACAACCACCCATCACCTTCCCTGTTGCCCCCCACACACCCACCCCCTTCCCTGTTGCCCCCACACACCCACCCACCCCTTCGCTTTTGCCCCCACCCACACCCTTCCCTGTTGCCCCCACACACCCACCCCCTTCCCTGTTGCTTCCTTGCATCCACCCACCCCATTCCCTCTCCCCACCCACTCACCCACCCTCTACGCTGTTGCCCCCATACACCCACCCACACATTCCCTGTTGCACCTCACCCACCCACCCCCTTCCCTGTTGCCCCACCACCTTCTCTGTTGACCCCAACCACCCGCCCTACCCATTCCTTGTTGCGCCCACCCACCCAGCCACTTCCCTGTTGCCATCACCCACCCAGACCCTTCCCTGTTGCCCCCACCCACACGCTTCACTGTTGAACCCACCCACCCACTTCCTTGTTGCTCCCACCCACCCAACACCTTCATTGTTGACCCCACTCATTCACCCACCCATACCCTTCCCTCTTGCCCCCACCCACCCACCACCTTCCCGGTTGCCCCCACCTACCTACTCCCCCTTTCCTATTGACCCCACCCACTGACCCACCCACACCCTTCCCTGTTGCCCCATCCCCTACCCTGTTGCCCCCACCCACCCACCCACCCCCTTCCCAGTTGCCCCCACCCACCCACTTCCCTTTTGCCCCTTCAACCCACAAACCCCAATCCCGGTTGCACCCACCCTTCCCTGTTTCCCCCACCCAAACACCCACACCCTTCCCTGTTGACCCCAAACACCCACCCACACCAGTCCCTATTTACCCACCCACACACCAACCCCCTTCCTTGTTGCCCCATTCACCCACCCACCCACACCCTTCCCTGTTGCCCCCACAAACCCACCCCCTTTGCTGTTGCCCCCAAACACCCACCCACCCCCTTCTCTGTTGCCCCTACACACCCACCCACCCCCTTCCCTGTTGCCCCCACACACCCACCCAACCCCTTCTCTGTTGCCCCTACACACCCACCCACCCCCTTCCCTGTTACCCCCACCCACCCACCCCCTTCTCCATTGCCCCCACCCGCCCACCCCCTTCCCTGTTGCCCTCACCCACCCACCCACCCCTTCGCTCTTGCCCCCACCCACTCACACCCTTCCCTGTTGCCCCCACCCACCCACCCCCTTCCCTGTTACCCCCTCACATCCACCCACTCCAATCCCTCTCCCCACCCACTCACCCACCCTCTACGCTGTTGCTCCCATACACCCACCCACACCTTCCCTGTTGCACCCCACCCACCCACCCCCTTCCCTGTTGCCCCCACCACCTTCCCTGTTGACCCCAACCAACCACCCTCCCCTTTCCTTGTTGCCCCCACCCACCCAGCCACTTCCCTGTTGCCATCACCCACCCAGACCCTTCCGAGTTGCTCCCACCCACACCCTTCACTGTTGAACCCACCCACCCCTTCCATGTTGCTCCCACCCACCCAGCACCTTCATTGTTGACCCCACTCATTCACCCACCCACACCCTTCTCTGTTGCCCCCACCCACCCAACCTCCCAGCCCCTTCCCTGTTACCCCGACACAGTCACCCACTTCCCTGTTGCCCCCACCCACTCACCCATTTCCCAATTCCCACCAATCCACCCCATTCCCACTCCCCACCCACCCACCCACCCTCTACCCTGTTGGCACCACCCACACCCTTCCCTGTTGCCCCCAGCCAGCAACACACGCCATTCCCTGTTGCCCCCACCCAACCACACACACCCTTCCCTGTGGCCCCCACCCACCCACCCACACCCTTCCCTATTACCCCACCCACCCACCAACCCCCTTCCCTTTTGCACCCACCCTCCCACCCACACCCTTCCCTGTTGCTCCCTCCCACCCACCCACACCTTCCCTATTACCCCACCCACCCGCTTCCCTGTTGCCCCCTCCCACCCATCCACCCCTTCCCTGTAGCCCAGACCCATGCACCTACACCCTTCCTTGTTGCCCCCACTCGCCCACCCGCCCACACCCTTCCCTGTTGCCCCCACAATCCCACCCCTTTCCCAGTTACCCCCTCCCACCTACCCATCCCCTTCCCTGTTGCCCCATCCCACCCACGCACGCCGTTCCCTGTTGCCCCCACCCACTTTCCCACTTCCCTGTTGCCCCAACACACCCACCCACCCACATCGCTGTAGACCCACCCACCTCCCTGTTGCCCCACCCACCCACACACCCCCTTCCCTGTTGCCCCCACTGAACCACCAACCCCTTCCCTGTTGCCCCCTCCCACCCACTTACCCCCTTCCCTGTTGCCCCTACTGACCCACCCACCCACCCCCTTCTTTGTTGCCCCACTCACCCACCCACACCCACCCTTCCCTGTTGACTCCACAAACCCTCCCTTCCCTGTTGCCCCCACCCACTTTCCCAGCCCCTTTCCTATTGCACCCACCACCTTCCATGTTGCCCTCACACACCCACACACCCCTTCGCTTTTGCCCCCACCCACCCACCCACTTCCCTGTTGCTCCCTTGCATCCACCCACCCCATTCCCTCTCCCCACCCACTCACCCACCCTCTACGCTGTTGCCCCCATACACCCACCCACACCTTCCTTGTTGCACCCCACCCACCCAACCACCCCCTTCCCTGTTGCCCCCACTGCCTTCCCTGTTGACCCCAACTACCCACCCTCCCCATTCCTTGTTGTGCCCACCCACCCAGCCACTTCCCTGTTGCCCCCACCCGCACCCTTCACTGTTGAACCTACCCACCCACTTCCATGTTGCTCCCACCCACCCAACACCTTCATTGTTGACCCCACTCATTCACCCACCCATACCCTTCCCTCTTGCCCCCACCCACCCACCCCCTTCCCTGTTGCCCCCACCCACCCACCCAACCCCTTCCCTGTTGCCCCCACCCACCCCCTTCCCTTTTGCCCCTTCAACCCACAAACCCCATTCCCTGTTGCACCCACCCTTCCCTGTTGCCCCCAACCAGTGACACACACCATTCCCTATTACCCCCACCCAAACACCCACACCCTTCCCTGTTGCCCCCACAAACCCACCACCTTCGCTGTTGCCCCCTCCTACCCATCCAACCCTTTCCCGTTACCCCCTCCCACCCCCTTCCCTGTTTCCCTCACACACCCACCACCTTACCTGTTGCCCCCCACACACCCACCCCTTCCCTGTTGCCCCCACCCGCCCAGCCCCTTCCCTGTTGCCCCCACCCACCCACACCCTTCCCTGTTGCTCCCTCGCATCTACCCACCCCATTCCTTCTCCCCACCCACTCACCCACCCTCTACGCTGTTGCCCCCATACACCCGCCCACCCCCTTCCCTGTTGCCCCCACCGCCTTCCCTGTTTACCCCAACCAACCACCCTTCCCATTCCTTGTTGCCCCCACCCACCCAGCCACTTCCCTGATGCCATCACCCACCCAGACACTTCCCTGTTGCCCCCACCCACACCCGTCATTGTTGAACCCGCCCACCCCCTTCCATGTTGCGCCCACCCACCCAACACCTTCATTGTTGACCCCACTCATTCACACAGCCACACCCTTCCCTGTTGCCCCCGCCCACCCAACCTCCCACCCCCTTCCCTGTTGCCCTGACACAGGCACCCACTTCTCTGTTGCCCCCACCCACTCACCCATTTCCCAATTCCCACCAATCCACCCCATTCCCACTCCCCACCCACCCACCCACCCTCTACATTGTTGGCCCCACCCACCCACCCACATCCTTCCCTGTTGCCCCCAGCCAGCTACACACACCATTCCCTGTTGCCCCCCCAACCACACACACCCTTCCATGTGGCCCCCACCCACCCACCCACACCCTTCCCTCTTACCCCACCCAGCCACCCACCAACCCCCTTCCCTCTTGCACCCACCCTCCCACCCACACCCTTCCCTCTTGACTCCACCCAGCGACAAACACCATTCCCTGTTGTCCCCACCCATCAACCCACACACTTCCCTGTTGCCCCCACCAACACCATTCCCTGTTGCCCCCTCCCACCCACCCACAACCTTCCCTATTAGCCCACCCACCCGCTTCCCTGTTGCCCCCCCACCCATCCACCCCCTTCCCTGTTGCCCAGACCCACAAACCAACCCCCTTCCTTGTTGCCCCCACTTGCCCACCCACCCACACCCTTCCCTGTTGCCCCCACAAACTGACACATTTCCCTGTTGCCCCCTCCCACCCACCCACCCCCTTCCCTGTTGCCCTATCCCACCCACACATGCCCTTCCCTGTTCCCCCACCCACCCACCCCCTTCCCTGTTGCCCCCACACAACCATCCATCCACCCACATCGCTGTAGACCCACCCACCCACCCACCTCCCTGTTGCCCCCTCCCACCCACCCTCACCCTTCCCTGTTGCCCCCACTGACCCACCCACCCACACCCTTCCTTGTTGCCCCCACTCACTCACCCACCCACACCCTTCCCTGTTGACTCTACAAACCCTCTCTTCCCTGTCGCACCCCCCCACTTTCCCAGCCCCTTTCCTATTGCACCCACCCCCTTCCCTGTTGACACCCCACCCACCACCACCTTCAATGTTGCCCCCACCCAGCAACCCTCTTCCCTATCCCCACCAATCCACCCCATTCCCTCTCCCCACCAACCCACCCATCCTCTACCCTGTTGCCCCTACCCACCCACCCACCCCATTCCCTGTTGCCCCCAACCCACCCACCAACCCCCTTCCCTGTTGTCGCCCTACCCACCCACCCACGCCATTCCCTGTTGCCCCCACCCACCCACCCCCTTCCCTCTTGCCCCCACCACCTTCCCTGTTGCCCTTACGCACCCACCCTCTTCCCTGTCACTCCCACCCATCCAGCCCCATTCCTGTTGCCACCACCCCTTCCCTGTTGCCCCCACCCACCCCCCCCTGCACTGTCACCCCCAACACTTCCCTGTCACCCCCACCCACCTACCCCACCCCTTCCCTGTTGCCCCCACCCACCCACCCCGCCCATTCCCTCTCCCCCAACCCACCCACCAAACCACTTCCCACTCCCACCACCCACCCACCCTTTCCCTCTCCCCCTACCCACCCACACACCCCCTTACCTCTCCCCCCACCCACCCACCCACCCTTCCCTGTCCCCCAAACCACACACCCGCTTCCCTGTTACCCCCACCCACCCCACCCCTTCCCTGTCGTCCCCTCCCACCCACCCACGACAACCCTCTTCCATGTCGCCCCCACCAACCCACCCCTTCCATGTCCCCCCCAACGACCCACCCACCCACCCATATCACTGTCACCACATCCCCTCCCCTGTCCACCCAACCCACCCACCCACCAGCTTCCCTGTCCCCCCCAACCACCCACCCACCCACCCACTTCCCTGTCACCCCCACCCACCCTTCCCCTTCCCTGTCCCCCCAACCATCCACCCACACACTCCCTTCCCTCTCCCCCCACCCATCCACCCCCTTCACTATCACCCCCATCCACCCACCCACCCCCTTCCCAGTCCGCCCCACCCACCCATCCACCTACTTCCCTATCCCCCACAACCAAACACCCACCCACCCCCTTTCCTGTTGTCCCCACCCACCTACCCCATTCCCTGAAACCCCCAACCACCCCCCCACCCACCCCCTTCCCTGTTGCCAACACCCACCCCAACCATTCCCTTTTGCCCCCTCCCAACCACCCACCCCTTCCCTGTCCCCCCCAACCACCCCCAACCCACCCATATCCCTGTCACCACACCCCCTCCCTTGTCCGCCCCACCCATGCACCCCCTTCTCAGTCCCACCCACATACCCAACCCCTTCCCTTTCCACACCAACCACCCATGCACCCCCTTCCCTGTCCCACCCAACCACCCACCTGCCCACACTCTTCCCTGCCCCCCCAACCACCCACACACCCATCCTATTCCCTGTCAACCCCACCCCTTCATTGTCACCCCCACCTACCCACCCAATTCCCTGTCGCCCCCACCCACCCATCCCAGTCCCTGTCCCCCCCAACCACCCACCCGCCCACACCCTTCCCTGTCATCCACAACCACCCATCTCCTTCCCTGTCCTCACAACCACCCACCCACCCAACCCTTTCCCTGTCGATCCACCGACCCACCCACACCCTTCCGTGTCACCCCGAACCCCATCCCTGTCGCCCCTACCCACCTCAGCCCTTCCCTGTTGCCCCCACACACACACCCACCCCAGCCCTTACCTGTTGCCCCCAGCCCCTTCCCTATCACCCCCACCCATTCCCTGTTGCCCCACCCACACACCCCACACCTTTCCTGTTGCCCCCACCTACCCACACCACCCATTCCCTCTCCCCCAACCTACCCACCAAACACCTTCCCTCCCCCCCACCCACCCACCCTTTCCATCTCTCCTACCCACCCGCACACACCCTTTCCTCTCCCCTACCCACAAACCCACCCCCTTCCCTGTCCCCGCCAACCACCCACCACCTTCCCTGTTGCCCCCACCCATCCCACCCCTTCCTTGTCACCCCTTCACTGTCACCCCCACCCACACAACCACCCACCCCCTTCCCTGCCCCCCCAACCACCCACCCACCCACCCCAATCCCTGTCACCCTCACCCCTTTCACAGTCGCCCCCACCCACCCACTTCCCTGTCCCCCAACCACACACCTGCCCACCCCCTTCCCTGTTACCCCACCCAGACACCCACCCCTTCCCTGTTGCCCCCACCCACCCACCCACACCCTTCCCTGTTGACACCCCGACCCACCCACCACCTTACCTGTTGCCCACACCAACCCCATTCCCTGTTGCCCCCCACCCCTTCCCTGTTGCCCCCAACCATGCACCCCCTTCCCTATCCCCACCAATCCACCCCATTCCCTCTCCCCACCCACCCACACTCTGCCCTGTTGCCCCCATCCAATCCCCACAACCTTCCCTGTTGTCCCCACATTCCCACCCACGCCCTTCCCTATTACCCCAACAATCCACACACAACATTCCCTGTTTCCCCCTCCCACCCACCCACTACCTTCCCTGTTGCCCCCTCCCACCCACCCCCTTCCCTGTTGCAACTACCCACCAAACCTCCCACCCCCGCCCCGTTGCCCCCACCACCTTCCCTATTGCCCCCACCCACCCACCCACAACCTTCCTGGCTGCCCCCACATACCCACCCACCGCCTTCACTATTAACCCACCCACCCACCCACCCCCTTCCTTGTTGCCCCCACAAACCCACCCCCTTCCCTGTTGCCCCACTCAACCACCTACCCACACCTGCCCTATTGTCCCCACTCACCCACAAACCCTTTTCCCTGTTGCCCCCACTCACCCACCCAACCACACCCTTCCCTTTTGCCCCTTCCCACCCACCCACACCTTTCCCTGTTGTCAACACCCACCCAACCCAACCCCTTGCCTGTTGCCCACACAAATCCACCGACCCCCTTCCTTGTTGCCCCCACTCACCCACCCACCCACCCCCTACCATGTTGACCCCACCCACCCACCAAACCCCTTCCCTGTTGCCCCCACAAACACACCCACCCCTTCCCTGTTGCCCCCACCCACCCACCCCCTTCCCTACCCCCACCAATCCACCCCATTCACTCTCCCCACCCTCCCACCCACCATCTAGCCTGTTGCCTCCACTCCCTACCCACCCCTTCCTTGTTGCCCCCAATCACCCACCCACCCTCACGCTTCCCTGTTGACCCCAGAAACCTTGCCCTTCCCTGTTGCCCCCACCCACTTTCCCAGCCCCTTTCCTATTGCCCCCACTCACCAAACAACACACCCCCTTCCATGTTTCCCCCACCCCCTTCCCTGTTGAGCCCCCACCCACACACCACCTTCAATATAGCCCCCAACCAACCAACAAACCCCTTCCCTGTTGCCCCCCACACACCCACCCACCCCTTCCCTGTTGCCCCTACCCACCCACCCCCCTCCCTATGCCCACCAATCACCCCATTCCCTCTCCCCAACCACCCACCCACCCTCTATCCTGTTGCCCCCAACCACACACCCACCCCTTCCCTGTTGCCCCCACCACCCACCCACCCACCCCTTCCCTGTTGACCCCCACTGACGCACCCACAGCATTCCCTGTTGACACCCCCGCCCACCCACCCCCATCCCTCTACCCACCCACTCACCCACTTCCCTCTCCCCACCCACCCCTTCCATCACAGCTCTACCCAGCCAGTCCCTTCCCTTTCCCCCAGACCCACCCTTCCACTTCACTGCTGCCCCCATAAAACCACCCCCTCCCCTGTCACCCCCACCCACACACCCACCCATCACCTTCCCTATTGCCCCCACCCACTTTCCTATTGCCCCCACACACCCACCCACCCACTTCCCTATTGCCCTCACACACCCACCCTCTTACCTGTCACTGACACCCACCCACCCACCCCCTTCCTTGTTGCCCCCACCCACCCCTTTCTCTGTTGCCCCCACCTACCCACTTCCCTCAACACCCCACCCATCTACCCCTATCCCTGTCGCCCCCACCCACCCACCCCCTTCCCTGTCACTCCCACCCACCCACCCACCCCCTTCCCTGTCACTCCCACCCACCCACCCACCCCCTTCCCTGTTGCCCCCATCCAATCCCCACAACCTTCCCTGTTGCCCCCACATTCCTACCCACGCCCTTCCCTATTACCCCAACAACCCACCCACAACCTTCCCTGTTTCCCCCTCTCACCCACCCACTACCTTCCCTGTTGCCCCCTCCCACCAACCCACCCCCTTCTCCATTGCCACTACCCACCCAACCTCCCACCCCCTCCCCTGTTGCCCCCACCGCCTTCCCTGTTGCCCCCAACCACCCACCCACACCCTTCCCTATTGCCCCCACCTACCCACCCACCCACAACCTTCCCGGTTGCCCCCTCCCACCCACCCACCCCACTCCCTGTTGACCCCTCCCACCTAACCTCTCACCCCCTTCCCTGTTGACCGCAAAAAGCCACCCACCCCCTTCCTTGTTGCCCCCACTCACCCACCTACCCACACCTTCCATGTTGTCCCCACTCACCCACAAACCCCCTTCCCTGTTACCCCCACTCACCCACCCAACTACACCCTTCCCTGTTGCCCCCTCCCACCCACCCACACCATTACCTGTTGCCACCACCCACCCAACCTCCCAACCCCTTGCCTGTTGCCCACACAAATCTACCCACCCCCTTTCTTGTTGCCCCCACTCACCCACCCACCCACCCCCTACCATGTTGCCCCAAACTCCTTCCCTGTTGACACCCCCACCCACACACCACCTTCCCTGTTGACCCCACCCACCAATCCCCTTCCCTGTTGACCCCACAAACACACCCACCCCTTCCCTGTTGCCCCCACCAATCCACCCCATTCCCTTTCCCTACCCACCCACCCACCATCTAGCCTGTTGCCCTCACCCCCCTACCCACCCCCTTCCTTCTTGCCCCCACTCACCCACCCACCCACAGGCTTCCCTGTTGACCCCACAAAACTTCCCCTTGCCTGTTGCCCCCACCCACTTTCGCAGCCCCTTTCCAATTGCCCCCACTCATCAATCCACCCACCCCCTTCCATGTTGCCCCCACCCTCTTCCCTGTTGACCCCTCCACCCACACACCACCTTCAATGTTTCCCTCACCCACCCACCAACCCCCTTCCCTGTTTACACCACCCACCCACCCACCCCCTTCCCTGTTGACCCCACCCACACACCCCCTTCCCTATACCCACCAATCCACCCCATTCCCTCACCCCACCCACACAACCACACTATACCCTGTTGCCCCCACCCACCCACCCACCCCCTTCCCTCTTGCCCCCACCCAAACACCCCCTTCACTGTTGCCCCCACCTACCCACCCACCCCCTTCCCTGTTGCTCCCCAACTAAGCACCCACCGCCTTCTCTGTTGCCCCTAACCACCAACCCACACCATTCCCTTTTGCCCCCACTCACCCACCCACCCACACCCTTCCCTGTTGCCTCCACAAACCTACCCCCTTCCCTGTTGCCCCCCACCGACCCACCCACTGTCTTCCCTGTTGAAACCGCCACCCACCCACCCCTTCCCTGCTGTTCCCAGCCACCCACCCCCTTCCCTATCCCCACCAATCCACCCCATTCTCTCTCCCCACCCACCCAACCACACTCTACCCTGTTGCCCCCACCCACCCACCACCTTCACTGTTACCGTCACACACCCACCCCCTTCCCTGTTGCCCCACCCACCCAACCCCTTCTCTGTTGCCCCCCAACCACCCACCCACCCACCCCCTCCCTGTTGCCCCACCCACCCACCCCTTTCCCTGTTGCCCCCACCTACACACCCACCCCCTTCCCTGTTGCTCCCCAACTAACCACCCACCCCCTTCACTGTTGCCCCCCAACAACCCATCCACCCCACCTCCCTATTGCCACACCCACACACCCCCTTCCCTCTTGCTTCCACTGCCTTCCCTGTTGCCCCCTCACACCCACCCACCCCCTTTCCTGTTGCCCGCACTCACCCATCCACACACCCCTTCCCTGTTGCCCCCACTCACCCACAAACCCCCTTCCCTGTTGCCCCCACTCACCCACCCACCCACCCCCTTCCCTGCTGCCCCCACCCACCCACCTCCTTCCCTATCCCCACCTATCCACCCCATTCCCTCTCCCCACCCACCCAACACTGTTGCCCCCCCCCACCCAACCTTCCATCCCCTTCCCTTTGCCCGCACAAACCCACACACCCCCTTCCTTGTTGCCACCACTCACCCACCCACCCACACACTTCCATGTTGACCCCACAAACCTTCCCTTTCCCTCTTGCCCCCACCCACTTTCCCAGCCCATTTCCTATTGCCCCCACTCACCAAACCACCAACCCCCTTCCATGTTGCCCCCACGCCCTTCCCTGTTGACAGCCCCACCCACCCACCACCAATGTTGCCCCCAACCAC
This sequence comes from Carcharodon carcharias, assembly GCF_017639515.1. Lineage (NCBI taxonomy): Eukaryota > Metazoa > Chordata > Chondrichthyes > Lamniformes > Lamnidae > Carcharodon > Carcharodon carcharias. Next base: position 27,378,193 of record NC_054494.1, on the reverse strand, counting down.
CCACCCCCTCCCTATCCCCACCAATCCACCACATTCCCCCTCCCCACCCACCCTCTACACTGTTGCCCCCCAGCCACACACCCACCCCTTCCCTGTTGCCCCCCACCCACATACCCACCCCTTCCCTGTTGCCCCCACCTACCCACCGCCTTCCCTGTTGCACCAACCACTAACGCACCCACTTCCCTGTTGCTCCCACTCACCAACCCACCCACACCCTTCCCTTTTGCCCCCACAAACCCACCCACTTCCCTGTTGCCCCCTCCCACTCACCCACCCCCTTCCCTCTTGCCCCCACTCAGCCACACATCTCCTTCCCTGTTGCCCCAACTTAACCACCCACCACCTTCCCTGTTGCACCCAACCACCAACACACCCACATCTTCCCTGTTGCCCCCACTCACCCACAAACCCACTTCCATGTTGCCAACACTCACCCACCCACCCACACACTTCCCTGTTGGACCTTCCCACCCAGCCAACCCCTTCCCTGTTGCCACCACACACCCAACCTCCCACCCACTTCACTGTTGCCCGCACAAATCCACCCACACCCTTCCCTGCTGCCCCCACAAATCCTCCCTTTCACTGTTGCCCCCAGCCACTTTCCCAGCCCCTTTCCTATTGCCCCCACTCCCCCACCCACCCACCCCTTTCCATGTTGCCCCCAGCCCCTTCCCTGTTGACACGCCCACCCACCCACCACCTACCCTGTGGACCCCACCCACCCACCAACCCCCTGCCCTGTTGCCCCCCACACAACCTCCCATGCCTTCCCTGTTGCCCCCACCCACCCACACACCCACTTACATGTTGCCCTCGCCCACCCCACCGAATCCCTTCCCTGTTGCCCCTACCCACACACACACCCACTTACATGTTGCCCCCACCCACCCACCAAACCCCTTCCCTGTTGCCCCCACCCACCCACCCACCCACTTCCCTGTTGCTCCCACCCACTCACCCACTTCCCTGTTGCCCACAAACACCCCCATCCCTGTTGCCGTCACCCACCCACCCCCTTCCTCGTTGCCCCCACCCACCCCATTCCCTGTTGCCCCCACCTACCCCCTTCCATGCTGCCCCCACCCACCCACCCACCACCCTCCCCTGTTACCCCCATACCTCCCCTGTTGCCCCCACACACCACCTTCCCTGTTTGCCCCACCCACCCACCACCTTCGCTGTTGCCCCCACCACCTTCGCTGTTACCCCCAACTACCAACCCATCCCTTCCCTGGTGCCCCCACTCACCCACCCACCCACACCCTTCCCTGTTGCCCCCACAAACCCACCCACTTCCCTGTTGCCCTCACTCAGCCACCCACCCACACCTTCCCTGTTGCCCCCACTCACCCTCAAACCCCCTTCCCTGTTGCCCCCACTCACCCACCCACAAACACACTTCCCTGATGCCCCCACTCACCCACCCACCCACACCTTCCCTGTTGCCCCCACTCACCCACCCACCCACAGCCTTCCCTGTTGCCCCCACAAACCCACCCACTTCCCTGTTGCCCCCTCCCACCCACCCCCTTCCCTGTTGCCCTCACTCAGCCACCCACCCACACCTTCCCTGTTGCCCCCACTCACCATCAAACCCCCTTCCCTGTTGCCCCCACTCACCCACCCACAAACACACTTCCCTGATGCCCCCACTCACCCACCCACCCACACCTTCCCTGTTGCCCCCACTCACCCACAAACCCACATCCATGTTGCCCCCACTCACCCACCCACCCACACACTTCCCTGTTGGACCTTCCCACCCACCCAACACCTTCCCCGTTGTTACCACACACTCAACCTCCCACCCCCTTCACTGTTGCCCGTGCAAACCCATGCACCCCCTTCCTTGTTGCCCCAACTCATCCACCCACCCACACCCATCCCTGTTGCCCCCACAAACCCTTCCTTTCACTGTTGCCCCCACCCACTTTCCCAGTCCCTTTCCTATTGCCCCCACTCACCCACCCACCCACCGCCTTCCATGTTGCCCCCAGCCCCTTCCCTGTTGACACCCCCACCCACCCACCAACCCCATTCCCTGTTGCCCCCCAAACTCCCTCCCATCCCTTCCCTGTTGTCCCCACCCACCCAGCCCCTTCCCTATCCCCACCAATTCACCCATTCCCTCTCCCCACCCACCCACACACCCTCTACACTGTTGCCCCGACCCACCCACCCACCCCTTCCCTGTTGCCCCCCACCCACCCCCTTGCCTGTTGCCCCCACCCACCAAACCCCTTCCCTTTTGCCCCCACCCCATACCCCTTCCCTCTTGCCCCCACCGCCTTCCCTGTTGCCCCCAACCACCAACCCACACCCTTCCCTGTTGCCCCAACCCACCCTCTTCCCTGTTGCCATCACCCACCCACCCTCTTCCGTGTTGCACCCACCCACACACCCACTTCCCTGTTGCCCCCACCTACTCACCCACCCCCTTTGCTGTTGCCATCACCCCCCCATCACCTTCCCTGTTGCTCCCACCCACACCCTTCACTGTTGACCCCACCCACCCCCATCCTTGTTGTCCACACACACCCACCAACCCCCTTTACTGTTGCACCCACCCACCCACCCAAGCCTTTCTTTGTTGCCCCCACTCACCCAACCTCCCACCCCCTTCCCTGTTGCCCCCACCCACCCAAACACACCCATCCCTGTTGCCCCCTCCCACCAATCTTCCCACATCCCTGTTGCCCCCCACCCACCCACCCACCACCTTCCCTGTTGCCCCCTCCCACCCACCCACCCACTTCCCTGTTATCCCCTCCAACACACATACCACCATCCTTGTTACCCCCACCCACCAAACGTCTCACCTTCTTCCTTGTTGCCCCCACCCACCCACCTACACCCTCCCTTGTTACCCCCACCCCCTTCCCTGTTGCCCCCACACACCCCCTTCCCTGTTGCCCCCTCCCTCCCCCTTCCCTGTTTGCCCCACCCTCCCACCCCTTCCCTGTTGCCCCCCACCCACCCACCCACCAACTTCACTGTTGCCCCCAACCACCAACCCCACCCTTCCCTGTTGCCCCCACAAACCCACCCACTTCCCTGTTGCCCCCTCCCACCCACCCCTTCCCTGTTCCCCCCACTCAGCCACCCACCCAAACTCTTCCCTGTTGCCCCCTCCCTCCCACCCACACCCTTCCCAGTTGTCACCACCCACCCACCCTCCCAACCCCTTGCCTGTTGCCCGCACAAATCCACCCACCCCCTTCCTTGTTGCCCCCACTCAAGCACCCAACCACCCCCTACCATGTTGCCCCAAACCCCTTCCCTGTTGACACCCCCACCCACCAATCCACTTCCCTGTAGCCCCCACAAACATACCCACCCCTTCCCTGTTGCCCCCACCCACCCACCCCCTTCCCCACCCCCACCAATCCACCCCATTCCCTCTCCCCACCCACCCACCCACCATCTAGCCTGTTGCCCCCAACCCCCTACCCACCCCCTTCCTTCTTGCCCCCACTCACCCACCCACCCACAGGCTTCCCTGTTGACCCCACAAACCTTCCCCTTGCCTGTTGCCCCCACCCACTTTCCCAGCCCCTTTCCTATTGCCCCCACTCACCAATCCACCCACAACCTTCCATGTTGCCCCACCCCCTTCCCGGTTGACCCCTCCACCAACACACCACATTCAATGTTGCCCTCACCCACCCACCCCCTTCCCTATTGCCGCCCACACACGCTCCCACCCCTTCCCTGTTTCTGCCACCCACCCACCCACCCCCTTCCCTGTTGCCCCCACCCACACACCCCCTTCCCTATCCCCACCATTCCACCCCAATACCTCTCCCCAACCACCCAACAACACTCTACCCTATTGCCCACACCCACCCACCCACCCCTTCCCTGTTGCCCCCCTCCCACACACCCACCCCCTTCCCTGTTGCCCCCACCCACCACCCCCTTCCTTCTTGCTCCCACCGCCTTCCCTGCTGCCCATAACCACCAACCCACACCCTTCCCTGTTGCCCCAACCCACCCACACACCCATTTCCCTGCCGGCCCCACCCACCCACCCACCACCTTCCATGTTGCCCCCACCTACACATACACTCCCTTCCACTTGCCCCCACCCACCCACACCCTCCCCTGTTACCCCCACCCCCTTCCCTGTTGCCCCCACATACCCCCTTCCCTTTAGCCCCCACCCTCCCCTTCCCTTTTTGCCCCACCCTCCCACCCGCTTCCCTGTTACCCCCACACACCCCCTTCCCTGTTGCCCCCACCCTCCCACCCCCTTCCCTGTTGCCACCCACCAACTTTGCTGTTGCCCCCAACCACCAACCCACCCCTTCCTTGTTGCACCCACTCACCCACACGCCCACACCCTTCCTTATTGCCCCCACAAACCCACCCACTTCCCTGTTGCCCCCTCCCACCCCCCTTCACTGTTCCCCCCACTCAGCCACCCAACCAAACCCTTCCCTGTCGACCCCACCCACCCACCAATCCCCTTCCCTGTTGCCCCCACCCCCCTACACACTCCCTTCCTTCTTGCCCCCACTCACCCACCCACCCACAGGCTTCCCTGTTGACCCCACAAACCTTCCCTTTGCTTGTTGTCCCACATTTTCCCAGCCCCTTTACTATTGCCCCCACTCACCAATCCACCCACCCCCTTCCATGTTGCCCCCACCCCCTTCCCTGTTGACCCCTCCACCCACACACCACATTCAATGTTGCCCGCACCCACCCACCAACCCCCTTCCCTATTGCCCCCCACACACCCTCCCACACCTTCCCTGTTTCCGCCGCCCAACCACCCCTTCCCTGTTGACCCCCACCCACACACCCACGGCCTTCCCTGTTGCCCCCCCACCAGCGCACCCACTGCCTTCCCTGTTGACACTCACACCCACCCATCCCCTTCCATGTTGCCCCCCACCCACCCAACCACCTCCTTCGATTTTGCCCCCCACCCACCCACCCATCCACTTCCCTGTTGCCTCCACCCACCCACCCACCCACGCCCTTCCCTGTTGCCCCCCCACCAACCCACCCACTGCCTTCCCTGTTGACACTCCCACCCACCCACCCTCTTCCCTCTTGCCACCCACCCACCCACTGCCTTCCCTGTTGCCCCCACTGCCTTCCCTGTTGCCCACACTCACCCACCCACCCACGCCCTTCCCTGTTGCCCCCCCACCAACCCACCCACTGCCTTCCCTGTTGACACTCCCACCCACCCACCCTCTTCCCTCTTGCCACCCACCCACCCACTGCCTTCCCTGTTGCCCCCCACCCACACCCTTCCCTGTTGCCACCACACACCCAACCTTCCACCCCTTCCCTGTTGCCCCCATTCACCCACCCACCAACACACTTCCCTATTGACCCCACATACCTTCCCCTTCCCTGTTGCCCCCATCCACTTTCCCAGCCCCTTTCCTATTGCCCCCACTCACCAAACCACCAACCCCCTTCCATGCTGCCCCCAACCCCTTCCCTGTTGACAGCCCCACCCACACACCACCTACAATGTTGCCCCACCCACCCACCAACCCCCTTCCCTGTTGCCCCCCACACACCCACCCACCCCTTCCCTGTTGCCCCCACCCACCCACCCCCTCCCTATCCACAGCAATCCACTCCATTCACTTCCCCCAGCACCCACCCACCCTCTACACTGTTGCCCTCCACCCACACACCCTCCCCTTCGCTGTTGCCCCCACCTGCCCCCTCCATATGCCCACCAATCCACCCTATTCTCTCTCCCCAACCACCCACCCACCCTCTACCCTGTTAACCCCCACCCACCCACCGACCCCCTCCCCTGTTGCCCCCACACACCCACTTCCCTGTTGCCCCACCAACCCATCCATCACTTCCCTGTTTCTCCCCAACTAACCACCCACCCCCTTCCCTGTTGCCCCTCCACCCACCCACCCAACCCCCTCCCTGTTGCCCCACATAACCATCACCTTCCCTCTTGCCTCCACTGCCTACCCTGTTGCCCCCAACCACCAAACCACACCCTTCCTTGTTGCCCCAACAAACCTACCCCCTTCCCTGTTGCCCCCTCACGCCCACCTACCCATTCCCTGTTGCCCCCACTCACCCACCCACACACACCTTCCCTGTTACCCAAACTCACCCACAAAATCCCTTCCCTGTTGCCCCCACTCACCCACCCACTCACCCCCTTCCCTGCTGCCCCCACCCACCCACCCCCTTCCCTACACCCACCAATCCACCCAATTCCCTCTTCGCATCACCCAACCACACTCTACCCTTTTGCCACACCACTCACCCACCCACCCCTTCTCTGTTGCCACCACACACCTAACCTTCCACATCTTCTCTGTTGCCACCACCCTCCCCCGCCCTGTTGCCCCTACCCTCCCACTCACTTTACTTTTTCTCCCACCCACCCACCCATTCCCTGTTGCCCCCCACCCACCCACGACCTTCGCTGTTGCCCCCAACAACAAACCCACCCCTTCCCTGTTGCCCCCACTCACCGACCCGTCATCACCCTTCTCTGTTGTCCCCACAAACCCACCCACTACCCTGTTGCCCCCTCCCACTCACACCCTTCCCATTTGCCGCCACTCAGCCACCCACCCACACCTTCCCTGTTGCCCCCACTCACCGTCAAACCCCCTTCCCTGTTGCCCCATGTACCCACCCACTGCCTTCCCTGTTGCCCCCAACCACCAACCCACCCCCTTCACTGTTGCCCCCACTCACCCACCCACAAACACACTTCCCTGTTGCCCCCACTCACCCACCCTTCCACACCTTCCCTGCTGCCCCCACTTACCCACCCACCCGCACACTTCCCTGTTGGACCTTCCCACCCACCTTACCCTTCCCTGTTGCCACCACACACCCGACATCCCACCCCTTTCACTGCTGCCCAAACAAACCCACCCACCCCCTTCCTTGTTGCCCCCACTCATCCACCCACCCACACCCTTCCCTGCTGACCCCAAAAACCATCCCTTTCACTGTTGCCCCACCCACATTCCCAGCCCCTTTCCTATTGCCCCCACTCACCCACCCACCAATCCCCTTGCATGTTGCCCCAGCCCCTTCCCTGTTGATACCCACACCCACCCACCACCTTCCCTGTTGCCCCAACTCACCCACCAACCCCCTTCTCTGTTGCCCCAACACACCCACCCACCCCTCCCCGTTGCCCCCACCCACACACCCCCTTCCCTATCCCCACCATTCCACCCCATTACCTCTCCCCAACCACCCACCCACACTCTACCCTGTTGCCCAAACCCACCCACCCACCCCTTCCCTGTTGCCCCCACACACCCCCTTCCCTGTTGCCCCACCCTCCCACTCCCTTCCCTGTTGCCACCCACCAACTTTGCTGTTGCCCCCAACCACCAACCCACCCCTTCCTTGTTGCACCCACTCACCCACCCACCCACACCCTTCCTTGTTGCCCCCACAAACCCACCCACTTCCCTGTTGCCCCCTCCCACCCCTTCACTGTTCCCCCCACTCAGCCACCCACCCAAACCCTTTCCTGTTGACCCCACCCACCCACCAATCCCCTTCCCTGTTGCCCCCACCCACCCACCCCCTTCCCTACCCCACCAATCCACCCCATTCCCTGTCCTCACCCACCCACCCACCCACCATCTAGCCTGTTGCCCCCACCCCCCTACCTACTCCCTTCCTTCTTGCCCCCACTCACCCACCCACCCACAGGCTTCCCTGTTGACCCCACAAACCTTCCCCTTGCCTGTTGCCCCCCATTTTCCCAGCCCCTTTACTATTGCCCCACTCACCAATCCACCCACCCCCTTCCATGTTGCCCCCACCCCTTCCCTGTTGACCCCTCCACCCACACACCACATTCAATGTTGCCCCCACCCACCCACCAACCCCCTTCCCTATTGCCCCCACACACCCTCCCACCCCTTCCCTGTTTCTGCCACCCACCCACCCCTTCCCTGTTGACCCCCACCCACCCACCCATGCCCTTCCCTGTTGACCCCCACCAGCGCACCCACTGCCTTCCCTGTTGACACTCCCACCCACCCACCCCCTTCCATGTTGCCCCCCACCCACCCACCCACCCCCTTCCCTCTTGCCCCCACCACCTTCCCTGTTGCCCACACTCATGCACCCACCCACACCCTTTCCTGTTGCCCCCACAAACCTACCCCCTTCCCTGTTGACCCCCACCCACCCACGCCCTTCCCTATTGCCCCCCCACCAACCCACCCACTGCCTTCCCTGTTAACACTCCCACCCACCCAGCCTCTTCCCTCTTGCCCCCCACCCACCCACCCTTCCCCTTCCCTGTTGCCCCCATCCACTTTCCCAGCCCCTTTCCTATTGCCCCCACTCGCCGAACCACCAACCCCCTTCCATGCTGCCCCCAACCCCTTCCCTGTTGACAGCCCAACCCACACACCACCTACAATGTTGCCCCCACACACCCACCCACCCCTTCCCTGTTGCCCCCACCCACCCACCTACCCCCTATCCCCAGCAATCTACTCCATTCACTTCCCCCAGCACCCACCCACCCTCTACACTGTTGCCCTCCACCCACACACCCACCCCTTCCCTATTGCCCCCACCTGCCCCCTCCATATGCCCACCAATCCACCCTATTCTCTCTCCCCAACCACCCACCCACCCTCTACCCTGTTGCCCCCCCACCCACCCACCGACCCCTTCCCTGTTGCCCCCACACACCCACTTCCCTGTTGCCCCACCAACCCACCCATCACTTCCCTGTTGCTCCCCAACTAACCACCCACCCCCTTCCCTGCTGCCCCTCCACCCACCCACCCACCCCCTTCCATGTTGCCCCCCACCCACCCACCCAACCCCCTCCCTGTTGCCCCCCATAACCACCACCTTCCCTCTTGCCTCCACTGCCTACCCTGGTGCCCCCAACCACCAAACCACACCCTTCCTTGTTGCCCCCACAAACCTACCCCCTTCACTGTTGCCCCCTCACACCCACATACCCCTTCCCTGTTGCCCCCACTCACCCACCCACACACACCTTCCCTGTTACCCAAACTCACCCACAAAATCCCTTCCCTGTTGCCCCCACTCACCCACCCACTCACCCCCTACCCTGCTGCCCCCGTCACCCACCCCCTTCCCTACCCCAACCAATCCACCCAATTCCCTCTCCGCACCCACCCAACTACACTCTACCCTGTTGCCACACCACTCACCCACGCACCCCTTCTCTGTTGCCACCACACACCTAACCTTCCACACCTTCTCTGTTGCCACCAACCTCCCCCTTCCCTGTTTGCCCCACCCTCCCACCCCCTTCCCTGTTACCCCCACACACCCCCGCCCTGTTGCCCCCACCCTTCCACCCCCTTTACTTTTTCCCCCACCCACCCACCCCATTCCCTGTTGCACCCCACCCACCCACCACCTTCGCTGTTGCCCCCAACAACAAACCCACCCACTACCCTGTTGCCCCCTCCCACTCACCCCCTTCCTATTTACCGCCATTCAGCCACCCACCCACACCTTCCCTGTTGCCCGCACTCACCGTCAAACCCCCTTCCCTGTTGCCCCATGTACCAACCCAGCACCTTCCCTGTTGCCCCAACTCACCCACCAACCCCCTTCCCTGTTGCCCCAACACACCCTCCCACCCCTTCCCTGTTGCCCCCTACCACACACCCCCTTCCCTATCCCCACCATTCCACCCCATTACCTCTCCCCAACCACCCACCCACACTCTACCCTGTTGCCCACACCCACCCACCAACCCCTTCCCTGTTGCCCCCCTCCCACACACCCACCCCCTTCCCTGTTGCCCCCACCCACCACCCCCTTCCATCTTGCCCCCACCACCTTCCCTGTTGCCCCCAACCACCAACCCACACCCTTCCCTGTTGCCCCAACCCACCCACACACCCATTTCCCTGCCGGCCCCACCCACCCACCCACCACCTTCCATGTTGCCCCCACCTACCCATACACTCCCTTCCACTTGCCCCCACCCACCCACCCACACCCTCCCCTGTTACCCCCACCCCCTTCCCTGCTGCCCCCACACACCCCCTTCCCTGTAGCCCCCACCCTCCCCTTCCCTTTTTGCCCCACCCTCCCACCCCTTCCCTGTTACCCCCACACACCCCCTTCCCTGTTGCCCCCACCCTCCCACCCCCTTCCCTGTTGCCACCCACCAACTTGGCTGTTGCCCCCAACCACCAACCCACCCCTTCCTTGTTGCCCCCCAAACCCACCCACTTCCCTGTTGCCCCTCCCACCCCCCTTCACTGTTCCCCCCATTCAGCCACCCACCCAAACCCTTCCCTGTTGACCCCTCCTACCCACCCACCCCCTTCCTTGTTGCCCCCACTCACCCACCCACCCACCCCCTACCATTTTGCCCCAAACCCCTTCCCTGTTGACACCCCCACCCACACAGCACCGTCCCTGTTGACACCAACCACCCACCAATCCCCTTCCCTGTTGCCCCCACCCACCCCCTTCCCTACCCCCACCAATCCACCCCATTCCCTCTCCTCACCCACCCACCCACCCACCATCTAGCCTGTTCCCCCACCCCCTACCCACTCCCTTCCTTCTTTCCCCCACTCACCCACCCACCCACAGGCTTCCCTGTTGACCCCACAAGTCTTCCCTTTGCCTGTTTCCCCCCCACTTTCCCAGCCCCTTTACTATTGCCCCCACTCACCAATCCATCCACCCCCTTCAATGTTGCCCCCACCCCCTTCCCTGTTGACCCCCTCCACCCACACACCACATTCAATGTTGCCCCCACCCACCCACCAACCCCCTTTCCTATTGCCCCCCACACACCCTCCCACCCCTGGTCTGTTTCCGCCATCCACCCACCCCTTCCCTGTTGACCCCCACCCACACACCCTTGCCCTTCCCTGTTGACCCCCACCAGCGCACCCACTGCCTTCCCTGTTGACACTCCCACCCACCCACCCCCTTCCATGTTGCCCCCCACCCACCCACCCACCCCCTTCCATTTTCCCCCCACCCATCCACCCACCCCCTTCCCTGTTGCCTCCACCCACCCACCCCCATCCCTCTTGCCCCCACCGCCTTCCCTGTTGCCCCCACTCACCCATCCACCCACACCCTTCCCTGTTGCCCCCACAAACCTACCCCCTTCCCTGTTGCCCCCTCCCACCCCCACACCCCCTTCCCTGTTGCCCCCACTCACCCACCTACGCACACGTTCCCTGTTGCCACCATTCACCCACAAACACCCTTCCCTGTTGCCCCCACTCACCCATGCACCCACACCTTCCCTGTTGCCCCCCACACACCCACCCACCCCCTTCCCTGTTGCCACCACACACCCAAACTTCCACCCCTTCCATGTTGCCCCCACTTACCCACCCAACCACACGCTTCCCTGTTGACCCCACATACCTTCCCCTTCCCTGTTGCCCCCATCAACTTTCCCAGCCCCTTTCCTATTGCCCCACTCACCAAACCACCAACCCCCTTCCATGCTGCCCCCAACCCCTTCCCTGTTGACAGCCACACCCACACACCACCTACAATGTTGCCCCCACCCACCCACCAACCCCCTTCCCTGTTGCCCCCCACACACCCACCCACCCCTTCCCTGTTGCCCCCACCCACCCACACCTTCCCTATCCCCAGCAATCCACTCCATTCACTTCCCCCAGCACCCACCCACAATCTACACTGTTTCCCCCCACCCACACACCCACCCCTTCCCTTGCGCCCCCACCCGCCCCCTCCATATGCCCACCAATCCACCCTATTCCCTCTCCCCAACCACACACCCACCTTCTAACCTGTTGCCCCCCCACCCACCCACCCACCCCCTTCCCTGTTGCCATCACCCAACCACCCCCTTCCCTGTTGCCACACCAACCCACCCACCCCCTTCCCTGTTGCCCCCACTCACCCAGCTGCCCACACCCTTCCCTGTTGTCCTCACAAACCCACACACTTCCCTGTTGCCCCCTCCCACTCACCTCCTTCCCTTTTGCCGCCACTCAGCCACCCACCCACACCTTCCCTGTTGCCGCCAATCATCCTCAAGCCCCCTTCCCTGTCACCCCCATGTACCCACCCACCGCCTTCCCTGTTGCCCCCAACCACAAACCCACCCCCTTCCCTATTGCCCCCACTCACCCAAAAACCCACTTCCATGTTGCCCCCACTTACCCACCCACCCACACATTTCCCTGTTGGACCTTCCCACCCACCCAACCCCTTCCCTGTTGCCACCACACACCCAACATCCCACCCCTTTCACAGTTGCCCACACAAACCCACCCAGCCCCTTCCTTGTTGCCCCCACTCATCCACCCACCCACACCCTTCCCTGTTGCCCCCACAAACCCTCCCTTTCACTGTTGCCCCCACCCACATTCCCACCCCCCTTCCCTATTGCCCCCACTCACCCACAAACCCACTTCCATGTTGCCCCCACTTACCCACCCACCAACACACTTCCCTGTTGGACCTTCCCACCCACCTAACCCCTTCCCTGTTGCCACCACACACCCAACATCCCACCCCTTTCACAGTTGCCCACACAAACCGACCCAGCCCCTTCCTTGTTGCCCCCACTCATCCACCCACCCACCCCCTTCCATGTTGCCCCCAGCTCCTTCCCTGTTGACACCCACACCCACCTATCACCTTCCCTGTTGCCCCCACCCACCCACCAACACCCTTCCCTGTTGCCCCCAACACACACTCCCACCCCTTCCCTGTTGCCCCCACCCACCCACTCCCTTCCCTATCCCCAGCAATCCACCCCATTACCTCTCCCCAACCATCCACCCACACTCTACCCTGTTGCCCACACCCACCCACCCACCCCTTCCCTGTTGCCCCCCACCCACCCCCTTCCCTGTTGCTCCCACCCACCACCCCCTTCCCTCTTGCCCCAACCGCCTTCCCTGTTGCCCCCAACCATCAAATCACACCCTTCCCTGTTGCCCCAACACACCCACACACCCATTTCCCTGATGCCCCCACCCACCCTCTTCCCTGTTGCCATAACCCACCCACCCTCGTCCCTGTTGTGCCCACCACACACCCACTTCCCTGTTGCCCCCACTTACCCACCCACTTCCCTGTTGCCCCCACCCACCCCCTTCAGTGTTGCCCCCACCCACACCCTTCACTGTTGACCCCACCCACCCCTGTCCTTGTTGCCCACATATATCCATCGATCCCTTTACTGTTTCACCCACCCAACCCTTTCCTTGTTGCGCCCACCCGCACAACCTCCCACACCCTTCCCAGCTGCCCCCACCCACCCACCCACCCACTTCCCCGTTGCCCCTCCCACTAATCTTCCCACATCCCTGTTGCCCCACACCCACCCACCCACCACCTTCCCTGTTGCCCCCTCCGACCCACCCACCCCCTCCCCTGTTGTCCCCTCCCACCCACATACCCCCATCCTTGTTACCCCCAGCCACAAAACATCCCACCCTCTTAATTGTTGCCCCCAGCAACACACCCACTCCCTTCCCTATTGCCCCCACAAATCTGCCCTGTTCCCTGTTGCCCCCACGCACCCACCCATTCCCTTCCCTGTTGCCCTCACTCACCCACCCACCCGCACCTTCTATGTTGCACCCACCCACCCACAAACACCCACCCACTTTGGTGTTGCCCCCCACCCATTCAGCCCCTTCATTGTTGCCCCCAACAACCCACCATCTTATCTGTTGCCCCCAGCCACTCACATACACCCATTCCCGTTGCCCCCACCCACCACCCACATCCTTCCCTGTTGTCCCAACCCTTCCTCCCACCCAACCCCTTCCCTGTTGCCCCCATCCAAACACCACCTAACCTTTTGCACCCACTCACCCACCCACCACCTTCCATGTTGCCCCCACCTACCCACACACTCCCTTCCCTCTTGCCCCCAACCACGCTCCTACACCCTTCCCTGTTACCCCCACCCCTTTCCCTGATGCCCTCACACACCCCCTTCCCTGTTGCCCCCACCCTCCCCCTTCCCTGTTTGATCCGCCCTCCCATCCCCTTACCTGTTACTCCCAGACACTCCCTTCCCTGTTGCCTCACCCTCCCACTGCCTTCCCTGTTGCCCCCCACCCACCTACAGAACCACCCACCACCTTCGCTATTGCCCCCAACCACCAAACCACCCCTTCCCTGTTGCCCCCACTCACCCACCCACCCACACCCTTCCCTGTTGCCCACACAAACCCACCCACTTCCCTGTTGCCCCCTCCCACCCACCCACCCCCTTCCCTGTTACCCCGACTCAGCCACCCACCCACATTTTCCCTGTTGCCCCCACCCTCCCACCCCCTGTCCTGTTTGCCCCACCCACCCACCCCCCTTCCCTGTTGCCCCCCCACCAACCCACTGCCTTCGCTGTTGCCCCTAACCACCAACCCACCCCTTTCCTGTTGCCCCCACTCACCCAGCCGCCCACACCCTTCCCTGTTGTCCCCACAAACCCACCCACTTCCCTGTTGCCCCCTCCCACCCACCCCCTTCCCATTTGCCGCCACTCAGCCACCCACCCACACCTTCCCTGTTGCCCCCAATCACCCTCAAACCCCCTTCCCTGTCACCCCCACGTACCCACCCACCGCCTTCCCTGTTGCCCCCAACCACAAACACACACCCTTCCCTATTGCCCCCACTCACCCACAAACCCACTTCCATGTTGCCCCCACTTACCCACCCACCCACACACTTCCCTGTTGGACCTTCCCACCCACCCAACCCCTTCCCTGTTGCCACCACACACCCAACATCCCACCCCTTTCACAGTTGCCCAAACAAACCCACCCAGACCCTTCCTTATTGCCCCCACTCATCCACCCACCCACACCCTTCCCTGTTGCCCCCACAAACCCTCCCTTTCACTGTTGCCCCCACCCACATTCCCAGCACCTTTCCTATTGCCCCCACTCACCCACCCACCCACCCCCTTCCATGTTGCCCCCAGCCCCTTCCCTGTTGACACCCACACCCACCCATCACCTTCCCTGTTTCCCCCACCCACCCACCAACCCCCTTCCCTGTTGCCCCCAACACACACTCCCACCCCTTCCCTATTGCCCCCACCCACCCACCCCCTTCCCTATCCCCAGCAATCCACCCCATTACCTCTCCCCAACCATCCACCCACACTCTACCCTGTTGCCCACACCCACCCACCCACCCCTTCCGTGTTGCCCCCCACCCACCCCCTTCCCTGTTGCTCCCACCCACCACCCTCTTCCCTCTTGCCCCAACTGCCTTCCCTGTTGCCCCCAACCACCAACCCACACCCTTCCCTGTTGCCCCAATCCACCCACACACCCACTGCCCTGTTGCCCCCACCCACCCCATTCACTGTTGCCCCCACCCACACCCTTCACTGTTGACCCCACCCACCCCTGTCCTTGTTGCCCACACATACCCATCGATCCCTTTACTGTTTCACCCACCCAACCCTTTCCTTGTTGCACCCACCCGCACAACCTCCCACACCCTTCCCAGCTGCACCCACCCACCCACTTCCCCGTTGCCCCTCCCACCAACCTTCCCACATCCCTGGTGCCCCACACCCACCCACCCACCACCTTCCCTGTTGTCCCCTCCCACCCACATACCACCATCCTTGTTACCCCCACCCACCAAACGTCCCACCCTCTTAATTGTTGCCCCCACCAACACACCCACTCCCTTCCCTGTTGCCCCCACAAATCTGCCCTGTTCCCTGTTGCCCCCACGCACCCACCCATCCTGTTTCCTGTTGCCCTCACTCACCCACACACCCGCATCTTTTATGTTGCACCCACCCACCCACACACACACCCAGCCACTTCGGTGTTGCCCTCCACCCATTCAGCCCCTTCATTGTTGCCCCCAACAACCCACCATCTTATCTGTTGCCCCCAGCCACTCACATACGCCCATTCCTGTTGACCCCACCCACCACCCACATCCTTCCCTGTTGTCCCAACCCTTCCTCCCTCCCAACCCCTTCCCTGTTGCCCCCATCCAAACACCACCTAACCTTTTGTGCCCACTCACCCACCCACCACCTTCCATGTTGCCCCCACCTACCCACGCACTCCCTTCCCTCTTGCCCCAATCACACTCCTACACCCTTCCCTGTTACCCCCACCCCTTTCCCTGATGCCCTCACACACCCCCTTCCCTGTTGCCCCCACCCTCCCCCCTTCCCTGTTTGATCCGCCCTCCCATCCCCTTCCCTGTTACTCCCAGACACTCCCTTCCATTGCCTCACCCTCCCACTTCCTTCTCTGTTGTCCCTCACCCACCTACACAACAACCCACCACCTTCGCTATTGTGCCCAACAACCCACCCACCCCTTCCCTGTTGCCCCCGCAAATCTGCCCTGTTCCCTGTTGCCCCCACGCACCCACCCATCCCCTTTCCTGTTGCCCTCACTCACCCACCCACCCGCATCTTTTATGTTGCACCCACCCACCCACACACATACCCAGCCACTTCGGTGTTGCCCTCCACCTATTCAGCCCCTTCATTGTTGCCCCCAACAACCCACCATCTTATCTGTTGCCCCCAGCCACTCACATACGCTCATTCCTGTTGACCCCACCCACCACCCACATCCTTCCCTGTTGTCCCAACCCTTCCTCCCTCCCAACCCCTTCCCTGTTGCCCCCATCCAAACACCACCTAACCTTTTGTGCCCACTCACCCACCCACCACCTTCCATGTTGCCCCCACCTACCCACACATTCCCTTCCCTCTTGCCCCAATCACACTCCTACACCCTTCCCTGTTACCCCCACCCCTTTCCCTGATGCCCTCACACACCCCCTTCCCTGTTGCCCCCACCCTCCCCCCTTCCCTGTTTGATCCGCCCTCCCATCCCCTTCCCTGTTAGTCCCAGACACTCCCTTCCATTGCCTCACCCTCCCACTGCCTTCCCTGTTGCCCCCCACCCACCTACACAACCACCCACCAACTTCGCTATTGCCCCCAACCACCAACCCACCCCTTCCCTGTTGCCCCCACCCACCCACCCACCCACACCCTTCCCTGTTGCCCCCACAAACCCACCCACTTCCCTGTTGCCCACTCCCACCCACCCACCCCTTCCCTGTTACCCCCACTCAGCCACCCACCCACATTTTCCCTGTTGCCCCCACTCACCCACAAACCCACTTCCATGTTGCCCCCACTCACCCACCCACCCGCACACTTCCCTGTTGGACCTTCCCACCCACCCAACCCCTTCCCTGTTGCCACCACACCCAACGTCCCACCCCTTAACTGTTGCCCGTAAAAACCCACCCATCCCCTTCCTTGTTGCCCCCACTCATCCACCCACCCACACCCTTCCCTTTTGCCCCCACAATCCCTCCCTATCACTGTTGCCCCACCCACTTTCCCAGACCCTTTCCTATTGCCCCCACTCACCCTCCCACCTACCCACTTCCATGTTGCCCCCAGCCCCTTCCCTGTTGACACCCACACCCACCCACGACCTTCACTGTTGCCCCACCCACCCACCAACCCCCTTCACTGTTGCCCCCCACACTCCCTTCCACCCGTTCCCTGTTGCCCCCACCCACCCACCCCCTTCGCTATCCCCACCAATCCACCCCATTCCCTCTCCCCACCCACCCACCCACCCCTTCCCTGTTGCCCCCACCCACCCTGCCCCTTCCCTTTTCCCCCCACCCCTTCCCTTTTCCTCTTGCCCCCACCACCTTCCCTGTTGCCCCCAACCACCAACACATACCCTTCCCTGTTGCCGCAAACCACCCACACACTCATTTCCCTGTTGCCCACACCCACCCTCTTCCTTGTTGCCATCACCCATCCACCCTCTTCCCTGTTGCCACCACCTACCCACCCACTTCCCTGTTGCCCCCACCCACCCCCTTCGCTGTTGCTATCACCCACCCACCCCTTCCCTGTTGTCCCCTCCCACCCACATACCACCATCCTTGTTACCCCCACCCACCAAACATCCCACCCTCTTAATTGTTGCCCCCATCAACACACCCACTCCCTTCCCTGTTGCCCCCACAAATCCACCCTGTTCCCTGATGCCCCCACCCACCCACCCATCCCCTTCCTTGTTGCCCTCACTCACCCACCCACCCGCACCTTCTATGATGCACCCACCCACCGACACAGATACCCAGCTACCTCGGTGTTGCCCCCACCCATTCAGCCCCTTCATTGTAGCCCCCAACAACACACCATCTTATCTGTTGCCCCGACCCACTCACATACGCCCATTCCTGTTGCCCCCACCCACTACCCACATCCTTCCCTGTTGTCCCAACCCTCCCTCCCACCCACCCCCTTCCCTGTTGCCCCCATCCAAACACCACCTAACCTTTTGTGCCCACCCACCCACCCAACCCCTTCCCTGTTGCCCCCACCCACCCACACACCCGCTTGCCTGTTGCCCCCACCCACTCACCCACTTCCTTGTTGCCCCATTCACCCCCTTCCCTGTTGCCCCCACCCTCACCATTCCCTGTTGCCCCCACCCCCTTCCCTGTTGCCCCCAAATAGCCACCCCCTCCTGGCTGCCCCCACCCACCCACCACCTTCCATGTTGCCCACACCTACCCACACACTCCCTTCCCTCTTGCCCCAAACCACGCTCCTATACCCTTTCCTGTTACCCCCACCCTCTTCCCTGATGCCCTCACACACCCCCTTCCCTGTTGCCCCCACTCTCCCCATTCCCTGTTTGCCCCGCCCTCCCATCCCCTTCCCTGTTACTCCCAGACACTCCCTTCCCTGTTGCCCCACCCTCCCACAGCCTTCCCTGTTGCCCCCCCCACCCACCCAACCACCCAGCACCTTCGCTGTTGCCCCCAACTACCAACACACCCCTTCCCTGTTGCCCCCACTCACCCACCCACACACACCCTTCCCTGTTGCCCCCACAAACCCTCCACTTCCCTGATGCCTCCTCCCACCCACCCACCCCTTCCCTGTTACCCCCACTCACTCACAAAACTCCTTCCCTGTTGCCCCCACTTACCCACCCATTGCCTTCCCGGTTGCCCCCAACCACCAACCCACCCCCTTCCCTGTTGCCCCCACTCACTCACCCACAAACACACGTCCCTGTTGCCCCCACTCACCCACCCACCCACACACTTCCCTGTTGGACCTTCCCACCCACCCAACCCCTTCCCTGTTGCCACCACACACCCAACGTCCCACCCCCTTCACTGTTGCCCGCACAAACCCTCCCTATCACTGTTGCCCCCACCCACTTTCCCAGCCCCTTTCCTATTGCCCCCTCACCCTCCCACCCACCCCCTTCCATGTTGCCCCCAGTCCCTTCCCTGTTGACACCCACACCCACCCAACACCTTCCCTGTTGCCCCACCGACCCACCAACCCCCTTCACTGTTGCCCCCCACACTCCCTTCCACCCCTTCCCTGTTGCCCCCACCCACCCACCCCCTTCGCTATCCCCACCAATCCACCCCATTCCCTCCCCCCCACCCACCCACACTCTCCACTGTTGCCCCCACTCACCCACCCACCCCTTCCCCGTTGCCCCCCACCCACCCAGCCCCTTCCCTTTTTCCCCCACCCCTTCCCCTTCCCTCTTGCCCCCACTTCCTTCCCTGTTGCCCCCAATCACCAACCCACACCCTTCCCTGTTGCCCCCACCCACCCTCTTCCTTGTTGCCATCACCCACCCACCCTCTTCCCTGTTGCCCCCACCCACCCCCTTCGCTGTTGCCATCACCCACCCACCCCCTTCCCTGTTGCCCCCACCCAAAACCTTCACTGTTGACCCCACCCACCCCCTTCCTTGTTGCCCACACACACCCACTGACCCCCTTTACCAATGCACCCACCCACCCACCCAACCCCTTCCCTGTTGCCCCCACCCACCCACCCACTTCCCTGTTGCCTCCAGCCACCCACCCACCACCTTCCCAGTTGCCCCCTCCCACCCACCCATACCCATCCCTGTTGCCCCCTCCCACCAACCTTCCCACATCCCTGTTGCCCCCACCCACCCACCACCTTCGCTGTTGTCCCCTCCCACACACATACCACCATCCTTGTTACCCCCATCCACCAAACGTCCCACCCTCTTCCTTGTTGCCTCCACCAACACACCCACTCCCTTCCCTGTTGCCCCCACAAATCCACCCTGTTCCCTGTTGCCCCCACCTACCCACCCATCCCCTTCCCTGTTGCCCTCACTCACCCACCCACCCGTACCTTCCCTCTTGCACCCATCCACCCACACACAAACAAACCCAGCCACTTCGGTGTTGCCCACACCCATTCAGCCCCTTCATTGTTGCCCCCAACAACCCACCATCTTCTCTGTTCCCCCACCCACTCACACACGCCCATCTCTGTTGGCCCCACCCACCACCCACTTCCCTGATGCCTCCTCCCACCCACCCACCCCTTCCCTGTTACCCCCACTCAGCCACCCACCCACATTTTCCCTGTTGCCCCCACTCACTCACAAAACTCCTTCCCTGTTGCCCCCACTCACCCACCCACCCCTTCCCTGTTGCCCCCAACCACCAACACACCCCCTTCCCTGTTGCCCCCACTCACTCACCCACAAACACACGTCCCTGTTGCCCCCACTCACCCACCCACCCACACCTTCCCTGTTGCCCCCACTCACCCACAAACCCACTTCCATGTTGCCCCCACTCACCCACCCACCCACACACTTCCCTGTTGGACCTTCCCACCCAACCCCTTCCCTTTTTCCCCCACCCCCTTCCCCTTCCCTCTTGCCCCCACCACCTTCCCTGTTGCCCCCAATCATCAACCCACTCCCTTCCCTGTTGCCCCCACCCACCCTCTTCCATGTTGCCATCACCCACCCACCCTCTTCCCTGTTACGCCCACCCACACACCCACTCCCTGTTGCCACCACCTACCCACCCAAATCCCTGTTGCCCCCACCCACCCCCTTCGCTGTTGCCATCACCCACCCACCCCCTTCCCTGTTGCCCCCACCCACACCCTTCACTGTTGACCCCACCCACCCCCTTCCTTATTGCCCACACACACCCACTGACCCCCTTTACCATTGCACCCACCCACCCACCCAACTCCTTCCCTGTTGCCCCCACCCACCCACCCACTTCCCTGTTGCCTCCAGCCACCCACCCACCCCCTTCCCAGTTGCCCCCTCCCACCCACCCACACCCATCCCTGTTGCCCCCTCCCACCAACCTTCCCACATCCCTGTTTCCCCCCCACCCACCCACCCACCACCTTCCCTGTTGTCCCCTCCCACACACATACCACCATCCTTGTTACCCCCACCCACCAAACGTCCTACCCTCTTCCTTGTTGCCTCCACCAACACACCCACTCCCTTCCCTGTTGCCCCCACAAATCCACCCTGTTCCCTGTTGCCCCCACCTACCCACCCATCACCTTCCCTGTTGCCCTCACTCACCCACCCACCTGCACCTTCCCTCTTGCACCCATCCACCCACACACAAACACACCCAGCCACTTCGGTGTTGCCCACACCCATTCAGCCCCTTCATTGTTGCCCCCAACAACCCACCA
Organism: Carcharodon carcharias; assembly: GCF_017639515.1. Classification (NCBI taxonomy): domain Eukaryota; kingdom Metazoa; phylum Chordata; class Chondrichthyes; order Lamniformes; family Lamnidae; genus Carcharodon; species Carcharodon carcharias. Next base: position 27,356,670 of record NC_054494.1, on the reverse strand, counting down.
TCTTCTCTGTTGCCCCCACCCACTCACACACGCCCATCTCTGTTGGCCCCACCCACCACCCACATCCTTCCCTGTTGCTCCCACCCACCCACACACCCACTTGCATGTTGCCCCCACCCACCCACCCAACTACTTCCCTGTTGACCCCACCCACCCACACACCCACTTCCCTGTTGCCCCCACGCACTCACCCACTTCCCTGTTGCCCGCAAACACCCCCATCCCTGTTGCCATTACCCACCCACCCCCTTCCTCGTTGCCCCCACCCACCACCTTCCCTGTTGCCCCAACCCTCACTATTCCCTGTTGCCCCCAACCTCCTTCCCACCCACCCCTTCGCTGTTGCCCCCACACAGCCACCCCCTTCCCTGCTGCCCTCACCCACCCACCACCTTCCATGTTGCCCCCACCTATCCACACACTCCATTCCCTCTTGCCCCCACCCACCATCCTACACCCTCCCCTGTTACCCCCACCCATTCCCTGTTGCCCCCACACACCCTCTTCCCTGTTTCCCCCACCCTCCCCTTCCCTGTTGCCCCCACCCTCCCACTCCCTTCCCTCTTTGCCCCACCCACCCACCCCCTTCCCTGTTGCACCCCACCCACCCATCCACCACCTTTGCTGTTGCCCCCAACCACCAACACACCCCTTCCTGGTTGCCCCCACTCACCCACCCACACACACCCTTCCCTGTTTACCCCAGCCCCTTCCCTATTGACACCCACACCCACCCACCACCTTCCCTGTTGTCCCCACCCACACACCAACCCGCTTCCCTGTTGACCCCACCCACCCACCCCCTTCCCTGTTGCCCCCACCCACTAAGCCCCTTCACTTTTGCCCCCACCCCTACCCCTTCCCTCTTGCCCCCACTGCCTTCCCTGTTGCCCCCAACCACCAACCCACACCCTTCCCTGTTGCCCCAACCCACCCACACCCTCATTTCCCTGTTGCCCCATCCACCATCTTCCTTGTTGCCATCACCCACCCACCCTCTTCCCTGTTGTGCCCATCCGCACACCCACTTCCCTGTTGCCTCCACCTAACCACCCACTACCCTGTAGCCCCCACCCACCGCCTTTGCTGTTGACCCCACCCACCCACTTCCTTGTTGCCATCACCCACCCACTGACCCCCTTTACTGTTGCACCCACCCACCCACCCACCCACTTCCCTGTTGCCCCCAGCCACCCCTTCCCTGTTGCCCTCTCCCACCCACCCGCACCCATCCCTGTTGTCCCCTCCCACCAACCTTCCTACATCCCTGTTGCCCCCCACCCACCTTCCCTGTTGCCCCCAAAATCCACCCTGTTCCCTGTTGCCCCCTCCCACCCACCCACCCCCTTCCCTGTTGCCCCCACTTAACAACCCACCACCTTCCCTGTTGCCCCCAACCACCAACCCAACCCCTTCCCTGTTGCCCCCACTCACCCACCCACAAACACACTTCCCTATTGCCCCACTCACCCACTCACCCACACCCTCCCTGTTGCCCCCACTCACACACCCACCCACACATTTCCCTGCTGGACCTTCCCACCCACCCAACCCCTTCCCTGTTGCCACCACACACCCAACCTCTCACCCCTTTCACTGTTGCCCGCACAAACCCACCCAGAACCTTCCTTGTTGCCCCCACTCATCCACCCACCCACACCCTTCCCTTTTCCCCCACAATCCCTCCCTTTCACTGTTGCCCCCACCCACATTCCCAGCCCCTTTCCTAATACCCCCACTCACCCACCCACACACCCCCTACCAAGTTGCCCCCAGCCCCTTCCCTGTTGGCACCAACACCCACCCACCAGCTTCCCTGCTGCCCCCACCCACCCAACAACCCCCTTCCCTGTTGCCCCCCACACACCCTCCCACCCCTTCCCTGTTTCGCCGACTCACCCACCCCCTTCCCTATCCCCACCAATCCACCCCATTCCCTCTCTCCAACCACCTATCCACCCACCCCTTCCCTGTTGCCCCCCACCCACCCACCCCCTTCCCTGTTGCCCCCAGCCACCCAGCCCCTTGCCTTTTGCCCCCACCCCCTTCCCCTTCCCTCTTGCCCCCACAGCCTTCCCTGTTGCCCCCAACCACCAACCCACACCCTTCCCTGTTGCCCCAACCCACCCACACACCCTTTTCTCCATTGCCCGCACCCACCCTCTTCCCTGTTGCCAACACCCACCCACCCTCTGCCCTGTTGTGCCCACTCGCACACCCACTTCCCTGTTGCCCCCACTTACCCACCCACTTCCCTGTTGCCACCACCCACCCCCTTCACTGTTGCCATCACCCACCCACCCCCTTCCCTGTTGCTCCCACCCACCCCCTCCTTGTTGCCCACACATTCCCACCAACCCCCTTTACTGTTGCCCCCACCAACACACCCACTCCCTTCCCTGTTGCCCCCACAAATCCACCCTATTCCCTGTTGCCCCCACCCACCCACCCATCCCCTTCCCTGTTGCCCTCACTCACCCACCCACCCACACCTTCCCTGTTGCACCCACCCACCCACCCACACACACACCCAGCCACTTCGGTTTTGCCCCCACCTACCCACCATCTCTTCTGTTGTCCCCACACACTCACACACGCCCGTCCCTGTTGCCCCCACCCACCACCCACATCCTTCCCTGTTGTCCCCACCCTCCCTCCAACCCCCCCTTCCCTGTTGCCCCCATCCAAACACCACCTAACCTTTATGCACACCCAACCACTCACCCCCTTCCCTGTTGCTCCCACCCACCCACACACCCACTTGCATGTTGCCCCCACCCACCCACCCACCCAACCCCTTCCCTGTTGCCCCCACCCACCCACACACCCACTTCCCTGTTACCCACAAACACCCCCATTCCTGTTGCCATCACCCACCCAACCCCTTCCTCATTGCCCCCACCCACCCCCTTCCCTGTTGCCCTCAAACCCTCATCATTCCCTGTTGCCCCCACCCTCCCTCACATGCATTCCCTTCCCTGTTGCCCCCACACAGCCACCCCCCTTCCCTGATGCCCCCACCCACCCACACACACTTTCCTGCTGCCCCAACCCAACACATTCCCTGCTGCCCCCACCCACCCACCACCTTCCATATTGCCCCCACCTACCCACACACTCCCTTCCCTGTTGCCCCACTCAGCCACCCAACCACACCTTGCCTGTTGCCCCCACTCACCCTCAAACCCCCTCCCTGTTGCCCCCAACCACCAACCCACCCCCTTCCCTGTTGCCCCCACTCACCCACCCACAAACACACTTCCCTGTTGCCCCCACTCACCCAACCACCCACACCTTCCCTGTTGCCCCCACTCACCCACAAACTCACTTCCATGTTACCCCCACTAACCCAACCCACCCACACACTTCCCTGTTGGACCTTCCCACCCACCTAACCGCTTCCCTGTTGCCACCACACACCCAACATCCCCCCCCTTTCACTGTTGCCCGCACAAACCCACCCATCTCCTTCCTTGTTGCCCCCACTCATCCACCCACCCACACCCTTCCCTGTTGCCCCCAAACCCTCACCATTCCCTGTTGCCCCCACCCTCCCTCACACGCATTCCCTTTTCTGTTGCCCCCACACAGCCACCCCCCTTCCCTGATGCCCCCACCCACCCACACACACTTTCCTGCTGCCCCAACCCAACACATTCCCTGCTGCCCCCACCCACACACCCACCACCTTCCATATTGCCCCACACATTCCCTTCCCTCTTGCCCCCACCCACCATCTTACACCCTTCCCTGTTACCCCACCCCTTTTCCTGTTGCCCCACACAACCCCTTCCCTTTTGCCCGCACCCTCCCCCTTCCCTGTTGTCCCCAGCCTCCCACACCCTTCCCTATTTGCCCCACCCACCCACCCCCTTCCCTGTTGCCCTCACCCACTCACTCACACACCACCTTCACTGTTGCCTCCGACAACAAACCCACCCCTTCCCTGTTGCCCCCACTCACCCACCCGCCCACAGCCTTCCCTTTTCCCCCCACAAACCCACCCACTTCCCTGTTGCCCCCTCCCACCCATCCCCTTCCCTGTTGCCCCCACTCAGCCACCCAACCACACCTTGCCTGTTGCCCCCACTCACCCTCAAACCCCCTCCCTGTTGCCCCAACTACCAACCCACCCCCTTCCCTGTTGCCCCCACTCACCCACCCACAAACACACTTCCCTGTTGCCCCCACTCACCCACCCACCCACACCTTCCCTGTTGCCCCCACTCACCCACAAACCCACTTCCATGTTGCCCCCACTAACCCAACCCACCCACACACTTCCCTGTTGGACCTTCCCACCCACCTAACCCCTTCCCTGTTGCCACCACACACCCAACATCCCACCCCTTTCACTGTTGCCCGCACAAACCCACCCATCCCCTTCCTTGTTGCCCCCACTCATCCACCCACCCACAACCTTCCCTGTTGCCCCCACAAAACCTCCCTTTCACTGTTGCCCCCACCCACATTCCCAGCCCCTTTCCTATTGCCCCCACTCACCCACCCACCCACCCCCTTCCATGTTGTCCCCAGCCCCTTCCCTGTTGACACCCACACCCCCCCACCACCTTCCCTGTGGTCCCCACCCACCCACCAACCACCTTCCTTGTTGCCTCCCACACTCCCTCTCACCCCTTCCCTGTTGCCCCCACCCACCCACCCCATTCCCTATCCCCACCAATCCACCCCATTCCCTCTCCCCACCCAGCCAAACACCCTCTACCCTGTTGCCCCTACCCACTCACCCACCCCTTTCCTGTTGCCCCCCACCCACCCACCCACCCCCTTACCTGTTGCCCCCACCCACCCAGCCCCTTCCCTTTTGCCCGCACCCCCTACCCCTTCCCTCTTGCCCCCATCGCATTCCCTGTTGCCCCCAACCACCAACCCACACCCTTCCCTGTTGCCCCAACCCACCCACACACCCATTTCCCTGTTGCCCCCACTCACCCTCTTCCCTGTTGCCATCACCCACCCTCCCTCTTCCCTGTTGCACCCACCCACACACCCACTTCCCTGTTGCCCCTACCTACACACCCACTTCCCTGTTGCCCCCACCCACCCCTTTCGCTGTTGCCATCACCCACCCACCACCTTCTCTGTTGCCCCCACCCACACCCTTCACTGTTGACCCCACCCACCCCCATCCCTGTTGCCCACACACACCCACCGACCCCCTTTACTGTTGCCCCCACCCATCCAACATCCCACCCCGTTCCCTGTTGCCCCCACCCACCCACCCACTTCCCTGTTGCCCCCAGCCATCCACACACCCCTTTCCTTGTTGACCCTCCCACCCACCCACACCCATCCCTGTTGTCCCCTCCCACCCACATACCACAATCCTTGTTACCCCCACCCACCAAACATCCCACGCTCTTCCTTGTTGTCCCCACCAACACACCAACTCCCTTCCCTCTTTCCCCCACAAATCCACCCTGTTCCCTGTTGCCCCCACCCACCCACCCATCCCCTTCCCTGTTGCCCTCACTCACCCACCCACCCGCACCTTCCCTCTTGCACCCATCCACCCACACACACACACACACCCAGCCACTTCGGTGTTGACCCCACCCATTCAGCCCCTTCATTGTTGCCCCCGACTACCCACTCACACACACCCATCCCTGTTGCCCCCACCCACCACCCACATCCTTCGCTGTTGTCCCCACCCTCCCTCCCATCCACCCCCTTCCCTGTTGCCCCCATCCAAACACCACCTAACCTTTTGTGCCCACCCACCCACTCACCCCCTTCCCTGTTGCCCCCACCCACCCACCCAACCCCTTCCCTATTGCCCACACCCACCCACCCACTTCCCTGTTGCCCCCACTCACCCACTTCGCTGTTGCCGGCAAACACCCCTCATCCCTGTTGCCATCACCCACCCACCCCCTTCCTCGTTGCCCCCACCCACCCCCTTCCCTGTTGCCCCCACCCTCACCATTCCCTGTTGCCCCCACCCTCCCTCCCACCGACCCACTTCCCTGTTGCCCCCACACAGCCACCCACCCCTTTCCCTGTTGCCATCTCCCACCCACCCACACCCATCCCTGTTGTCCCCTCCCACACATATACGACCATCCTTGTTACCCCCACCCACCAAACATCCCACGCTCTTCCTTGTTGTCCCCACCAACATACCAACTCCCTTCCCTCTTTCCCCCACAAATCCACCCTGTTCCCTGTTGCCCCCACCCACCCACCCATCCCCTTCCCTGTTGCCCTCACTCACCCACCCACCCGCACCTTCCCTCTTGCACCCATCCACCCACACACACACACACCCAGCCACTTCGGTGTTGACCCCACCCATTCAGCCCCTTCATTGTTGCCCCCAACTACCCACTCACACACACCCATCCCTGTTGCCCCCACCCACCACCCACATCCTTCGCTGTTGTCCCCACCCCCTTCCCTGTTGCCCCCATCCAAACACCACCTAACCTTTTGCACCCACCCACCCACCCACCCCCTTCCCTGTTGCCCCCACCCACCCACCCAATCCCTTCCCTGTTGCCCCCACACACCCACCCACTTCCCTGTTGCCCCCACTCACTCACCCACTTCGCTGTTGCCGGCAAAAACCCCCCATCCCTGTTGCCATCACCCACCCACCCCCTTCCTCGTTGCCCCCACCCACCCCTTCCCTGTTGCCCCCACCCTCACCATTCCCTGTTGCCCCCACCCTCCCTCCCACCGACCCACTTCCCTGTTGCCCCCACACAGCCACCCACCCCTTTCCCTGTTGCCATCTCCCACCCACCCACACCCATCCCTGTTGTCCCCTCCCACCCACATACCACAATCCTTGTTACCCCCACCCACCAAATGACCCACCCTCTTCCTTGTTGCCCCCACCAACACACCCACTCCCTTCCCTGTTTCCCCCACAAATCCACCCTGTTCCCTGTTGCCCCCACCCACCCACCCATCCCCTTCCCTGTTGCCCTCACTCACCCACCCCCCCGCACCTTCCCTCTTGCACCCACCCACTCACACATACACACACCCAGCCACTTCGGTGTTGCCCCCACCCCTTCAGCACCTTCATTGTTGCCCCCAACTACCCACTCACACAAGCCCATCCCTGTTGCCCCCACCCACCACCCACATCCTTCCCTGTTGTCCCCACCCACCCCCTTCCCTGTTGCCCCCATCCCAACACCACCTAACCTTTTGCACCCACTCACCCACTCACCCCTTCCCTGTTGCTCCCACCCACCCACACACCCACTTGCATGTTGCTTCCACCCACCCACCCAACCCCTTCCCTGTTGCCCACACCCACCCACCCACTTCCCTGTTGCCCCCACCCACTCACCCACTGTTGCCCGCAAACACCCCCATCCCTGTTGCCATCACCCACCCACCTCCTTCCTCCTTGCTCCCACCCACCCCCTTCCCTGTTGCCCCCACCATCACCATTCCCTGTTGCCCCCACACTCCCTCCCACCGACCCCATTCCCTGCTGCCCCCACCCACCCACACATACTTTCCTGCTGCCCCCACACACCCCCTTCCCCGCTGCCCTCACCCACCCACCCACCACCTTCCATGTTGCCCCCAACAACCCACACACTCACATCCCTGCCTCCCACACCAACCTCCTTCACTGTTACCCCCCACCCCCTTCCCTGCTGCCCCCACCCTCACTCCCAAACCCTTTCCTCTCCATACACAACCACCCAACTCCTTCCCTCTCCCCACCCACCCACACCCTTTCCTCTCCCCACCCCTTCCCTCAACCCACCCACCCACCCATCCCCTTCCCTCAACCCACCCACCCACCCATCCACTTCCCTCTCCCCACCCATCACTTCCCAAACCCCCCTACCCAGCCAGTCAATTCCCTTTCCCCCAGACCCACCCTCCCACTTCCCTGTCACCCCCACAAAACCTCTCCCTTCCCTATTACCCACACCCACCCACCCCCTTCCCTTTCTCCCCAGCCACCCACCTACCCCCATGCCTATTGCCCCCACCCACCCACCCCATTCCCTGTTGCCTCCACACATCCAGCCACCCACCCTTTCCTGTCATCACGACCCCATCCCTGTTGCCCCACCCACCCACCCCCTTCCCTGTTGCCCCCCACCCCTTCCCTGTTGCACCCACCCACCCACACCCTTCCCTGTTACCACGACCCCATCCCTGTCACCCAACCCACCCACCCCCTTCCCTGTTGCCCCCACCCCATCCCTGTTGCGCCCACCCACCCACACCCTTCCGTGTCACCCCCACCCACCCACCCCACCCTTCCCTGTTGCCCCCACCAAACCACCCCACCCATTCCCTCTCCCCAACACACCCATCCACCCACTTCCCTGTCCCCCCAAACACCCACCCCTTTCCCTGTTCCCCCAACCACACACCCACCCACCCCTATCCCTGTCACCACCCCACCCCCTTCACTGTCACACCCACCCACCCAACCATCCCCTTCCATCACTCCAGCAACCCACCCACCCCCTTCCCTCACCCCAACCACTCACCCACCCCCTTCCCTGTCCCCTCCAACCATCCACCCACCCCCTTCCCTGTCCCCCCAACCACCCACCCCCTTCCCTGTCCCCCCCAACTACCCACCCCTTCCCTGTCCCCCCCAACCACCCACCCCCTTGCCTGTCCCCCCAACCACCCACCCCATTCCCTATTGCCCCAACCCTCCCTCCCAAACCCTTTCCTCTCCCCACCCCTTCCCTCATCCCACCCACCCACCCATCCCCTTCCCTCAACTCACCCACCCACCCATCCACTTCCCTCTCCCCACCCACCACTTCTCAAACCCCCCTACCCAGCCAGTCAATTCTCTTTCCCCAGACCAACCCTCCCACTTCCCTGTCACCCCCACAAAACCTCTCCCTTCCCTATTGCCCCCACCCACCCACCCCCTTCCCTTTCACCCCCAGCCACCCACATGCCCCCTTGCCTATTGCCCCCACCCACCCACCCCCTTTCCTGTCACCCCCACCCACCCACCCCCTTCCCTGTCACCGCCCCACCCACCCACACTGTTACCTGTCCCCCCCAACCACCCACCCACCCTCCCCTATCACTGTCAACCCCACCCCCTTCCTGTCCCCCCCAACCACCCACCCGCCTGCCCCTTCCCTGTTTTCCCAACCCACCCACCTCCTTCCATGTCACCCTTACCCACCCACCCACCCCCTTCCCTGTCCCCCCCAACCACCCACACACCCACAACTTCCCTCGCCGCTCTACCCAGCCAGACCCTTCCCTTTCCCCCAGACCCACCCTCACACTTCCCTGTCGCCTCCACAAAACCTCTCCCTTCCCTGTCCCCCCCACCCAACCAGCCACCCCCTTCCCTGTCCCCCAACCACCCACCCCCTTGCCTATTACACCAACCCACCCACCCCTTTCCCTGTCGCCCCCACCCATCCAGCCACCACCTTCCCTGTCCCCCCAACCACCCACCTCCTTCTCCGTTGCCCCCACCCTCCCTCCCAAACCCTTTCCTCTCCCCACCCACCCACCCACCCCTTCCCACACCCCACTACCCAGCCAGTCAATTCCCTTTCCCCCAGACCCACCCTCCCACTTTCCTGTCGCCGCCACAAAACCTCCCCCTTCCCTATCGTGCACACCCACCCACCCACCCCTTTCCCTGTCGCCCCCAACCCATCCAGCCACCCCCTTCCCTATTGCCCCCACCCACCCACCCAACACCTTCCATGTCACCCTGCCCCTTCCCCGTTGCCCCCACCCACCCACCCACGCACCCCCTTGCCTGTCACACCCACACCCTTCCCTGTCATCACGACCCCATCCATGTCGCCCCACCCACCCACCCCCTTCCCTGTTGCCCCAACCCCTTCCCTGTTGCGCCCACCCACCCACCCCATCCCTGTCACCCCCACCCACCCACCCACCCTTCCCTGTTGCCCCCACCAAACCACCCCACCCATTCCCTCTCCCCCAACACACCCACCCACCCACTTCCCTGTCCCCCCAAACACCCACCCCTTTCCCTGTCCCCCCAACCACCCACCCACCCACCCCTATCCCTGTCACCACCCCACCCCCTTCAGTGTCGCCCCCACCCACCCACCCATCCCCTTCCATCACCCCAGCTACCCACCCACCCCCTTCCCTCACCCCAACCACTCACCCACCCCCTTCCATGCCCCTCAACCACTCACCCCTTCCCTGTTGCCCCCACCCTTCCTCCCAAACCCTTTCCTCTCCCCACACACCCACCCAACTCCTTCCCTCTCCACACCCACCCACCCATCCCCTTCCCTCAACCCACCCACCCCTTCCCTCACCGCTCTACCCAGCCAGTCCCTTCCCTTACCCCCAGACCCACCCTCCCACTTCCCTGTCGCCTCCACAAAACCTCCCCCTTCCCTGTCGCCCCCACCCACCAACCAACCCCTTTCCCTGTCCCTCCCAACCACCCACCCACCCCCTTCCCTGTCCCCCCCAACCACCCACCACCTTCCCTGTTGCCCCCACCCTCCCTCCCAAACCCTTTCCTCTCCCTACCCACCCACCCATCCCCTTCCCTATCCTCACCCACGCCTTCCCACACCCCCCTACCCAGCCAGTCAATTCCCTTTCCCTCAGACCCACCCTCCCCTTCCCTGTCACCCCCACAAAACCTCCCCCTTCCCTGTCGCCCCCACCCACACACCCACCTCCTTCCCTATTGCCCCCACCCACCCACCCCCTCCCATTTTGCCCCCTGCCACCCATCAGCCCCCTTCCCTATTGCACACACCCACCCACTACCTTCCCCGTAGCCCCCACCCACCCACCCCCTTTCCTGTCCCCCCCACCCACACACACACCCCCTTCCCTGACCCCCCAAACCACACACCCACCCACCTCATTCCCTGTCGCCCCCAACCACCCACCCACCCACCCTCTTCCCTGTCGCCCCCACCAACTCATCACTTTCCCTGTCCCCCCCAACCACCCACCCGCCTACCCCTTTCCCTGTCCCCCCCAAACCACCCACGCACCCACCCCCTCCCGGGTCCCCACCAAACCACACACCCACCCACCCCCTTCCCTGTCGCCCCCAACCACCCACCCACGCCACCCCTCCCCTGTCGCCCCCACCCACCAACCCCCTTTCCTGTCCCCCCCAAACCACTCACCCACCCATCCACTTCCCTGTCACCCCCACACACCCACCCCCTTCCCTGTCCTCCCCAAACCACCCACACACCCACTCACTTCCCTGTCACCCCCACCAACCCCACCCCTTACCTGTCACCTCCAGCCCATTCCCTGTCACCCCCTCCCACCCACCCCTTCCCTGTCCCCCCCATCCACCCACCCCCTTCCCTGTCCCCCCAACCACTCAATCACCCATCCCCTTCCCTCTCCCCACCCACCCACCCACCCACTTCCCTCTCCCCACCCACCCCTTCCCTCACTGCTCTACCCAACCAGACCCTTCCCTTTCCCCCAGACCCACACTTCCACTTCCCTGTCGCCCCCACACACACACCCAGCCCTTTCCCTATTGCCCCGACCCACCCACCCACCCCCTTCCCTATTGCCCCCACCCACCCACCCATCCCCTTCCCTATTGCCCCCAACCCTTTCCCTCTTGCCCCCACCCACCCACCCCTTCCCTATTGCCCCCACCCCCTTCCCTCTTGTCCCCAACCACCCACCCACCCCCTTCCCTATTGCCCCCACACCCTTCCCTCTTGCCCCTAATCACCCACCCCCTTCCCTTTCGCCCCCACCCACCCACCCCCTTTCCTGTCACCCCCACCCACCCACCACATTCCCTGTCACCCCCATCCACCCAACCCCTTCCTTGTCACCCCCACCCACCCACCCCTTTTCCTGTCCCCCAACCCACACACACAGCCCCTTCCCTCTCCCACCCCCTTCCCTGTCCCCTGACCCACCCACCCAACCCCTTCCTGGTCCCCCAACACAACCACCCCCTTCCCTGCTGCACCCACACCTTCCCTGTTGCCCCCACCCAGCCACACCCTTCCCTGTCACCACCACCCACCCATAAACGTCCTTCGCTGTTGCCCCTACCCACCCCCTTCTCTGTTGGCCCCACCCACCCACCCACTCCCCTCAACCCCCAACCCACGCCCTTCCCTGTCGCCCCCCCCACCCACACACCCCCACCTTCCCTGTCTCCACCAACCACACACCCCCATCCCTTTCGCCCCCACCCACCCATCCATCCCCTTCCAAGTCACACCCACCCCCTTCCCTGTCCCCCCCAAAACACCCACCCACCCATCCACTTCCCTGTCGCCCCCACGCACCCACCCCCTTCCCTGTCCTCCCCAACCACCCAAACACCCACCCCCTTCCCTGTTGCCACCATTCTTCCCTGTCGCCCCCACCAACCCCACCCCTTACCTGTCACTTCCACCCCATTCCTGTCACCCCCTCCCACCCACCCCCTTCTCTGTCCCCCCCATCCACACACCCACCCCGTTCCCTGTCCCCCCAACCACTCAATCACCCATCCCCTTCCCTCTCCCCACCCACCCACCCACCCACTTCCCTCTCCCCACCCACCCCTTCCCTCACCGCTCTACCCAGCCAGTCCCTTGCCTTTCCCCCAGACCCACACTTCCACTTCCCTGTCGCCCCCACCCACCCACCCACCCCCTTCCCTATTGCCCCCACCCACCTACCCACCCCTTCCCTATTGCCCCCAACCCCTTCCCCCTTGCCCCCACCCACCCACCCCCTTCCCTATTGCCCCCACACCCTTCCCTCTTGCCCCTAACCACCCACCCCCTTCCCTTTCACCCCCACCCACCCACCCCCTTTCCTGTCGCCCCCACCCACCCACCCACCACCTTCCCTGTCACCCCCATCCACCCAACCCCTTCTCTGTCACCCCCACCCACCCACCACCTTCCCTGTCACCCCCATCCACCCAACCCCTTCTCTGTCACCCCCACCCACCCACCACCTTCCCTGTCACCCCCATCCACCCAACCCCTTCTCTGTCACCCCCACCCACCCACCCCTTTTCCTGTTCCCCCCACTCACAAACCCAGCCCCTTCCCTCTCCCACCCCCTTCCCTGTCCCCTGACCCACCCACCCAACCCCTTCCTGGTCCCCCCCACCCAACCACCCCCTTCCCTGCTGCACCCACACCTTCCCTGTTGCCCCCACCAAGCCACACCCTTCCCTGTCGCCACCACCTACCCATAAACCTCCTTCCCAGTTGCCCCTACCCACCCCCTTCTCTGTTGGCCCCACCCACCCACCCACTCCCCTCAACCCCCAACCCACGCCCTTCCCTGTCGCCCCCCCAACCACCCACCCCAACCTTCCCTGTCCCCACCAACCATACACCCCCTTCCCTGTCACGCCCACCAACCCATCCATCTCCTTCCCTGTCACCCCCAACCACCCACCCACCCAACCCCTTCCATCTCCCCACCCACCCACCCCCTTTCCACTCCCCACCCACCTACCCACCCATCCGCTTCCCTCTCCCCACCCACCAACACTCTTCCATGTTGCCCCCGCCCTCCCACACACACCCTTCCCTGTCGCCCCCACCCACCCACCCACCCCCTTCCCTGTCACCCCCACCCACCCACCCACCCCCTTCCCTGTCACCCCCACCCACCCACCCACCCCCTTCCCTGTCACCCCTACCCCATCTCTGTCGTCCCCCCCACCCCAGTCCATCCCTGTTGCCCCGACCCACCAACCCACCCCAGCCTTTCCCTGTAGCCCCCACCCCTCCCTGTTGCCCCCACCCAGCCACCCCACCCACTTCCCTGTTGCCCCCACCCACCCCACCCCTTCCCTGTTGCCCCCACCTGCCCCCTTCCCTATTGCCACCACCCAACCACCCACCCACCCCCTTCCCTATTGCCCCCACCCACCCCCTTCCCTATTGCCCCCACCCACCCCCCTTCCCTATTGCCCCCACCAAACCACCCCACCCATTCCCTGTTGCCCCCACCTGCCCCCTTCCCTATTGCCACCACCCATCCACCCATCCATCCCCTTCCCTCAACCCACGCACCCACCCACTTCCCTCTTCCCACCCACACCTTCCCTCACTGCTCTACCCAGCCATTCCCTTCCCTTTCCCCCAGACCCACCCTCCCACTTCCCTGTCACCCCATCCACCTTCCCACCCCATTCCCTGTCCCCCCACCCACCCACCAACCCCCTTCCCTGTCACCCCCACCCACCCACCCACCCCCTTCCCTATTGCCCCCACCCACCCACCCACCCCCTTCCCTATTGCCCCCCCACCCACCCCCCTTCCCTATTGCCCCCACCAAACCACCCCACCCATTCCCTCTCCCCCCAAACACCCACCCCTTTCCCTGTCCCCCCAACCACCCACCCACCCACCCCTATCCCTGTCACCCCCCAAAACCCTTCACTGTCACCCCCACCCACTCACCCATCCCCTTCCATCAACCCAACTACCCACCCACCCCCTTCCCTCACCCCAACCACTCACCCACCCCCTTCCCTGTCCCCCCCAACCATCCACCCACCCCGTTTCCTGTCCCCCCAACCACCCACCCCCTTCCCTGTTGCCCCCACCCTCCCTCCCAAACCCTTTCCTCTCCCCACACACCCATCCAAATCCTTCCCTCTCCACACCCACCCACCCACCCCCTTCCCAATTGCCCCCACCCACACCCTCCTCTTTCGCCCCCTGCCACCCACCCGCCCCCTTCCCTATTGCCCACACCCACCCACCCATTTCCTGTTCCCCCCACCCACACACCCACCCCCTTCCCTGTCGCCCCCACCCGCCCACCTCCTTTACTGTCCCCCCACACACACACCCACCCCCTTCCCTGTCCCCCCAAACCACCCACCCCATTCCCTGTCGCCCCCAACTACCCACCCACCCACATCCCTGTCCCCCCAACCACCCACCCACCCCCTTCCTTGTCGCCCCTAACCACCCACCCACCCAACCCCTTCCCTCTCCCCACCCACCCACCCCCTTCCCTCTCCCCACCCACCCACCCATCCCCTTCCCTCTCCCCACCCACCCCTTCCCTCACCGCTCTACCCAGCCAGTCCCTTCCCTTTCCCCCAGACCCACCCTTCCACTTCACTGTCGCCCCCACCCACAAGCCCAGCCCCTTCCCTTTTGCCCCCACCCACCCACCCACCCCTTCCCTATTGCCCCCACCCACCCACCCACCACCTTCGCTATTGACCCCACCCACCTACCCACCCCCTTCCCTATTGCCCCACCCACCCACCCACCTCCTTCCCTATTGCCCCCACCCCCTTCCCTCTTGCCCCCACCCACCCCCTTTCCTATTGCCCCCACCCCCTTCCCTCTTGCCTCCAAACCCCCACCCCCCTTCCCTTTTGCCCCCACCCACCCACCCCCTTCACTGTCGCCCCAACCCACCCACCCACCCCTTCCCTGTCGCCCCCACCTGCCCACCCACCACCTTCCCTGTTGCCACCATCTACCCAACACCTTCCCTGTCACCCCCACCCACCCACCCACTTTCCTGTCCCCCCCCCCCCACACACCCAGCCCCTTCCCTCTCCCACCCCCTTCCCTGTCCCCTGAACCACCCACCCAAACCCTTCCTGGTCCCCCCCACCCAACCACCCCCTTCCCTGCTGCACCCACACCTTCCCTGTTGCCCCCACCCAGCCACACCTTTCCCTGTCACCACCACCCACCCATAAACCTCCTTCCCTGTTGCCCCTACCCACCTCCTTCTCTGTTGTCCCCACCAACCCACCCACTCCCCTCAACCCCCCAACCACACACCCGCTTCCCTGTCGCCCCCACCCACCCATCCCCACCTTCCCTGTCCCCACCAACCACACACCCCCTTCCCTGTCACCCCCACCAACCCACCCACTCCCCTCAACCCCCCAACCACACACCCGCTTCCCTGTCACCCCCATCCACCCATCCGTCCCCTTCCAAGTCACACCCATCCCCTTCCCTGTCAACCCCAACCACCCACCCACCCAACCCCTTCCATCTCCCCACCCACCGAACACTTTCCACTCCCCACCCTCCCACCCACCCCCTTCCCTGTCGCGCCCACCCACCCACCCACCCCCTTCCCTGTCGCCCCCAACCACACACCCACCCTCTTCCCTATTACACCCACCCAACCCCTTCCCTATTGCCCCCACGCACCCACCCACCCCCTTCCCTATTGCCCCTACCCCCTTCCCTCTTGCCCCCACCCACCCCCTTCCCTATTGCCCCTACCCCCTTCCCTCTTGCCCCCACCCACCCCCTTCCCTATTGCACCCACCCCTTCCCTCTTGCCCCCAACCAACCACCCCCTTCCCTTTCACCCCACCCAGCCACCCACCCCCTTCTGTGTCACACCCACCCCCTTCCCTGTCACCCCTACCCCATCTCTGTCATCCGCACGCACCCCAGTCCATCCCTATTGCCCCTACCCACCAACCCACTCCAGACATTCACTGTTGCCCCCACCCACCCACCCACCCCAGCCCATCCCTGTAGCCCCCACCCACACACCCACCCCTTCCCTTTTGCCCCCACCCAGCCACCCCACCCACTTCCCCGTTGCCCCCACACCCTTCCTATTGCCCCCACCAACCCACCCACCCCCTTCCCCATTGCCCCTACCCACCCACCCACCCCTTCCCTATTGCCCCCCCACCCACCCAACCCCTTCCATCTCCCCACCCACCCAACCCTTTCCACTCCCCACCCACCCACCGATCCCCTTCCCTCTCCCCACCCACCTACCCACCCACCCCTTCCCTTCCCTCTCCCCACCCACCCACCAAAACCCTTCCATGTTGCCCCCACCCTCCCACCCACCCCCTTCCCTGTCGCCCCCACTCACACACCCACCCTCTTCCCTATTAGCCCCACCCACCCACCCACCCCCTTCCCTATTGCCCGCACCCACCCACCCACCCCCTTCCCTATTGCTCCTACCCCCTTCCCTCTTGCCCCCAGCCACCTCCTTCCCTATTGCCCTGACCCCGTCCCTCTTGCCCCCAACCACCCACCCCCTTCCCTTTCACCCCACCCACCCCCTTCCGTGTCACACCCACCCCCTTCCCTGTCACCGCTACTCCATCTCTGTCGTCCCCACACACCCCAGTCCATCCCTGTTGCCCCTACCCACCAACCCACCCCAGACATTCACTGATGCCCCCACCCACCCACCCACCCCAGCCCTTCCCTGTAGCCCCCACCCACACACCCACCCCTTCCCTGTTGCCCCCACCCAGCCATCCCACCCACTTCCCTGTTGCCCCCACCCCCTTCCCTATTGCCCCCACCAACCCACCCACTCCCTTCCCTATTGCCCCTACCCACCCACCCACCCCTTCCCTATTGCCCCCCCACCCACACACCCCCTTCCTTATTGCACCCACCCATCCACCCACCCCCTTCCCTATTGCCCCCACCCACCCACCCACCCCCTTCCCTATTGCCCCCCAACACCCACCCCTTCCCTTTCGCCCCCACCCACCCACCACCTTCCCTATTGCCCCCACTCCCTTCTCTGTTGCCCTCACCCACCCACTTCCCTCAACCCCCCAACCACCCACCCACTTCCCTGTCGCCCCCACCCACCCACCATCCCTGTCACCCCCAACCACCAAACCACCCATCCCCTTCCCTATTGACCCCACCCACCCACCCACCCCCTTCCCTATTGCCCCCACCCACCCAACCACCCCCTTCCCTATTGCAACCACCCCCTTCCCTATAACCCCCACCCACCCACTTCCCTCAACCCCCCACCCACCCACCCCTTCCCTGTCCCCCCCAGCCACTCCTATCCCTGTCACCCCCACCCCCTTCCCTGACCCCCAAACTACCCACCCACTGACGCACTTCCCTGTTGCCCCCACCCGGCCACCCCTTCCCTCACATCCCACCCACCCACCCCCTTCCCTGTCCCCCACAATCACCCACACACTCAACCCCATCCCTGTCACCCCCACCCACCCCAGCCCTTCCCTGTTGCCTCCACCCACCCACCCACCCCAGCCCTTCCCTGTTGCCCCCACCCACCCACCCTCTCCAGCCCTTCCCTGTCACCCTTACCCCATCCCTGCTGCCCCCACCTTCCCCAGCCCTTCCCTGTTGCCACCACCAACCCACCCACCCCACCCCCCTCCCTGTTACACCCACCCACCCACCCCAACACTTCCCGGGTGCCCCCACCCATTCCCTCTCCCCCCCCAACTGACCCACCAAACCCCTTCCCTCTCCCCCCACCCACCCAACCCCTTCCCTCTCCCCCCACCCACCCAACCCCTTCCCTCTCCCCACCCACCTACCACCTTACCTTTCCCTTCCCAACCACCCACCCACCCCTTCCCTATTGCCCCCACCCACCCACCCACACCTTCCCTATTGCCCCCACCCACCCACCAACCCCCTTCCCTATTGCCCCCACCCTGCTACCCACACCCTTCCCTATTGCCCCCACCCAGCCACCCACCCTCTTCCCTATTTCCCCCACGCACACACCCTCCCCTTTCCCTATTGCCCTCACCCACCCACTTCCCTCAACCCCCACCCACTCAACACCTTCCCTGTTGCCCCCACCCACCCACTTCCCTCAACCCCCCACTCACCCACCCTTCCCTGTCGCCCCCACCCACCCACCCCCTTCCCTGTCCCCAACAACCACCACCCACCCCTATCCTTGTCACCCCCACCCCCTTCCCTGTCGGCCCCACCCACCCACCCACCCCCTTCCCTATTGCCCCCACCCACCCACCCACCCCCTACCCTCTCCCACCCACCCACCCCACTTCCCTCTCCCCCACCCACCCCCTTCCATGTCCCCACAACCACACACCCACCCACCCCCTTCCCTGTCAGCCCCACCCCTTCCCTGTGCCCCTCAACCACCCACCCACCCAACCCCTTCCCTCTCCCCACTCACCGACCACCTTACTTCTGCCCACCCACCCCCTTCCCTATTGCCCACACCCACCCACTCACCCCCTTCCCTATTGCCCCCACCCACCCACTCACCCCCTTCCCTGTTGCCCCCACCTACCCACCCCCTTCCCTATTGCCCACACCCACGCACTCACCCCCTTCCCTGTTGCCCCCACCCACCCACCCACTTCCCTATTGCCCCCAC
Source organism: Carcharodon carcharias (assembly GCF_017639515.1). Taxonomy (NCBI): domain Eukaryota; kingdom Metazoa; phylum Chordata; class Chondrichthyes; order Lamniformes; family Lamnidae; genus Carcharodon; species Carcharodon carcharias. Next base: position 27,337,569 of record NC_054494.1, on the reverse strand, counting down.
CCACCCACCCACCCCCTTCCCTATTGCCCCCACCCACCCACCCCCTTCCCTATTGCCCCCAACCACCCACCCCCTTCCCTTTCACCCCCACCCACCCACCCACCCCTTCCCTATTGCCCCCACCCACCCAACCTCCCCCTTCCCTATTGCCCCCACCTACTTCACTCAACCCCCCACCCACCCACCCCCTTCCCTGTCGCCCCCACCCACCCACTTCACTCACCCCCCACCCACCCACCCACCCCCTTCCCTATTGCCCCCACCCCCCCACTTCACTCACCCCCCACCCATCCACCCACCCCCTTCCCTTTCAATCCCACCCCCTTTCCTATTGCCCCCACGCACCCACTTCACTCACCCCCCACCCACCCACCCACCCCCTTCCCTATTGCCCCCACCCACCCACTTCACTCACCCCCCACCCACCCACCCACCCCCTTCCCTTTCAATCCCACCCCCTTCTCTGTTGCCCCCACCCACCCACTTCCCTCAACACCCCACTCACCCACCGCTTCCCTGTCCCCCCCAAGCACCACACACCCCTATCCCTGTCACCCCAACCCCCTTCCCTATTGCCCCCACCCACCCAGTCACACCTTCCCTATTGCCCCCACCCACCCGCCCACCCCCTTCCCTCTCCCACCCACCCACCCCCCTTCCATCTGCCCCCATCCACCCTCCCTTTCTCTCTCCCCTCCCCTTCCCCCTCACTCCGCACTCCCCTTCCCTCACCCCTCACCATCGCCATCTCTCTCCCCTCCCCTTCCTCTCCTTTATCCTCTCCGTCCCGCCTCTCCCCTTCCCCTCCACTCCCTTCTCCCCACTCCCCCTCGTCCCTCTCTCACCCTCCCCTTCCCCTTCCTCTAGCTGTCTCCCCATCTACCCCATCCTCTTCCCCTCTCTCTCCCACTCCTCCCCCTCATCCCCTCCTCCTTTCCCTCCTCCTCCCTCCCTCCTCCTCCCCTTCCTTCTTCCTCCTCCCTACTCCCTCCTTTCCTCCCCCTCCTCCCCACCTCCCCTACCCATCCCCCACCTCTCCCCCCTCCCCACCCCCACCCCCTCCACCCCTCAGTCCCCCTCCCCACCATCTCTCCCCCCACTTCCCACCTTCTCTCACCCCCTTCCCCACCCCTTTCCGCCACCCCCTTCCCCACCATTCCCCACCCCTCCCCTTCCCCCTCCCCTACCCCCTCTCCTTGCCCCACCCATTCCCCTTCCTGACCCCACCCCTCCCCCACCCACTGCTCCCCGCCCTCCCCTTCCCCCAGCCCTCCCCCTCCCCCCACCCAATGCCCTCCCCTCCCCCACCCCTCACCCTCCCCTCACCCCTACCCCAACCCTCCCGCTTCCCCCAGACCTCCCCCTCTCTAAACCCCTCGCCCTCCCCTCACCCCTCCCCTCCCCCCACCCTTTCCTCTACCCCCACCCCTCCCCCTACCCTCACCCCTCCCCTTACCACCACCACTCCCCTCCCCCCACCCTTTCCCCTTCCCCATTCCCTCCCCCCCCCCCCACCCCCACCACAAGAATCTGATCCAATCTTTTGCTCTTGAGACCCGATCCGTGTTTCAAGGGATAAATTGGACAGGGGGCGTCGGAATGTGAACCTCCTACACTCGAGTCCCGGACCATCCCTGCCACCGTCTGGAATGTTTCAAAAGGTTTAATCCGAAACAGCACCGCACAATTTGACGGGCGGACTTTAATCATTTGTGGATTTATTTCTCCCTCTCTCTATTTGAAATGATTCTGAGAAGGGATGCCAGCAGCTCCGACTGTTACTACATCCTAACAACTGGACAGGATCCTGCCGCTCGCTTTGACTTTAATTGGGCGTTGGTGGTGGGGTGGGTGGCGGGGGGTTGGGGGGGGGTGGGGTGGTGGGTAAGGGGGTGTGGGGTGGTGGGTAAGGGGGTGAGGGGTGGTGGGTAAGGGGGTGGGGGGGTGAGGGGTGGAGGGTAAGGGGGTGGGGGGGTGAGGGGTGGTGGGTAAGGGGGTGAGGGGTGGTGGGTAAGGGGGTGTGGGGTGGTGGGTAAGGGGGTGAGGGGTGGTGGGTAAGGGGGTGGGGGGGTGAGGGGTGGTGGGTAAGGGGGTGAGGGGTGGTGGGTAAGGGGGTGAGGGGTGGTGGGTAAGGGGGTGGGGGGGTGAGGGGTGGTGGGTAAGGGGGTGGGGGGGTGAGGGGTGGTGGGTAAGGGGGTGAGGGGTGGTGGGTAAGGGGGTGTGGGGTGGTGGGTAAGGGGGTGAGGGGTGGTGGGTAAGGGGGTGGGGGGGTGAGGGGTGGTGGGTAAGGGGGTGAGGGGTGGTGGGTAAGGGGGTGTGGGGTGGTGGGTAAGGGGGTGAGGGGTGGTGGGTAAGGGGGTGTGGGGTGGTGGGTAAGGGGGTGAGGGGTGGTGGGTAAGGGGGTGAGGGGTGGTGGGTAAGGGGGTGAGGGGGTGAGGGGTGGTGGGTAAGGGGGTGAGGGGTGGTGGGTAAGGGGGTGAGGGGTGGTGGGTAAGGGGGTGGGGGGGTGAGGGGTGGTGGGTAAGGGGGTGGGGGGGGTGGTGGGTAAGGGGGTGTGGGGTGGTGGGTAAGGGGGTGGGGGGGTGAGGGGTGGAGGGTAAGGGGGTGGGGGGGTGAGGGGTGGTGGGTAAGGGGGTGGGGGGTGGTGGGTAAGGGGGTGGGGGGTGAGGGGTGGTGGGTAAGGGGGTGGGGGGGTGAGGGGTGGAGGGTAAGGGGGTGGGGGGGTGAGGGGTGGAGGGTAAGGGGGTGGGGGGGTGAGGGGTGGTGGGTAAGGGGGTGGGGGGGTGAGGGGTGGTGGGTAAGGGGGTGGGGGGGTGAGGGGTGGTGGGTAAGGGGGTGGGGGGGTGAGGTGTGGTGGGTAAGGGGGTGGGGGGGTGAGGGGTGGTGGGTAAGGGGGTGAGGGGTGGTGGGTAAGGGGGTGGGGGGGTGGTGGGTAAGGGGGTGGGGGGGTGAGGGGTGGAGGGTAAGGGGGTGGGGGGGTGAGGGGTGGTGGGTAAGGGGGGTGGGGGGGTGAGGGGTGGTGGGTAAGGGGGTGGGGGGGTGAGGGGTGGAGGGTAAGGGGGTGGGGGGGTGAGGGGTGGTGGGTAAGGGGGTGGGGGGTGGTGGGTAAGGGGGTGGGGGGTGAGGGGTGGTGGGTAAGGGGGTGGGGGGTGGTGGGTAAGGGGGTGGGGGGTGGTGGGTGGTGGGTAAGGGGGTGGTGGGTGGTGGGTAAGGGGGTGGGGGGGTGAGGTGTGGTGGGTAAGGGGGTGGGGGGGTGTGGGGTGGTGGGTAAGGGGGTGGGGGGGTGAGGGGTGGTGGGTAAGGGGCTGGGGGGGTGAGGTGTGGTGGGTAAGGGGGTGGGGGGGTGTGGGGTGGTGGGTAAGGGGCTGGGGGGGTGAGGTGTGGTGGGTAAGGGGGTGGGGGGGTGAGGGGTGGTGGGTAAGGGGGTGAGGGGTGGTGGGTAAGGGGGTGAGGGGTGGTGGGTAAGGGGGTGAGGGGTGGTGGGTAAGGGGGTGGGGGGGTGGTGGGTAAGGGGGTGGGGGGGTGGTGGGTAAGGGGGTGGGGGGGTGAGGGGTGGTGGGTAAGGGGGTGGGGGGGTGAGGGGTGGTGGGTAAGGGGGTGGGGGGGTGAGGGGTGGTGGGTAAGGGGGTGGGGGGGTGAGGGGTGGTGGGTAAGGGGGTGGGGGGGTGGGGGGGGTGGTGGGTAAGGGGGTGGGGGGGTGGGGGGGTGGTGGGTAAGGGGGTGGGGGGGTGGTGGGTAAGGGGGTGGGGGGGTGGGGGGGTGGTGGGTAAGGGGGTGGGGGGGTGTGGGGTGGTGGGTAAGGGGGTGGGGGGGTGAGGGGTGGTGGGTAAGGGGGTGGGGGGGTGGTGGGTAAGGGGGTGGGGGGGTGGTGGGTAAGGGGGTGGGGGGGTGAGGTGTGGTGGGTAAGGGGGTGGGGGGGTGAGGTGTGGTGGGTAAGGGGGTGGGGGGGTGGTGGGTAAGGGGGTGGGGGGGTGAGGTGTGGTGGGTAAGGGGGTGGGGGGGGTGAGGGGTGGTGGGTAAGGGGGTGGGGGGTGGTGGGTGGTGGGTAAGGGGGTGGGGGGGTGTGGGGTGGTGGGTAAGGGGGTGGGGGGGTGAGGGGTGGTGGGTAAGGGGGTGGGGGGGTGAGGTGTGATGGGTAAGGGGGTGGGGGGGTGAGGGGTGGTGGGTAAGGGGGTGGGGGGGTGGTGGGTAAGGGGGTGGGGGGGTGAGGGGTGGTGGGTAAGGGGGTGGGGGGGGTGGTGGGTAAGGGGGTGGGGGGGTGAGGTGTGATGGGTAAGGGGGTGGGGGGGTGTGGGGTGGTGGGTAAGGGGGTGGGGGGGTGTGGGGTGGTGGGTAAGGGGGTGGGGGGGTGAGGTGTGGTGGGTAAGGGGGTGGGGGGGTGTGGTGTGGTGGGTAAGGGGGTGGGGGGGTGAGGTGTGGTGGGTAAGGGGGTGGGGGGGGTGTGGGGTGGTGGGTAAGGGGGTGGGGGGTGGTGGGTAAGGGGGTGGGGGGGGATGTTTATCGGAGTTGGCGACAAAAGAAACAAGTGACCAGGAAACAGTGACCACTGTCCTCACTCAGCACTGGGACTTGCAGCACCAAGTTGGAGGGGGTTGGTGGTGGTGGGGGTGGGGGGGTGGTTGGGGGGTGTTGGTGGTGGGGAGGGGGTTGGTGGTGGTGGGGGTGGGGGGGTGGTTGGGGGGTGTTGGTGGTGGGGAGGGGGTTGGTGGTGGTGGGGGTGGGGGGGTGGTTGGGGGGTGTTGGTGGTGGGGAGGGGGTTGGTGGTGGTGGGGGTGGGGGGGTGGTTGGGGGGTGTTGGTGGTGGGGAGGGGGTTGGTGGTGGTGGGGGTGGGGGGGTGGTTGGGGGGTGTTGGTGGTGGGGAGGGGGTTGGTGGTGGTGGGGGTGGGGGGGTGGTTGGGGGGTGTTGGTGGTGGGGGGTGGTTGCTGTTTTACAATCTTATCTGAAAGGCTGAGCCCCCTTTGATGTCCTGTATCTTGCTCTGACCGCACAGCGCGCACCCACTGAAGTCTCAAAGCAAGTCGGACTCAAACCCTGCCTGACATTCATTTTTCGTGATGAGTCCGATGACGGGGAGACAGTTCCTGCCTCCGCCTGGTCCTGAATTATATGGAGTATTTTTTTTTAATGTATTCCTCCCCCCACCCCCCACCGTCACGGATTCGGAGGTGCACAAGTGTGTGTATATATATATATATATATATATATATATATGGGTGGTATGAAAGTGGGAGGTCCACGCACCTCCCTCGGCCACAACACTAAGATTAAACAGGTAACAATAGGAGACAACATTGTTGTGTGTGTGTTTCCCATTTCCAGCGTCCGCTGTATTTTGTTTATAAACTTAAACAGATGTTTTTTCTCTCTCTCTCTCTCTGGGGTTATGGCTGCAGACGGAGACCAGAGACAGGAGAGAGGGAGAGAGAGAGAGAGAGAGGGGAGCAGGGGATGGGCAGACTAATGGGAAAGTGAGCAAGAGGCAGAGCACCCTGAGAATGGGGGCGGGGGGGGGGGGCGGTGCGGGTGGCAGATTAATAAAATCCACCGTCCCTGGGCCTGCCATGATTGTCGCACACACACAAAAAAAGCAGATGCCTTAGGGTTTGTGGGCGCATTGGGGGAGCTTTGAATTGGGAAGCGATGGCGAGACAATTGCTGCTGCTTTTCACCTGGAGTTGGGGGAGGGTGAGGGGTGGGTTTTGCTGCCAGCAATATCCGCAAACTGGATTCCTCACGCAGGGCAGATGCAATCCAAATGGGCGCAGAAGATGCAATAGACCAACCCCCACCATCAACCCCCCTCCCCATCAACCCACCACCCAAACCCCCCTCCCCACACAGGGCTACAGAAATGAAGGAAATCAATAGGAATGAGCCCAGAGCTGTCCTCATTCCCAGTGCGCAGCGATTCAGCCAGCAGCCTGGCTCTTGAGACCTGAGCAGACGGGCAGACTGTACAAAGCAGGGATAATGGGCACAGAGCCGCCTTTTTTTTTTCACATGGGTTTAGGGGAACATTTTGACGGCGCAAAATTAGTGAAGCGATGTGAGCGAGAGCACCAGCTTCTGGGGGCAAGTGTGGGGGTGGGGCTGGGGCTGGGGGCAAGTGTGGGGGTGGGGGGCAAGTGTGGTGTTGGGGGTGGGGGGGGCGTGTGGTGTTGGGGGTGGGGGTCGTGTGGTGTTGGGGCTGGGGGGTGTGTGGTGTTGGGGGTGGGTTTCGTGTGGTGTTGGGGCTGGGGGGTGTGTGGTGTTGGGGGTGGGTTTCGTGTGGTGTTGGGGCTGGGGGGTGTGTGGTGTTGGGGGTGGGGGGGTGTGTGGTGTTGGGGGTGGGGGGGTGTGTGGTGTTGGGGGTGGGGGGGTGTGTGGTGTGGGGGTGGGGGTGTGTGTGGTGTTGGGGGTGGGGGTCGTGTGGTGTTGGGGCTGGGAGGTGTGTGGTGTTGGGGGTGGGGGGGCGTGTGGTGTTGGGGGTGGGGGAAAGTGTGGTGTTGGGGGTAGGGGGGTGTGTGGTGTTGGGGGTGGGGGAAAGTGTGGTGTTGGGGGTGGGGGTCGTGT